>NC_088606.1:59739271-60049271 GCF_036013475.1 Columba livia
TCATGACTGAGAGGGACTGTGCACTTAACTCACACTTCAGGGGGGTAAAAGCCCAGTGCTCCTCTGGATCATGATGTTTTATGATGAGTAATATACCAATGAATCTGTTGTATCTCTGAGGATGTTGTTTCTCAGATGCATGTTTTACAAACGTTCCTTTCTGCTCTGCTTTGGCTGCTATAAACCGTAGTGGCTATGAAAGCTTGTTACCAGTTACAGATCTTTGAAGATTAGGGTATGTCAAGTGCTTTTCATACAGAATACTTTTCATAGAAATACTTCTTTTAGGTACCTTTCTTATCAAGCCTCAGAAGAAGGCTGAAGCTGAGAAGAAGTTTGCAAAGCATCTTGGGATGATAGCTGGAGGAACAGGTAAAACTGTTCTCATCATATGGAATCTCTAGAGAAGAGAGATCGCTTTATGGATGTGGGTGAGGAGTATCAGACACTGTACTTTCACAGCAGAGCACTTCAACTCGTATTTCTTTTCATGAGTGGTGACACTGAGGCTTTCTGGTGTTTTGGGCTCAGTCCTGGGAGCTAGAAACTTTCCAATTTTAGTCTTGATTTACTGTGTGACCTCTGAGAAGTCGCTTCATCTCTCTGAGCTTCGCTCTCGACAACGAAAAATATTGTAGGAGAATGTCTTGAGGGTAAAATTGCTGTATGTGATAGAGAATGCTAAAGAGGAAAGCCCTAGATACAAGTATTGTGGGTTTTTTTTTTTTTTGAAACTATGTGTAATAATAGAAACCTCTAGCCTCTGCATTCGGCATGGATTAGAAATTCAGAGGTATGTAGCCCTGTGCAGACTAAACTCCCACTGAAGACTGAAGACAGGCAGCATTGACATTGAAACTGCAGCCTTATGGCGGTTGAAAGAAATACCTGGTTCTTAACTGCTTTGTTTTTTAACAGGAATAACTCCTATGTTGCAGCTGATACGTCATATCACAAATGATCCTAAGGACTCCACCAAATGTTACCTTCTCTTTGCTAATCAGGTGAGTATGCTGACACATCTGTTTTCCATTTTTAATGGTCTACTTTTTTGCTGTCCTATGAGCTTTTTAAACTGATGGGACATTGACCCATAGGAAAAATACTGGTCTACATGTTTCACACTCTTCCAGTGTCTTTGGGTTTGTATTGTCACCCAACCATTTATAAGAAAATATTATCTGAGATAGCACATTTAAAAGTGATCAGTATAGGGAGGAGCAGGAAATGGTTATTATGTAAGCTCTTAATGTATTGTCTTGTGTTAAAGTGATTTAAGAAGGAAAAACTAACTAAAAAAATTCTCCATAAGGCCCTTTATAAATATTTGTGTGGTGCTCTCATAGTTCCATGATTTTTTTTTGTTTGTTTGTTTGTTTTGAAGATGGCTCCTCATAGTTTCACTTGTACTCCCTAATTCCTATATTAGGGATAAATAGTGTGAACAGATCCTGATCTTTCTAATAATTTTACTCCTTCACTGATTTCAAGGAAACAGGATTTTGTGCGGTTAATCTTTTTCTACAGTTAAGCTTCACCATGTCTGTACAGGGCTTTATTTGCCACGGTCAGAGACAAATCCAGCTAATTGTGACTTTATTCTGGATTTAGCAGTTGTTCAAATTGCCATCATTAAGACAGTGTTTAGGTGGCTGTTAAGTCTCATGGTTTGTTTTTCTTAATCTGTATGTACAGATTTATTGTGTAAGGGGAAAGGAAAATCACTTTCTTGGTTGGAATGAGTTGCCATTGTACTTGTCTTGTTGAATGCCAGATGAGCTCACATCAGAGGGCATCTTGAGATGGTTTGGAGCTAAACAGTGGTCTCATTTTGCAGACAGAAAAAGATATATTACTGAGAGCTGAGCTAGAAGACATTGCTAAGAGGCATCCTGATCAGTTCACGCTTTGGTATACACTGGACAGACCTCCACAAGGTAGGCTGCTGGTACACACTGGAAATGTCTTTGCTCATTGCCGTACAACACAGTTTCACTCTTGTTCCAGGGGCCATTAGTATGATATTTTCTTGTCTTACACTGTTTTAAACAACAAAGACACCCCCCAGCTCCTCAGACACAAGCCTTACCACAACACCTCTTTTGAAAACTGTTCTAAACCACGTGGGCTTTAGAAAGTGTGAACTAATAATTAATTCCTGTTGGGTCAGACATATTACTCAGTGGATCTTATGGTGTATATCAGGATGTGCCAGTTTTGACTGTTCAACAGAAGTTACAGCTCTGGCTTAGGCTCTCTACCAAATCAGGTTATGTTAGCCTTTTGTTGGCATTAAATTGTTTAAGATCTGTAGAAGGTACATGCACATCTTCATTTTGTAGCTGCTCTGGATTAGATTGTGCTAAAACAGAGCTGCCATGTATATAGACTAAGGCATTAGCTGTAGGCTGGTGTAGCACTGAATTGGAAATGGAGAGGTTGAACTCTACTGAATCTCCTTTGAAACTTGGGTATTCACATTTGCGCATGTTGGAAGTGATCTGAGCTTTGAATTAACAGATGTAAGAGCCAATCTGAGTCAGGTCAAAGTCCTGTACCTGTTATCAGCAATAGCTGTGAGTAGATGGCCAGAGCAGAGTAATCAGCTTTGATACTCTTTCCAGTCCCTAATCAGTTCTGAACTAAATGTGTCCCTATGGGTACAGTAACCCTCAGTGGACTACTTCTGTATGAACTTGCTGTGTCTCCTTGGAGCCCCTGTGAGTTCTTCATAGGATTAGCGCTTGTGTCTGAAGAATACTTCCTCTGCTTTGCTTTTACCTCAGTTCATGTGTGAACAGGTCTTCACGTTACTAATTTTACAGATGTATCAATCATGCCACTGCCCCATCTCCTCTATACTGAAGGTTGCTGCTCTTCCCCACACAGCAGTAGTTACATGCCTGTGCTCATGTTCTCCCAATGTTTTCCAGCTCTGCTGTGTCCCTTTTTGAGCCAAGCAGATCAGAACTGAACAGCAGTTCTCAAGATGTAGGCAAACAGTGTTTTCACTTTGACATGGTGTTCCCTTTTCCTTTCCTACTAGTACTTAATATTTAATATGCCTTTTGACTGCTGCTCTTTTCATAACCCCAATATCTTGCTCCTGATAAATGAGCAAAGCACATATTTTTTTGTATGTGAAGGCAGGATTATTTTTCGTACTTGGCTCACTTTAAATGGAAGATACGTTCAATAATATTATTGCTTGAAATCATTTAACTTTTTTTTTTTTCCTCTTATCATTTAATTACACAGGAGAACTTTTGTCATTAGACTTTGTCACCTCATCATCTGATCTCTTTGCCGTATTTTTTTTTAAGTTGTTGGATGGCACAGGTCTCAATACCTCTCCCTTCACAACTGCTCCTGGGTGACCTCTCTTCACTGGAAAAGCTGATTTATTCTTCCTGTATATTACTACCTGCTGTCTAATTTCTTTTGAATGTCTGAAAGTCTATATAAACCCTTATCAACCAGGTCCGTCCCTGTCAAAGACGACCGTTAGATTTGAGCTCAGTGATAGATTTAACCCTCTCTTTGCCTGCACTGATGGTGGCAAACTTTCAGCTACTTTGCAGTTTAAACATATGCAGTTTAAAAAGGCTTCAGGCTGTAGAGAAATTAAAATTAATAGTTTATTTTCTTTATTGCAGATTGGAAGTACAGTTCTGGCTTCATCACTGCAGATATGATTAAAGCCCACCTCCCTTCCCCTGGCAGCGAGACGCTTATTCTCATGTGTGGGCCACCACCTATGATTCAGTTTGCGTGCCTGCCCAACCTGGACAAACTCGGCTATCCTGAGAGCAGTACATTTGCTTATTAACAGCGATGTCATCTCATACCTTTCTGTAAGTAAGTTCGTACAGGGGCAACTGGTATGTAACTGTGCAGTATTTCTTATTTTTGTGTGTGTTTTTAACTGCTTAATGTAACTTCTGTGGTTTATAACTTCATGAATACCTTTGCGTGTTTTGATACTAAGAAGTTGAGAGATCATCTTGAATTATGTGGAAGTAACTTAGTCTAAAAAATTAAGTGTAATTGGAGAGCTAGGACAGAAATGAAACTACTTGTTTGTCAACATGGGTATGGAATTTGGGAGAGGGCTGTAAAACTGGACTAGGTTTATTTGACTGTGCTCTATAGTGCATCCTGGGGACAAGAGTACAAGAACAGGCTTCTTTTTTTTTTAAATGCTATTTTACAACCCTTTAGCAAGGGACTAAGAAAGAAGTCACAGAATGCTATTGAGAGAGTGAACAGAACTTGGGTAACATGCAAACTGCTTATTACCGTAATAGCTATTCTCATCAGTGTGAAATTTATTCAGAAGGATTACATAAGTTTATGCTGTCTTTTAACAGCCTTAGCTAAACTATCACTGCCAACTATACATATACAGATGTAAATATGTCCAGTGATGTCGTTCTCCAAGTGTAGTGCTTGCTCTTTTGGTAGTTTCAGAAATTTCCTTTGTTTACGAGAAAACATGCCTTCTTACTTCCTATTGCAAGCTATGCTGAGTCAATTTTAAACTCAGCTAATGCCTCATCTCAATGTTTTTACCACATAGCATTTAATTCTCAATTCAGTGCCTGAAGTACTACATGTTCATTTCCAGGAATTAGTTTATGTTATGTTTGTTTTAGAGTCTGACTAATCACTGAGCCAGAAGACTTGTTTCTTCAAATGCTAAAGAATATGTTTACTAAATATTTTTATTCATCTAAAGCAAAACTTAAGGAATCTACTAGTTAAAAACTGACATAGTAGTTTTGTACTTTATCTCTTACATTTGTAGCTAGAATGCAAAGACAGACAAGGGAGTCAGACAATGAAATCTATCCCTGACGAGAAATCAACCACACATATGTCAGAATCATTTCACAGTCAGCAAGAGATGGAGGAGCATACAGAATTTATTCATAACAGTCAAAAAATAAGCATTTATGCTTGTGTTCTACTAATTGGGATTTCATACTGTTATATATATTTTTTTAAAAAACAGTAATTTTGTAGATACTGACTATTCACAGCCAAGTTGGCACAGCAACATACTGAGTTATAAATACATCATCAAAAGAAATAATGGTACTAAAAGACTGCTTCTGTTGGAGCAGCTTATCCTACTTGTAGTGCTGTAATAATTCTGCTGGCTAATTAACCTGACAAAGTATTGCAAATGCCTGTAGTACATGATCTGGTCACTAGTGTTGATTGTCCTGCTAAATTAGAGATGTACTTGACTGGCATGTTTTATGCCTTTTATTAAGTATTTTTAGGTTGCTGATGTTCTCAGTCCTTTGGATTTGCCACTATCATTTAATTGTTTAGTGACTGTAAAAAAACTTGCCTTTGTTTAACCATTTTAGCTTCTAAAATATGAACATACAGTGCATTGTCCCTCATGGAGTGAGGACTAGCATAGGTCACCTTTAAAAAGTGCCACTGAGAGCTCTCGCAGAGCCCTTGCTGCACACTCCAGGCAGTACCTGAGATTTCCCCTTTGGGAGGGTTGTGGCTGCAAGTCCTCAGGCTCTATTAATATGTGAACCAACACCCTGCAGCCACCAAGCAGAGAGTAACACAAATCATGCATTTACAAACTATGTCTTTTCATCACAATCAAGCAGATTTCTTTTCTGCCATTTCTCTTGTTTACTAAAATATCTTGTTAACACATGAGAGGCATATGTCAACAGATGCCAAAAGTCATTGCAGTTGCAAAGGAGACACTCTCACCCTTCAATAGCCCCTCAAGTAGTGAGAAACCCTATTTCCCTCTGTTTCAGTGCTGCAGTCCCACGTAGCGCAGTAGAGTAGCATCAGATCTATTTATTTTGTCAGGTGTTTTAAACAAACAAAAACCTGTTTTATTATGGTACTTGCCTGATATTCCTTAGTCACCTTTTACACATCACAGAGCAGTAATGTTTGTCTCCTATTACTAAATAAAGTATTATATGAAAATTTATCTGTAGCTGAAATGAAAAGAGAACTGAAAGTGAACAGCAATATTGTTTACAACATCACCAGTTCTCATGCAAGCATTACAAAAATGTTTCTACTGCAGTCTCCAGGCTTCAGGGCTGTTTATGTGGTCATATGTTTAATTAGGTGTAACTATAGAAAGAAAACAGGTGCACCACCATCCCTGGCTTCCTGAGAGCCTGTACGTTGTTTCAGAGTAGCGAGATATGGGGCTCAGAAAACTTTGTCTGAACCATTTTGTCTGTTCCGAAGAGGCTTCTGAGCATCCCAGTGTTTGCACATGTGCATCAGGACTAGCCCTTTTAGACAAAATGTCAGTGTACAGAAAGAGCTCTAATTTAAGAACTGTCATTTAAAACCAAACAATGGATCATGCTGGAAATCCTGTTGCGCTCACCCTACAAAGTACGGCAAACACCATTCTTAAGCTAATTGAAAATGTAACTTTAAGTTTTGTGATTGCTCCTTGATTGTGAATATCTTAGTGCACATATAAAAATCACGCAATAATAAAAAACTCCCTTTAAAGGAAGGACCAGCTTTTAAGTCTGGTAGTCTCAAAGTTACATTTTCTGCTGCAGTTGTTCAGCATCCTTTTGAGTTAGGTAAAGATTTGCAAATGTGCCATCTTGATTATCATCCTCCTGATAAAAGCAAGAGCTTGATGGATAGGATTATGTGCCATTCTTCCCATTCTATACTGCACTTGGAGAACAAGAGGGCAGGACATGTGCTAATAAAAGGGATGACAGATTAAAATTCTTTTACAGGAAACAGTCTCTGGCAAGCCTGCAGTAGCAGTTTGGGGGCCATTATCACTGCACTCACCAGCATCCATCTGAATTTCTAGGTGGCTCCGATTAGTCCACATGGTATAACAGAATATTAATGATTCCTACATTAGAAGTTAATTATAAAAATAAAAAAATTACAAAATATTTTTCATATAATAGTGTGTAAACATACCATGTAAAAGACAACTGAATAAAAGGGTAAAACATGGTGCCAGTCTTGGCTTTCCAGACTCTGGCTATAAGTACCCTTTCTCTCTCAACACCTATTTCACATTATGTAATATGGAAAACAGCGCAGAGGAGAGCTACCTGTAAATGTGTTGCTACCTTGACAACATTGAATGCTTATGTAGCAAGTGTCACTGACAGAAAAGAGGTAAAGCTTTTCTGCACCACAGCATTAAGCTTCTCCTGGCCACCTTTCTAGACAGGCATGAGGTATTAGTGTTCTTGGTCATGCTGAAACATCATCTCCAGTCTTCAAAGGTAGGTGTTAGAAATCTGTTGTCATTCAGCATTTCATCTTGACTTAACATAGTCTGAAAAAACAAGATGTGAATGAGTAAGCATATTCAGTTAGAGCTAAAAAGAAATCCAGCTGCAATGCGATCAGGTTCACAACAGAGGGGGTTAGAGCCACAAAAAATTAATAAGGATTTCTCAAAGGCAGCTTTAGATAAACTTGTTTGCTTGAGAAAATTCTCACAGAGCTTGTGTGTGGCATATGACTTAACTATGTTACATAAATCTTCATTATACCTTTCAGTTAACTCTTTAAAAAATAGCTGCTATAGTCAGGAATTAATACTGTTGGGTTTGTTTGTTTGAGTTTTAGCTCATGTAAATTTTCAAGGCTTTACCTCTTCACTAGACTTTGCTGTGACTGAAACATTCAAGTAGTGGTTACTTACAAAGTCTTTGAATTGTTTTCATTTAAGGGAATGAGTATCTGTCATTGGGTCAAAGAGATATCAGAGTTCATGTAATCTTAAAGCAGGCCTAAATGAAACTTAATTGCTAGTGCCATTTAAAAGCAGGGTTTCTTGGGCTGTGAATTTGCAATTAGGCTACAAAGAGATATTTAACAAGAATAGTGACCCACTTGCTCTTTAACTACTACCAGCAAGGACCAACTTTAGCAGAATACATTTGTGACTTTAAAATGAATGAAATTAGTACATACCGTAAGATGGCTTATGCCTTGAGAAAGAGCCCCTATTTGCATTACTGTTCCTTCTGAATGTTCCATCTGTAAAAGTATTCAGGAACTAGTTCAAATCAGACAGTATGTGCAACTTTATTCATTCTACATGCATCTTTGGATGGTATCTGTGCCTGGATGAATGGAAGTGTGGTACATTTAAAAGCTCCAATTTCTGCACATTAACAAACATGCCTCCATGCTATAAGGTATGTGAAAACACATTTAACAATAGGAAGACAGAATCCTGATTAAGACAGACTGATTCCATGAAACTTGAGCTGTAATTCACATAAGAAAAAGCTTAACTGATACTATCAATGAAGAGTAATATTTTCTAGATTGTGTAACACATACTTCCAGTAGTCTTCTTCCACAGGCAAGTGGTAAGTCCTTTGTGATATAGTCTCACCTATTCTTATATAAAAAGATTATCAGTTCTAGGGCACTGAGCTTTCCCCGTCTGCCCACGTGCTCCGATGTCATGCTTCATTGAAGACCGTGCTGCTAGGGAAAAATCTCATGTTGTTACAATGCTTGAACAACGGCATAGTGCAAGCTGTTGGCTCAAAGTTAATGCACTCATTTGCAACTCGTAACTGTGCAAGTGGACATCCGTACTAAATTGGAGTCCCAATTCAGTATTTTCCCTGCTTAGGAACATTACTTTTTTTGCTAAGGCTGAAAAGGCAATGGTTAGATAATGAACACAAATGAGATGTTAAGATGCAGTAAACCATGCAAATGGAAAAATTAATTTCACAGTTAGTCTTTTCAATTTTGTGACCATTCTCTTATTAGGCTTAAAAAGTTTTATCATCTCAGTTAAGGTCACTGGAGATAGGACAGTTTACTCCAGCTGCTTCTGTCTGACTCTTGTGTTTGCCCAAGCTCATACCAGCCTCCAGGAGCTCCATTTTTCAGGGTTTACATCCCTTTACACAACAGCAAAGTTGAATCAAATTTGATGGCTTTCGGTTTTCAGTCTTCGTCATTTGTCTATATGATGTCTAGACACAGTTCCATTCACAAGTTCACTACTGCATAACAAAAGTGAATTATTTAAGTATTGGTTTATTAATAATCTTGTTCATTACTGAGGCATTGTTTTCATGTATACTGCCTAAGCATAGCTACTCCCCACTGTACATAATGAAAGAAAAATTCAGTTGGATTCTTCAATTAATGTCTGTTAAAATATACAGTCCAGTTGTAATTTAATACATAACGTGATAGCTTTGTACAAATTAGACCAAATAAATTCATTACATTAAAAACCACCCATAAAGATAATGAAGCCATACTGAGACTATGAAATCTAGAAGTACAAAAGTCTTGTGTTTACTGTAACCTCCACCTTAATTGTCAAAATACATCGATCCTCATAGTGTAAAGGTGTTACATTCCTGAAAAAGGGCTTGAAGATGGATGAGTTTATGTTGATTAAAAAAATTAACCTGACATTCTTAGTATAGAACTATTTTCCAGTGTCCATAGCCAATACTTTCTCAAGGAGTTCATGCAGATGTAGCAAATACTTTGTTATGTGCTGACATTTGGTTATTTGCAAGCTTTGGAATGCATGGAGAAGATGAGATGAGAATGGCATCAGTCTGTCTGTCCCACCTGATCCAGTTCCTTATCCGTCAATGGACTAAGTCCTTTGTATCCACCGTAGTTTTTCTGAGTCCCGTTTGTAGCAGCTGGGGTGGCATCCATAGGACAAATGTAGTCTGTTGATTCATCAAATTTCTTTTTTCGTAAGTTTCCAAAATGTGAAAATCCAAGTTTCTTTGGCTAAAATAAGAAGACAACAAATTTTAAATAAGGTTGTCCTTTAAACATTAAAAAAACCTCTCCTTTTTGATTTACTGCCATACCTTCATCCCTAAAGTATGTAATTCTGAACTAAATACATTTGTTTTCAAATTGGGAGTTACAACAGAGTTTAGAAAAGACAGAAGGCATTGCATGCATATTTCGGAAGCTGACTTAAATAGATACAAACTAGATGCTTTGGTATCTGGAATTAAGGGAAATGTAAACACCTCTCCCTGCTTGTGTTTATCCCTTCTTTTCTTGATAAGGGGAGAGGAAGCTTGAAATTCTGAAATATCTCCTTTTTGAAAGCAGTAACATACCCGAACTTTGGCAGTGGTGGTCAGAGGTGTGTATGCTGTTGACTCTGTTATTTCTCTTTTTTCTTGTTGTACCTCTGGTCCAATTAATACATTAAAATTGGTTGTTAGGTGGCGTCGCAGCAGGGTCTTTTGAGGTGGAATATTCAGCAGCATTGCCAGTGTGTCGCCATTGAAGCGAGGCTCAAGGATCTATTAGAAAGTAGCAGAATATTTATTTTTGTTATCTGGTTAAATATTTGCAATAATAAACCATTTCAGTGCTTATCAGAGGAATTTCTTATGCTTCCAAAGCTACATTAGACCTTTTATAACTCACTCATGATATGATACTCACTAGGGTTTGATTGGGAAATATGTGAAAGTAGGCACTAAAAAATGCAGAGAGTGATTAGGCAAACACTTAATTATGTTAATCATCAAACCTTACATTTGTTTGAACAAATTTGTTTTCAGAATTTTCTACTCTATTTTTAATGCTGTACCCTGAGAGTATAAACTTAATCTTAGCACAGTTTTTTTCTATTTCCTTTTTGCAAAAATGCTACAGCACTAGAATCACAGTATTTCAGACCTCTGACTTTGATTATAAAAATGTTTTAGCAGTTCCTTTTTGATTTTCCTTTGTAAAATTAAGACGCATGGATCAGATAAAGAGGCTCTTTAGAAGGCCTCATCATGCTGTCATATTGAAAATGTATTTTTTTCCTTCTGGTTGACAAACACCAGACAAAGGATGTTTCACATTACAGCCTGGCAATTTTTAGTAAATATGTAGTCAAATGTTAAAAAGAATTCTTACAATCAGGCCACCATGTACTCCACTTCCTCGAAGGTTCGGTGCATATTCTGCCAGATCGACTGATCTGAGCCATTCCATCACTCTGTGATTGGACCACTGAACTACTTCAGAAGGTGAAATGTTCTGTTAAAGTAACCAGGAAAGATGATGACAATACAGCCTGCACTGTCACTGCATGTTCACAATATGTATCCTTAGTGCAGAAGAGGGGGAAAGATGTTTTAATCTGAGTGCAGTATTTTTTCCCTGATTCTAAGGAATTGTTTCTATTCAAGGCTTCTTTCAAACATCCTCTGATGAGACGGCAGGCATAGTCCGGTACAGATGAACCCCTCAACATTGCATCAAGTAGTATAACAATAGAGACTACAGCTGCTGGGTGTAGAACAGAGCATTTTGAGAACAGCATTGCTGTCAGCTTTTAACACTAAGAAAATAAGCTGTGCTGACCAGACCTTACAGTCTTTGAGAGTTAAAAATTAGGACAGGCAAAGAAAAAAAGATTCCACATTATTCTCTCAGAAACTGAATTAACTTCTCTTAGACTAAGCAAATAATTTCAAAAGGAAAGTGTGTGGGATTCAACTAATAAGTGTCTAAAGCACTTCAAGACAGTTGATTTTTATTATTGGTGAGTACATGTTACGTTCCAGAGCTGGAAAGCAGCATAGCTACTGCTTCAGACACAATTCCCTAGTAGCAGCGATTCTGTGTTATCATGTAGACTGCTAAATTTCTATCCCGTTTGGCTGGAAGCAGGTCATTAGTACTTGTTTAAATTAATTTACTTAAACATACTTTTACCTCCTCAACTGGTCTCCTGCGTAGACAGTGGGGGTTAAAACCGTTGACATGCAGCACATGAATGGCACATTTAATACTCAGATGATGCAGCTGACTGGTGACTTTCAGAAAGAGAAGGTCATTCTGTAAAGGGGAGAGCAGAGCTTACATACCGAAACAGGGACTTTACCCAAGAAGATTTAAGCTTACTATGTTGTTTCATATAAACCACAGTAACTACAGAAGTTTTTACTCTAAAGAGGAGTTGTTAGAATGGGGGTTTTGGGGGCTCTTGCTTTTTTTTTTTTCCCCCCTGTTTTGAACATTGCACCATAGCAAGACCTGGCTAAAAAAATTAAGAGGAACTTGTAGCCTCTTCAGTAAAATCTGGCTCATGGATAGTTTTAAAATATTTGGACTGTTTCTGATCTGGCTAAGATTGTGTTGTGGGTATGATCACTGCAGCTGGCAACACACACTTGATCATGGAACAGTAGGGACCACGCTCCTTAAGCAGCATAGACAAGGCTGTACTTTTGACAACAGCTGACTTAGGCACTTTTTTCATAGCACAGATAACAAAACCAAACTTGATTATCCAAACTTTGGCAGTGAAACTGTAAGAAAACACAGCGGCTACGTGTAGTACATGGTTTGCTGCTAATGCGATTGGAGCTGTACAAATTACTATTCGCTGCTTATCTTTAGTTTACTGAATATTGTTGCTAACTTGGTGTGGAGAACAACACGCTCTAGAAGCTGCGTGCAAAATAGGTCATTTTACCTTTAATTGTGGTGTACTATGTGGTATTGAAAGACAGACTTGCAGAAGTTAGCTATGACATGTCCTATTACTTAAGTATCTCAGGAATAGGAACTGTGCACTAGCCAACACAAATGAGTTACTACTGGCACTGTTTCTGTCTTGCAAAAAATTCTTTAACTGCTCATGTTCAAAAGAAAATTGTAAAATTCTTTGCTCATTGTGAAGTTTGGTTAAATGGAAGAAAAATGATTTTAACTTACCACAGTTAAGTACTGCAACATTCTCCCATCAACTCTGGATTCATGAAACTGGTCTTTGTACTGAGGTAAACCAATATCATCAAGCCATCCTGCAGATACAAGAAGAGTGGGGTACCTAAATCCGGAGCAGTGAGAACGAAGCCCTTCTCCCCTCCTTGTCTGGCCTGGCTGTTCCTACCTATTCACCTTCCCTGAGGACAGCCAGGAGCCTAAAAGCAATTCCCATCAAATAGCTCTCTCCACAGCCTCACTGTGATATATTTTACATACAGTGTGTGACTGAGCACATCCCTTCTGCAGCTTAATGGAGCTCTTGCTAGATCGAGTCTCCTCCTGCCATTTACTTCCCTGCACTCTGAATGAGAGGAGTTTCCCCCTGGGAGATCATACTGTAATATTTGTATATTTTGATGTCATGAATAACACACAAATCCTCACTCTGTGCAAAATTTTACTATGTTGAAACTTTAGTGCTCTTAAAAAAAACATGTTTGGTAACTGCTTAAAACACACACATATCTGGCAGCCCATCCAGAGTGGCGGGGGAAATTCCATTCCAAACAATTCCATGACAGTTCAAACACTTACGTGTCACCCAGATATGATCGAGTTGTGCAGACTTCTCATCTTGTTTTGCATTTATTGATTTAATGGCCAAAACTAATTTTTTCCTGTGCAGTGGATGCTTTATTCCCATTTCCTGCAATGACAACCATCAACAGTTTGCTTTGCCTCTGGCTCTTCATCTCATTAGGCATCTACAAAAATGTATACTATGTATTTCAGAAAGGTACAACTGCCAATTGTTTGAAGGGGGCTGGCTGTACAGAATCAACAGGTATGGATGCTTGAGAGAAACAGTTGCAGATTGTTACCTTTTCCATGTCCTGAGGTGTTGCAGTTAGCAGAGTGTGGCCTGAAGTCACCCACTGTCGTGCAAAAATGACGTACTGACCGAGACCAAAGTCCTCAAGCCAGTTACAAACTCTTTCAGTGCTCCACTGAGCAAATGGAGCGTTGTAGTCACTGAAAAGTAAAATAGATATTTGAAAAAAATCTTAAAGGAAAGAACTATGCTTAGAATCAGAAAGCTCATCATGTGCCAGAGGCAGAAATATCAGTGTGCTTTGTTCTGTGCAATAATAAAAGCCAGCAGCCATGCTTGCAGCATATGCTGTGGTACTGCTGTCCTGTTCATGTGGCTGCCCACTTGTGAACAGCTGGAAGGGTGGGGAGGTGAATAAGAATTTTCTGATTTCTCTTTGAAACAAAGAGAAAGGGAATTGCTGAATCCTCATCTCTTTGCAGATATTCCCACAGGAGATAAGTTTTCTTCTTTAACGAGGTGAAATTTTTGATGCTTCAAACAACAGGTGGTGCTGTAACCTGCAGTTTAAGGAGTGCAAATAGGCGAGCTACTCAGGATACGTTTTCTACCAGAGAAATTCTTTCCAGTTGTTGTGGAATCCCACATGCCATTAATGAAGTATGTTGGGAAAAACATACTCCACAAGAGGAGGGTTTGGATGTTTGGCATATTTAACAATACCGCATAAATGCTGTGCAAGGTAAAGAAGGAACCATTACCTTTTCTGGCCTTTGGTTTCCTTTGATCTGGATAAGCGAGGTCCAGCTGTTGCACGCAGACCACCCCTGCGGAACTCTGCCAAGCCCAGGTCGTCTGCAGGGAAGTTACCCGACTGAGTTCTTCTTATTCTTTCAAGACAAGAGTGCCAAGACAGTACTATTAGCTTGCAACAGAGAATATTTGTATCATATGGAAACTATAATGACAACTAGAAGCTGTATTAATCTTCCTGTAAACCACAAACATTGAATTCAAGGGGTAGCTGAAGAAGTTCCAGGCAAACACTGTCTAGCTTCAGCTCTGAGAAAAGAAGAGAGCTCTGCAGAACAGGCACAACCCTTCAGCCCCAGTAATAATCCACACTGGAGGCCAGAACTCAAATGGCTGCTGGCCTGAAGCTGATAAAGCCAACTCAATAAAACAGTCCCCCTTGCTTGTTGTTTCTTGTGTTCTCTCTCATTTTTTACCTGATAGCTTCTCTAATGAAAAACTTGCTATCATTTAATTTTTCATAGCTAATGAAACTGTTGGCATTCTAATTTAGTATTGTAATTAAACGGCACAATACATTATTTCTTTCAAGAACATGATGCTGTGAACAGCAACATCCATTTTCCTACACCCATGTGTGCATAGAGAGACACCCATACAATCATCAAGCTGCTTTCTCTCCTTTTCCTGAATTTTACTTTGTTCTTGCTGTAGATATTGTAGCTTTTGCTGAGAACTGGATTCATTCTCAGCTGGAATACTTTGACAGGGAACTAAAAGAAAATTTTTAAAAAATATTAAAAAAAAATCTTACTTTCCCCAGATTTTCTTGATCCCTTTTGGACTCTTTCTGTTTTCTGGAGACAATGGAGATTGTGGACCTGAATCTGTTCCCGAAGAAATAGGCGAAAGCTCATCCATGACTACTGTACCAGCCCCGTTCTCTGTTTCTCCTGGGTTAAGAACAGTAACAGTCACATTTTATACTAATTATTAACAGAGTTGTTATCTGGGAGACTAATGTTTAAATGCAGAACATAATAAAAAACTAAAGTTATCTATAAAATTGTTCTTGTATAAAAAACCACAACATGCTCAGAAGGTGAAAAACAGTAGCTGTGCATTTGATACAAATAAAAAGAAAATAAAGCATTGGGTAAAACAGTATTGCTATTTCAGTCATTTGTATTTAAATACATTATTTTAACTTATTCAAAGTCTTCAGACTGAAGCAGGCCCTTCACACTCTTGCCTTGCCTATTCTTAATGCCAAAACTCCTCCATGGAAATCAGTGGGAATTTTTCTGTGGATTTCAGTGAAAACAGAATGAAACAAGGAATAAGTATCTTAAAAAAAAAATCCCATCCACGTGCCATAGAGCAAAAGCTGTTACTTCCCTTCAAGTACTACACTTAAGGAATTCAGTCTGCGTGGCCCACCTGTTATTAGTATTTAATGAGAAAGAGAAAAGAAGGGAAAAATGAAAGGAAAGAAAATAGGCAGCAAAATGTCTGTTAAATTTGCATCTTGTTTGATACAGTACCTAGCACTGGTGCACTGACACTCCTGATGCGATCTTCAGTCGTCCCGAGAAGCAGAAAGCCAGATGAAGAAGCAAAGAAGATATAAAACACCAGCAAAACAAAGTCACAGAAGAGCAAAGGAGTAAGCTAAGCACTAAAAGCAGAAACAAAAAGTCAAGAAGCAGTTATGCTTGACATGAAAGTGACTACGTATTGGGGTGCGCAAGCCCCGGGAATTCTGTACGGGTCATCATTTATGTATTGTGGTCTTTTTTAACTATTCTTAGAAATTTTAACACATTAAGCATATACTACAGAGCTCCATAAAGCATGCAGAATATCTGACATGCAGCAATATCTAAGATTACATTGAAATCCTCTGAAATACAGAATTAGAGGTATAATGAGTTTACTGCACATGCATGAAACAAACCAACCTGCGTAAAGACTGTTAATTCAGTAGAACTTTCCCTAACTGAATCATGTGAACATGATAGTCGATTGTTCTGGCACAGCAGATGATGCACTGTGTCACATCCCAATCCTTCAGACCTTTCCACAGGACCCTCTCGGGAGGCTGGGATACCTACTGAGGCCCTGGATGCCGTTGTCCTCCTGGTCGGTTGTGCTGCACCCATCCGGCAAATTACACGTTCCCTGCTCTCCATTCTGCAAGGGTCGAGGCAGCTTTCCTGGCAAGGTTTGGTACTTGCTGCCTTTCACAACTGGCTTACTCTGGTTTTTTTAGAGAGGGAGGAAAAAAGGGAAAGGAAAAAAACCCAATCACTCATAGCATTTGCAATCCGGTATACAAGAGTCGAAAAAAAAATATCTGAAGTTTGTCATTCAAAACACCACCACTCCCTCCATGTTCCTTCTTACGGATAATTCAATTTCAATCCAGTAGTCAGATGACAGAGTTTTCTAGCTAAGACAGAACCTTCTTTTCTCATATGCCACTTCCACTTCAGCCAGACTATACATTACATTACAATATATATTGAATATTACATGGTCTTCTCATAAGAATATTTCTAGCTGTCTCTGTAGGACTCTGGCACTGTATAATAATTTGGTCCTTCCAAGGTCAACTTTGATAGTGCCAGAAATGCATTTAGTTACTTCTCAGCCCATTCTTTGCGCTCTCAATTTTTCCCCCTGTATCTCCCCAGACTGTCTGTGTTTCTGCCTCACAATTGTATCCAGCTGGAATTTAAGCCAAAAGTATTTGTAGAACTCAAATTGGGTCAAATATATTTGCCCACCACTGTTAATAAAAGAATCAACAATGAAGTCAGGCTACAGAAATTTCACTTTTCTAAGAATTAACATCTCTTTGTATAGGTAACATTACAAATGTGAGGTTTTAAAAACTGCAGCTAAATATACAGTTGCCAAATATATAGCTAAATTTAAAATTGCCAATTCTGTACCTAAGCATAAGGTTTACTTTTGATACATACGGGGGAAAAAAAGCATAGACTGACATGTATTCTAGGGCAAATCTGAACAGCTGCTGACTCTAATTTTTGTCCATGTGAAGCTGCCATACTCTCCTGCGTGTTTGCCCACCGGGATGGGACATGTACACAGCGTCACTGGCATCAGTCAGATTACTTATGCTGGAAGGACCTTCCTCCAGCAACAGAGCTCACAAGAGCTGGTCCTCAGAGTCTCAGTGCATTGTATTGAAAGGGAACTGGTGTGGAGGGTTTGCTAGAACTAGAATATCTCTTGATTGTCCTTGCATTTTGCTCTTCAGTGATCAGTTAACTTGGGGACATTGCTTTTTGTACAAAGGTAGATTAGAACTTGCATATAAATCAGATAATTTTGAGCCTAAGAAGATACTTTTCCAGCCAAAGCATGTGTTTCACAGAGACACTTGACTACAGTTTCGGAAATGGCACGTTGAGACTTCTTCAATACTGAATCCAAATGAATAGATGAAGGAGCCATCACTCTGGACAAAAATATATATCCCACAACTGTCAAACGTGAAGGAATATAGAGGCTTTTCCAGAGAAGCAATGAACCTGCAACTCCAATTGACATTAGTGGGAGTGGAGTATGTTCAGTGTGTATTTTGGAATAAGCTCATATCAGTAGATGTTTCAGTATCAGAAAGGAAGTTATAAAGGAAAACATTGTACCAAAAATATACAAAACATTTAGTGTATAGAATCATGTAGTATGCTCCTATTTAGTAAGCCCATTCCAACAAAATTATTCTAAAGTAAAACATTGTGAGAGAATGATACATGAAATATTTAATGAGATAGCCACTGGTTCATCTATTCTTATTTCAAGGCCTAAAGGGATCTTTGTAATACTATAACTGCAGTCCAGTTTCCTCAATTCCTGCTACTGTTTTGGCAACTGCGGGAGCTCATCCTGACTTGCGCCAAAAATCAGATGAGTAGAGAAATTGCTTATTACATTAGCACTGTATTTTCTGAAACTGATAGACTTCAGCTTCTAACCTCACACGAAAGCTTTTAGATAAAAAAAAAAGATTCGCATCTCAAAGCCTTTCCCCTGTTCTCAGAGTGTGTCAGTACTTGAACTATGCAAACATTTTAAAAAGGAAATGAATATAAAATTAAAACACAGCCATACCATCAAAGCACATCACAACAGAGAAACGTTAAGAGAGTTCACAGTTAATATACCTCTTGTTCTACAACAGGCCGTACTGGTTTTCCGTCTACATACTACAGAGTTGCAGGGAGGGTAATTTCAAAGTTTTATGGAAAAAAGCAACAGACAAATGTTAGTATTAACATACATACACAGAACATCAATTGTTGTCTTATTACTATAGTGATGCTACTTAGTGCATTGACAATATATTACAAGGTCTGTTATCTCTTTGTTTCAATAAAATACTTAATACTAAACGTGTTTGTTGAAACCACTCTACAAAATTTGGGCCCTGTTTAGGCTCTGTTGTGATCAAAGGAATCGTTCTATTTTCAGGCGTCTGAGTGGGCCCTTTAGACTGACTTTAAGCAAGGAACATAACAGTTGTTTAACAGTTCAAACAATATGAACATGACTGAGAAAAAGAACATACACAACACTGTATGTATCCAGCTGCAACCATAAAGACTTGTGATAGAAATTGTGCAATAAAAATACCAGCACGGCTAGGTCAGAGACACCAATGCATTTCATCCTTGTCATTATTATTGTTATTGCTGGGCATAATTGGAATGTGAGTTTTGTGCAAAGTAGAACAGCTCCAATAAACCGTGCTGCTAGCACAGGTTCTCTTGGCCTCAAAGACAATGTCTATTCGTGCTGAGTCAGCAAAACAGTTTTCTTGGTCTTAGTTTTGGTTGTAACTAATTCACGTTTAACTACTCGCTCACACACATAGGGAGGTCTCATTTATTTCACTAAGCAGCCTCTTCCTACAATTCTCTCATATCCTTGGGTAGTTTCTTGTTCCTCTGTGGACTCTGGTTTAACAGGTAGAACAGATTTACAGCCTAAATGTGTAGGTACAGCCTTGTCACCTCATATCATAGAAACAAATTAAGTTTTTGAATGTAAGACAGAAAGATAATTTAGAAGTTACGAAAAGAAAACAGACCTTCATAAAGTCCACATGGAATGACATGTTAGTTCTGAACTGATTTGTCACGTGTATGACCACAATCAAATAAGTGCAACACAAATGTCAAACATTCTATTTGGTCACTGACATCTTCAGAGATTTAAGAAAAAATTAAGAAAATTTGAAGAAGTGGATCAATCATATTACTAATATTATAAATGGCATTATGGTGTGGGTAATCTAAAATTAAGCCTAATTTGAGTATAGGAAATGTCAATAACAGTCTCACAAAGCATAATTACAAGTGCAGAACAATTTCAGTTTATATGTTGACAAAACAAGACTCTGGACCATAAGGTAATAAGAT
Organism: Columba livia; assembly: GCF_036013475.1. Classification (NCBI taxonomy): domain Eukaryota; kingdom Metazoa; phylum Chordata; class Aves; order Columbiformes; family Columbidae; genus Columba; species Columba livia. Next base: position 59,759,045 of record NC_088606.1, read on the forward strand.
TTTGTAAATTGGAAAGTCTTTATTCTGGAATGAAGTTAAGCCTTTCAATTAATAACAGTGCTCTGGCTGTTTAACTAAGGCAGCATGATTACCATCTTCAAGAACGTCACTTATATCAGAAGTATAAGTTAGGGAGTGATACTCATTTTTAGATGCAAACACTCTGATGTGGAAATACCAGGCTCAGTATCTCATTACATTGAGGATTTGCTGTCTTAACATTTGTAGCAGTTTGGAAGTCAAAGTTATTTTTAAAACATCTATAAAAAAAAATACTGCAGTTCAATAATGACTCTTCGTTAACACTATTTGTTTTTTTGTTTTTTTAATATTTTTCTTCTTTTTCAGCTGAAAAGCTGAATTTGAGGATATGTACATATGGATGTGCCACCTAGTTGGTTTATTCTAAACTTTGCAATGGGGTAAAAAAAAGAACCTGAACTGTTTCATCATTAGGGCTTTTTTCCTCCACATCCACTGTTAGTGGTGGTTAAGGTTACTATACGTGAAACAAAAAGAATATTTATACCTGACCTTTATCTTTTAGTCATGATATTAAACACCAGAAATTGTGATGACAAATAAACTAACCTTTTCCAGGGATTCACTCTGCAAGTCTTCTAAACTACTTGACTTTTTTTTCTGTGGAGCCCTTAGAATAATGGCAGGCAAAAAACAACAGTTAATACAACATAGTATGTTTGCATATGCCACAACTGCATCATATGACAGCCGTATATATCACATAATGTCTAATTCAGAATTAGGAGATTCTTTTGATATATTATTTTGGCCTAAAATTGCAATAGATGAAGTCAGAAAGAGCAACAAGACATCCCTGGATCAACAATGAAAATGTAACAAGGTTCAATGTACAGTTGTAAACCTTATATCTACAGGTGACATTTTAGAAGCTCTCAACATGCAAAAGTAGAGAGTAATAACTACCTGTGGATAGTGTGCAACATGAAGGGATTTTAAAAAGATTTTTTTAAATGGAAAAAAACAGAATTATTTTTTAAAATCTGGCTTTATGTTTTATATTTCAATTAAAGTTACTCATTCTTACCTATTCGTGATTTCCAAAGATTCTTCTTGTGGAGAAGTTAAATTAGTTGAAGATACTGGACTGCTTCCACTTTAAATCAGAATAAAAGACACTGGTTTAAATACTACAATACATTTATCTTCTGACATAGAAAAGTGCTCATTTCTTCCTGTAATTCAAACCTTATACAACTAAGTATTGTAAGCTCCCACAGCAAACACTATTTTCACAACTACTCAAAAGTTCTTGCAAAGCCAGGAAGAGCCAAGACAAGATGCCAACAGTTAAACAGATTAAGTAATACAGACTTCAGACAATTGACACGAACACCAAGAAGCAAAAGGTCTTGCCTGATTTCCATGGCTGTGTGGGGCGCTGGAGACAGCATGGCTGGTGACAATTCTCCTGAAGAGGCCTGTGTAAAATATGTAAAGTGTAAGAGTTTCAAGCCTGTAGCTCTAGTGCCTGATTTTGCATCTATAGCGCCTATACCAAGAGTCACAAAAATGCAGTGAGGGCCAAACTCTCATCTACATCTGCTACTACAGAGAAACCAAAACAAACAAATCATATATACAGCAGAACTCACTTCTAAACCATCTTTAACTAAGTACCTCTGTTTTAAATGATTCTCCTTGAGGATTATTCAAAATATTCCACTTCCTTATAGTTGTCTCAAGTTCCTCTTCACTGCCACCAGAGATGGAAGAGCCTGTGAGCATTAAAGGTTAGAATCACAGAATAATAGAAGTAGAAAGGAAGAGAAACAGCCCAAAAGAAATAACATTTAGGATGATATCAGACAGCCTTAATACTTCAGTATATAAATTCCCCTTCAGTCTTCATCTGATGGGTGTAGTTCACCAACCTGTCTGCTCCCACCCCTCCTTCGACTCTAACTTACAAGTGAATGGATTTATACTAGACCAACAACCTCGCCACTTCTAGTTACACGCTGTGCTCTGTTGTGAGTAGCTGAGCTGCTTATGGGGCACTTCTGAACCATCTAATTCATCGTTTGGTGTTCTGAGGCAAGTTCAAGTTGGTACCATTTTCATACTTGCAGTGCATTGCTTCACAGGGAGTATACGCGTGTTTGACATAATCTGTGTCATAATGCAATGCCCCGTGTTCAAGGATGAACATCCTAAATATACTCCAGGTTTTTCTGGATCTAAATAAATACTGAAATACTCCAAATTCATTATTTAGTAGGATTTTTATTTCCAAATTGTCCAAGCTAAATCAGGATCTGAATATTTAGTGCTCAGCAAACTTCCAGAGTATTTTGGATGAAATTTTTTTTTCTGGAGATCTCTTATGCATAGGGTTGCATACAGGATGTGGAACGGCTCCTAGGCCATGGTCAAGAAATTTAGATTGACCTTTAAGCACATTAGTAATTCCTTATTTACGTGATAAGAGGTGCAACAGCTCCAAGCAGTGATGAAAAACCACCAAGTCTTATGGTTTAGCTTTAGCACTATTAGAAGAGAGATCACTTGAAGACTCATTAGACATGGGCTTGGTTATCAGGCTGCTCAGCTCCCAAGGCTGCCAGCAAACCTGATACTGAGGATCTGAAGTGAACCATATGCTGTGGTTCCCAATACACAGCCCTGCAGTTGCACAGATCAGTAACACCAAAAGAGCTGCCCGTAGTCAAGTTCAGGATAGCGCCTTTATGTTTCACTCAACTGTAGGTGGCTGTTCAAGCAGCTGCCCTATTTTAATCCAAAACAGATGTTTTTTTTAAATGTATGTGCTGCCTATGGTGAAGAGTCAGTTACTTTTTGTCAACAGGATTTGTAGCTTGCCTTAGCACAAGTCAGAAATGCTTACAATATATTGTGCTTCTGTCAAGTAATTATTTGAAACAGTGATCAGAGAGAGAAGATTTCAGCCCATGGATTCTACCAAGTTTTCAAGCAGGGATTACACTTCAAAGGGAACCTTTAAAACACGCTCCTAGAAATTAAAAAAATAACCAGGGAGCTATTTCTTGGCAACCTAAACATGAGACACACCTAACGTAACAATCTCATTTGGGCAGTGATAATATTGTAGCCATCACAGATGCACCTCACTGTGGGCAAGCTCTGTATATACTCTAGTTCCTACGCAGATTTTGGGGTTGGTTTTTGTTTTCTTATGCTGAGCCTCACTGTTTGTTTATTTACACCGTATTTAACATCTCTCCTAACATACAGCAACACTATCGTACTCCCTGCAGTACCAGTTCAACTGGGGAGTTAACGTCAATACGCATCCAAAAGCTACAATCACACCTTTGGATTTCCTTGCAGAACACTTTCAAGTGAGAGACTTTTTTTTAAAGGAACATTCAGAAAGAGAATTACCTGTCTCTTGTTCACTATTCTTGTGTGTTAAATACAAGTTTCCATTCTGCCGTACAAGACCTGAAAATATTGTGTTTGTTAATGTTATGATCTGTGTTGAAGAAAAGTCTCAGAAGGTCAAGTTTCCCGTAGTAAATTTACTACTGAAAACTAAGATGGCAACTTAAAATTAAATACTCCTAAAACCCACTCCAGTCACTGCAGCATAATTGATAAATGGGACAAAGATTCTTCCCCAGATTTCGAAAGCTAAATACATAATATTGTATGCACCAAAGCAACCATCAGTTTTCCATTGTCTCCTCTAAACCAGAACTTGCCCGTTCAGCTGTCAGGACTTTTCTTAGTCGGATGGAAAAGCAACAGGAATTATTATATTCATAGCAACTCCTTTTCGCAAAGAAGAAAAAAAGTCCTCCTAACAGTATCAAATTGCACCTGAGATCAGCTTCATTATGAATGCCGTATAAAAACATTTGATAAATGGAAAACCTTATGTCATTAACACTAGCTGGCTGGCAGCTGAACATTACTGCCATTCATGAATTGAACTGTGATGTAGGAAATCTGAATATAGGATGGATTTAATTAATTAACGTTCATCATCTGCTAAGGTCTCCGGATATCATTTTACACTATAAAAAGTTGTTACTCATAACATAATGGTCACAGGAAATGCCATACAAACTTAATATCTATCTGTATGCTTAATTCTTCTCCTAAAGATGAATTAATTTAAATAAAACTTAATATCATTTTAATTTTGAATAATAGATTCTTCAGAGGGATATAATGCAATTTAATAAGAATACTGTGAACTCATACCTTTAGCTAATTTGAATGAACTTTCCCAACTGCCCCCATGTTGATAAATTTTGTCTGCATGAGTGTCCTGCTGTTTGCTCTCTCCTTTTCACCCTTTTTGCTGTAATTCCTTTTGCTCTGGTTTCTACAACCCACGTACAACAAAGAGGATGGCAACCAGCAGCAGTGCAGATGGAAGTATGAAGCTCTGGCCAGGAAGGACATGCATCGTATGCCTGCACTGTGGGAGACTTGCAGGAGTCCCAGCCCGGAGGGACAGGACCATGGGAAGTTGCTAATAAAACCATAGCCCCAGCTGCCCCCCGGCCATTGCTCTGGCTGCAGGGATTCTGCAGCCAGCACTCCTGCCCCACTGCAGGACACAGCAGAGTGTTTTCAGGAAGCAGCCGCTGGCATCGGATTGTTTGGAATGTAAGGAGGTAACTGCAGAACTTCAGACAGTGCACACAGCTGTGCAGCCAGAGCTGTATCGCATCAGTCATCCTTCATTATCAATCAGAATCCTTAATGACACCATCTCAACATATAGCACCAAAATAAGGCTTGCTCCTTGCTCATGCACACAAGGAGGGATTTACTGTTAACTGATGTAAAACAAATTTTAGGTTATGACTTACAGAGTCAAACATAAGACTCAGTCACAGAAGTCTTGCTGAACAGTAACCATGTAACTAAATCTTGAGACAGATTTGACCCTATTTTTTTGTATTGCCTACAGCATAGGAAACAAAAAGGAAATCTCCACAAACTACAGGCAATAACACACAAGACTTGTCAAGACATATTGTGGTTCTCTCTGTATCTAAAAGAGTGTATACTTAATCTTACAGCACTCCAGCATGATACAAATATATGCATAATAAAATATATATTACTTATATACATATATTTAAAAGGACAAGCAGCAGTTGTAGCGCATGCAGGTTTTAAAAGACTTTATATTAGGAAATTATTCACAAGACATTTTACCGTGAGCTGCAATCATGATCTCTTTGACCCTCCTGTACTGGCTTAGCAGTAGTGTTAACTCCTCTATTCGACGGTCCTGTGGAAAGCATTAAATAATATTTTAAATCCTACAATTTTAACCTGCAGAAACACTGTATTGCACAATAATTTCTGTGATTTTGGCCTGGTCATTTTCCATAAAGCAGGAACAGGTCCTACTTGCATGCCTTGTAAAGAACATTTCTTGTCTTTAATTTGCCATAGTACATAGTATCTGCTGGACAGTGTGAAATTATGGCTATAGGGAAACGAGAGGAGTTTGACATGACTAGTTAATTAGTTATTTACAGAAGCATAAGGTGGAAATCTGCTTTCACTTCTAAGAGTGAAGGAAATATGATGAGTTGAACCTCAGTTGCCTCAAGTAGGCAGTGTTTGTTTTTTTGCTAGCATCATACCTGTAATCATAAAGTAAATAATGTTTATGTTTTGTATAGTCTAGTCAAGATCTCTAATCCTCTTCTGTATGGTACCTTCTTGCATTCCCGCGTCTATGCTTAGTCCAGTTTTGGACACACCTGTTTGAACTGAGGCAGCCAAACCTGTAGCGTACCCAAGAAACGAGGTCTCATGAATGTCTGATGCGTTATCCCACTCTGTTCTCTCTTACACCCAGCGCTTTCCTTTTATGTATGGAAAGCATTTTGATTCATGCATTCAGGCAGCGGACTTGCCTTTTGTACAGATGCAACACAGCGATGGGTAGTAACCGTAGTGGATTGGATCTGTCATTTCTCTCTACATACAATATTGTGTCCCTGATTACAATGAATTCTTGCTGTCAGTCACTAAGTGTACGATCTGGCAATCCGAACTCTTAGTTTGTCCTGTTTCTTTGACCCCAGTTCAAACTAACAAAACAAACCAACCCCAGAAAATACAAACCCCTCTCTCCCTGTGAGTATATCCAAATATTAGGACATTAGCAACAATATTTTGTGTTTTGTGTTGCCCTCAAATGCAAAAATCTTACACAGACTTAGAAGAACTTTGGCAAGAGATAATGCCACATCTTTTATTTTCCAGATGTAAGTTTTGGCTTTTTGAGTTTTTAAGAACTAAAGTTTGTTATGAGTCACATGAATGTTCTCCAGAATTAACATTGCCCTGTCCAGATTCCCCACATACTAAAGGAAGTTTTTAGGGACATATATTACTGTCTGTTTGATCATACATGAGCGTTTAACCATAAAGATAAGTCCAGTGACCTGGTTTATTATCTCAAATCAAGAATTACAATTTCCTCAATAATTAATCCCTGTCACCCCCCCCACCTCCCCTCCAAAAAATAAGGAACCAAGACTGAGCCCTTAACCCTGCACTTGAATTGTCCAATCAACAGGCAAACAGCACACAGGTGATAAGAGACAAAACTCATATTTACCATTTAAAAGGGTGTGATTTCACTCCTCCTCCCCCTCTTAGTACTTTTTCATTTTTTTTTTAGTCCTTGTCTCTTTAAATCCTGGTCCTTTTCTCCCAAAGTTTGTGTCTAATTCAAAGGTCACTTTGACTTTATTTTAATATCATAATCTAAACTGGGGATATCAATGCACTTCAGATTAGGTTGGAAGATGAAGAACTGCCAGAGATGACCAAACCTGAGTGATCTTTTCAATAGCACAAACCAGGAGATTCTGCTCATTACAGCCTCGGCTTTCTACTCCCCTCTGGGATCTAATGAGCCTCCCAAGTTTTGCAGCCAGGTTAGCAAGGGCAGCCACACCTTCCATTTAAAACCCAACCTTCTGTCACAATCTCATGGGATAATCCAAAAACCAGAGCAACACCACACTTAAATAAAGGTTATTCAGATAATTTCAGAGATTCAGACCCATAAATTCATTCTTGCTATGTAGAGCCAAGATTATTTTCTCACCTTTTCTTCATTTGCAGCCAATAGCGACTCCATTCCTATCTTCAACCGTTGAACTTCTTGATCTAGAAATGTTTTAAAGATATTACAAGAAAAATATACTTGCTATATTTAGTGTAAACAATATATGTTTTGTGTTACTGTCCCTATGTTCCTATGAGTAACCGAAACCATGTCAGTGGCATTGCAGATGCACTATTAAACTACATTTAAATTAGAGCTTTTAAAAAGCTGAAATATTAAAAGCACCACACAACACAAATGTGCTGGTTTTGCTTATAAAAGGATACATAATATTATTTTATACTCTAAAAGTTGAGTAATAAAAAAGGGAGACATTGAAACTTATTTTGCAAAATATGAAAATGCATTTTCTGTTCTACATTGAAGGAAATAATTTTAAGTATGATCGAAAAATTAATTATATTCCATCTGGGAAAAACATTCACCTCTTATGAGAAGTAGTTCAAGGACATTCACAAAGCTTGAAAATGAAAAATAACAAAACCTAATTTGGATTTTTTTTTTCCTTAAAGCATTTCGGTATGGGTAACTGGGTTAAAATCTACATCAAGAGCTAATGCAGAATTGCCTCACGCACAATTTAGTGTTACAAGATAGACGTTATTCAGCAATATTATAGCCAAAACCAATTAAAACACACTCTGAAAATTTATAAGGTGGTTGATCATGTCATCATAGCTTTGCTAAACCCAATCTTTCATTTCTTCTGTACACACTATTCCTAGCAAGTCCTTCAAGTAACAGCTCACACCAAATAAAGTCTAGATGATGGAGACAGAACCTGAAATAGTTTATCTTGTAACTGCCACTCAAGGAATTCATGCTTTGACATTAAAACAGACCCACTTGTTTCACAAAAGACTATGAAAACCAGATGTGGCAGGCATGAAGTGAGGCAGAAGACAGAAAATCAATACTGCTAAAGTGCATCTTTAAAAAACTGTTCTACAACTAAATGTTGAACATAAAATGTCTTATCTACGCTATTGGCAAAAATTAGAATTAGTTTTGAAAAATACATGCCTTGTAATTATTAAGTTTTAAAACATGTAAAAGAACTTTGCAAACATTTCTCTCACCAAAGAAAACAGTAAGAGAAGACATGCACAGACACAGCCAAATCAAAATTAAGCCAGCAGGCAGGGGGCAAGCAGGTGAAGGATTTTTAAAGAGCCCGTAAAAATCACAGTCCTACTAATTTCTCTTCATAAATTTTAGACTTCAAAAAGAGCTGGTGTCAAGGTATTTTTAAGCACAGTAAAGCAAACTTTACTTATAATATTTATACCAACATAAATATGGGAACATTTTTATTCAGACTGCTTTTTTTTAATTTAGTGCATTGATTGAAAAAAAAGCCCAAATCCTTCCCCACCAAGGAAGAAGGTTTTCCATTAAAGCCATCATTACAGACAGTATATGTGGTGTATGTATATGTACAAATAAAATGAATTAAAGGTTAAGTTTTGGCTTCGTTAACCTTGACAATGGCCCTTTGAAGTCCACCTATCTGATTTGTGAACGTCTGATTTTTTGTTTTCTGAAGTGAAATCTTACTGAACAGGGCAAGTAGCTGTCTCCTTGCTGCAAGCAATGAAAGCAATGCCTCATGTATTTTACAATTAGACAGCCAAATCTAAACAAACATGGAATTATTGCTGCAGAATGCATTTATGATTCGTGTGAAAGGAACAGTGAGATAAAGCCAAAAGTGAATCGGGAGGCTTACGTTTTTCTTTTAGCCTTCTCCTATAAACTTCCTCTACGAAGGTAAATGGTGAGGGTCAAATAAGTATGTAGAAAAAGCACATATTAGATAAATCTTGCAATTAATTAGAATAGGCATTCTAGTGTACAAGTACATTGATATTATTTTTCAACTTTGAGAAGACCACCTAAAAGTCTGATAAATCGGTATTTTTTTGCAGAAGAATTATTACTGTGGCATACTGTTTCCATTCAAATATAGTCTAAGTGGTTTCCTTAAATGTAGCCTAAGGAATCTGTACAGGGTTTGATTCTTCTCCCACTGGAATCAAGGAGAGTTTCACTCATCTTCAGCCTGAACAGGAACAGACACACTACTAGAAGTTGAAAGATGCTGAGCTCTTGATTTATTGCCATACCACTTCCTTTCACTTGGAATATCATACATTATTTGGGAATATCATAGAAAATATGAAATTCTATTAGTAAAAGAGTTCCTCTACAAAACACTGCTGTTAGAAAAATTAATTTTCTAGTTAGACATGCAGTTGTCCACATGCACAAGCTCTACAGCTGAGTGAAATCAGCACCAAGTTTGTATGTTAAGTCACTTCTTTGGAATGAACCACAGTCAAAATACAGAGTCTTCTAGAGAAGACACATCTGCATTAATTCCTGTAAGAAGATGCTTGGTAAGCACCAAGCACCTGTAAATGTCACATCTCAACAAGGGCACTCTTTGGAAGCGTTAGTTAACACCCACCAAAGAAGTTAGTGCAGCTAGGCTGATGCACTGTGGCAAACTACACACAAATATTGAGGGAAGCTCCAGGCGCTCGATATTTCAGAGAACATGACTGGTTGAGACCAAAGGCTGAACAAACTGTTTTTTTTTTGCCATTGACCTGTACCAACACTGCAGATTTAAGACAGAAACCTGCAATAGCATAAAATCATAGAACAGTTGAGGCTGGAAGGGACCTTGAAAGACCTCTGGTCCAACCTTTCACAGGAGAGGGAGCCTAAATGAGATCTAGTCCCAAAGAAAGGAAAGATGTGAATCAACGACTGCATTTTAGAATGTTTGGACATTAAACCACGATGCTTTGCTGCTACTGTGACAGGGTTTTATTCTTAAAAACTGAAGCTGTAAAGATTTTGTAAAGAAATTTTGAAGGTATTCACAAAAAATATATTCCCACTGAACTACAATGACTCTTTGAAATTATAAATAAAATTTCAGTAGAAAAAGTTTCAGTGCTCTTAGGATACTTATTGTAATTTGTGCTGCCTCTGAATGGAGAATTTCACACATTAAAGGCCTCTACCAGAAGACAAAATAAATTTGCACCATTTTTCCTCCCCAAATAAATTCTGTAAGTTGATTCTTGCATCTCCTTGTATTGCTTTGAAATACTGAGACAAGCTGTTACCAAAGTGAAGTTAAAGCAGCATTTGGGATTTTTAATTATAATTCCTCTCCTCTTACCTCTTTCTGCCACTTCACTGTGTGATGAGGTCCTAGACAGCTGACATTGTAAGCGTTCTATTTCTGCATCTTTGAGAGCTAATTCCTCTTGAAGCTGGGCTATCTCAGCCTGAAAGAGAGTACAACAAATTCACAATAACATCGTCACCGATTCTCTGTCATTCCTTCCCATCAACCAGAGGCTTCCAAGCATAGCACTTTACTTTGACTGAGGAGAGGCTGAGGGAGCTGGGGTTGTTTAGTCTAGAGAAGAGGAGGCTTAGAGGTGACCTCAACACTCTCTATAACTACCTGAAGGGAAGTTATAGCCAGGTGGGGATTGGTCTCTTCTCCCAGGCAGTTAGCAATAGGACAAGGGGGCATGGGCTTAAACTCTACCAGGGGAAATTTAGTCTGGATATTAGAAAGAAATTCTTTACAGAGAGAGTGGTCAGGCATTGGAATGGCCTGCCCAGAGAGGTAGTGGACTCGCCGTCCCTAGAGGTTTTTAAACTGAGATTGGACATGGCACTTAGTGCCATGATCTAGTAAACGGACTAGAGTTGGACCAAGGGTTGGACTCGATGATCTCTGAGGTCTTTTCCAACCCAGTCGATTCTGTGATTCTGTGTGTGTGTGATGCGCTGCTCCCAATTAATAAACACCGATTTAATAAAACCAGTTTCATAAACACTATAACAACCTTACCTGTTTCATGGTGCTATTATCCTGTTCCTTATACAAAAGCTCATTTTTCCCAATGCAATTATCTCTTGGAGAAGAGACACTTAACAGAAAGGTAACATTTTTCAGGGATTCATGTAGGTAAAGAAACTTTGGAAAGCTCTCAATGCTACAATACTGGTCACATCATAATGACTATTATAGGGCAACTCTGGAGTTTTGCATTAAGACCACTAACAAAGCATTTTTAAAAAATATTTTAAATATTTTTTTAATCCTAATCATTACTTACAAGTGAGAAACCATTAAGCTGAGCCCTCAGGAGCATGACAAAACTATTCTCCCTCACACTGGATAGTGCCGCAAATAGGCTAGAAGCAAAGCATGGCTTGGAAAACCTTCACATACACGCAACAAAATATCGGGGGTTCATTTACAGTTCCTGCAGTTTGTGCTGCTGCCAGATTGGGACAGATCATCACACAGAAAAGACCTCAACAATTCTGTGATTGTTCAGCTTGAGATACAGTGACTTTCATCTCTTTTCTGTATTTGTGAGAAAAACTGTCACCAGCATACTTTACTAAGTCAGTAGCTTTATTAACATTTTCTTCAGCAGCCTTAAAGCCTTTGTATATCAATATTCTGCATTTCCCCCAGCAAAAGTATACCAAACCTTCTTGCAGGTAAACAAACAAAAAAATCAGTAATGTGACTAGTTTCTCAAAATACTAAATAAAATAAAGCAGGAAAAAATGCAAAACACTGAACAACATTATCCAAACAGGGGAAAACATGGACTAATGTACTCTAAGACACAGACTTATTTTCACCAGGAATGATGCAGCTGGATGGCAGCAGCAGATCACACTCTGCCTGCAATTCCATATGGAATAGAAGAATCTGCCTTGTTGCATCTCTGAAGGGCTTCTAGACTCCCCAGTGACTAATATGCTTTTTATATCCAGCCATGGAAATATTCCAATTTCTCATCCAAGAAGCTGGAACAACAGGAAGACAAAAGCTACAGACCTCTTTATACCAGATTTGGATTTGCCTCCCCTGGTCTATTTGATCTCATAGCTCTTTTAAATGCCCTCTTTTCCTTTCATGTCTCATTCCTGTCATCTCTACAATTATTTTTCTTCTTCTTCTCTCTTTCCCTGTACTTTTCTTCCTTTCTAGTCCTGAACCTTCTCTCACGCAATGGTTTTTACAATTCTTCGTTCTTATTTTCATTCTGCTCGTACACTTTCCATAATCATTATCTGTCTTGGCAGCTGGCCACACTCTGCTTGAGCAAATATTTTCCCAAAGACTGTTCGTTTCTACCACGTCAGAGAAAACATTTTCATGGATATAAGAGCTATTATCTTAATAGGAAAAAAGACACGATAGCAACATTTCAAAATTCATCTAAGAATTCTCAAAATAAAGAAATGCTAATACAAATAATAGCTGTCATTCCTGGATCAAGCTACCAAGTATTAAAAAGAAAACCCAGTTTAATAATTTGAAATGTTTTTCCAATATCCAGCTATGACTCAAAAAAAAAAAAGTCAGTCATTTATATGAACAGGGATTATAGCACTATACAAAGAGAAGGAGATGTTATTGCAGCTCAAAAGTGTCTCTCAACAGGGGAAAATAATAAAAGCGCTTTTTAATCTAGTGGAAAAAGACTAAGAATTCAAACTAGAAATAAAATGCAACTGTTTAACAATGAGAACGTTCAACTACAAAAATAAATTCCTGAGGAAAATGATGAAAAGTTTCAAAAGTTGAGTTTCTCCAGATTATGATCCAACAGCTTTCCAGGATTTAGGGTCAACAGAAGGGTAAGGCAGCTATGCACTTTCACATACACACAGTCAAAGCAGATGATCTAATGGTGTATTTTGGGCTTAATGTCTATTAAAATAAATTCCATAGTAAGTGAACACCCAACCAACTTTGCATGTCTCAGTCTGGAAAGCATATTCCAGAGAGGCTTGTCACCATTACACAAATAAAAGACAGAAGACCTTCAAAGAGGCCTTGCCTCCAAACAGAGCTTTTGTAAGTCAAAATAGCCCTTTTTAAAAAGAAAAATAATTACAAAAAAGGTAGAAGACTGGAAACAGCAGGGAGGGAGCCATAGAAACAAAAAAGAAGCTACAAAAAACTTCAACCATCTTTGGAATATGTATTTTGGTTTAAAGAAGACTCGGCTTTAAAGTAGGCCCTGACATAACCCAATTGTAAGAAAGGTAAATATTGATGAGAAGTGGAGCATTGCTCTTTCCAGCTGAAGTAAGTCTTGTCATTAGGAAATGCCAAGTGTTCTGCTTACTTTGGTTGCTTTTAATTTCCATTCGTATTGATTTCTTTCATTTTCCAGTTCTTCCACTTTAATTTTGAGATGTCTAAGTTCCTGTAGCAAACCCTGCAAAGGAAGAATAACAGCTGAAAGTAAGATTACTGTGGTAGATTTTAATTTTCCGTAGTCCTCAATTAAAATTCATGCATGAACCATATAGCAAGGAACACGGAACCAACACATTAAAAACTGTGACCTGGTGTAAGAAGACAAAAACTATTTCGAATTGAGAGATAAGGAAAATGTTCTCAAACTCTCCACCCGAAATTACAAGCAAATTTTTAATGATGTTAAGGAAGAGAGCTGAGCCTGGTGAAATCATGTGTGTCTCAGGGAGAATGAGCCCAAACTGGCCACAACTGCAGTCTCATATAACAGTAACTATTGGGTTTTTTGGGGGGAGTTGGTTTTCTTTTTTTAATCATTGTTTTGTTTGGGGTTTTTTTTGGTTTGGTTTGGTTTTCAGCCTCCTCAGAAAGTGGAAACATGCAGTGCTAAAAGATTACTAACTTTCATTAAAGTGACAGTCCTCTCCCGAAACAAATGTTTAAGCTGCTTACCAAGAAAAATAACACTCGGACTAAATAGTATCTAGGCAAGTTACAGGTGTTTAATGCTGCATACATTCAGTCCAATATGATTACAAATACGCTACTTTGAGCACTAATGTGTGGCACTTTGCAAACTGAGATGCTGCAGCCAGCCAGGGCTCCAACATTCTCCATCTGTTCCTCTGACAATGTTGTCTCTTAAACATCCCTTCTCCCTTTCCTTGATAGAACTGTATCTTATTGTTCATTCTGAAGGACAACACTATTACATCCTTGAGGGAGCTCTGATGAGACCAAATGTCTTCAAATGAACTGAGAAGAGGAAACATTTGGAAGCGTAACCCAATTTCGGAATCCTGTACACTACAAGCAACCATACTAATATCTTGGATTATATTAATGTTGATTTGGAATGACTCCCATAGTTGATTTTCAGATTATTTTTCCAAAATGCAACTTGTACTGCCGTCTAACAGTTCAATAATTAGTTCTGGACAGAGGCAAGCTGAGAAACAAAAGCAGGATTTTCAAAATAAGCATCATACCCAGAGGAGTTATTTCTGTAAAATAAACCTATGAGAAAAAACACTGAAAAACTCCCTCACAATATAAACAGATTATTTATAAGAGGAGTTCTGGGGATCCAAGATTTAACCAAAGAGACTTGGCAAGTAAAGCAAACTAACTAAAAAGCAAATATTAAAAAGGATTTTTTTAGGCATATCAGTATCATTCCACCTTCAGCAAATTTAAGAAGTTTGTGCAACATAGCTTTTGTTTTGACATGTGACATAGTTTTGATCAATTACAACTAGGATCTGTAATGTTAATTCAAGAATGCTTTTCTGGCAGCTGCTAATGTCAGAGAATAAAAACAAAAGTGTTACATTTGCTCTTTTAAAGGTACAAGCAGATTATTTTTATTATGGCTTTTTTCATTCACTTTATCATTCTAACAGAATACATTTCAGATACCTGAAACTGTATTTTATACTTGTGTTAAGCTTTTAAGATATTCAGGAAGTAATCTGTGATCAGAGGACTGGTAGGGGTGCACCATCATGCACAGCTAGGGTGGCACTGTGAGGAAGATTAGCAAGCTACCAAACCATGCCAGCATGCTGAATATCACACAGACCAATCTCAACTAAGGGGAAAAAAAACCCAAAGTAAGAAAACCAATGAAACAAAACAACCACACCACACCAGCAGTGCAGCCCTACAAGTAAAATTAAAACCATAAAAAACCCCTAAAAGAGGTGACTGAGTCTTACAGATATCTGTGCTTTTGTAGACAGATGTCAACGGTGACCAAATTGGTCTCAATAAGCAGGGGTGGGGTGTCTGTTGTTTTGTTTTTAATTTTTATGACCACCTCACTCTTTGCTAATGAAAGCCACAAAGATTAATGCCAATAGTTCACAACATAGCTCTGGTTAGTGGAATTTAGGAGAAGAGGCAATACACAGGCGTCTGCTAAGCTGTACTGCTCGTACATCACACCGAGAACAGTTCTTCTGGCTGAGAGTCTCTACCACTGATCTTGAACTTGACTGAGGACCATTAGGTGTCAAGTCTGGTTTCCTATCTTGAGACTTTCTTTCTTGGATTCTACTATTAATTTCCAGCTGCAGTCTACACATCTGCTCCTGTAGCTCACTGATCAGGTTCACTACTGACTGAAAACATGGGAAGAAAAGAAAACAAACAAACAAAAAGACACGTGAGAAAGAAAATGACACAAAGAAGATATTTCTATAGTTGCAGCCCAAAGAAATACATGAAGCACATGAAAAGCAAACTAAACAAAACCCAGGTTATGTGTTTCACTTCTGATAAAGTATATGTAAACAGGTATAAATCTGGAATGCTGCAGAAGGCTACAGTTTAAATAGAACAGAATCTATATTCCAGACTAATTCATGATTCTGATTCTAATGCGAAGATCGGAATTTGGGCCCTCATTTTTGGAAACGTACATAGTCACATGAAGTCAGATATGAGGAAAAATTGGAACATATTTTAATATGCTGGCTCAGAGGCACACTTCTGCTGAGATGGGACTTGTTACATTCATTTACACCTCCAGATCATCCACTAGGAAGAAACTGCCAAGTGCTCAGTTGGGGCCATAACTGACTTTTTCACAATTTATACACAGAATTTACTAGTAAAATAATTGTTTCCAGGTCTAGCATGGGTCAGAAGAATGACTCCATTACCCAGCTTGTCAGCTGGGCAGCATCTTGACGTGGAGAAATAGTTAAGCAATATCCATAGGAGAAATCAAGGGATACCACAGAAGAACAAATAATGACTTTAAAGTGCATTGATGTGCTGGCCAGCTTTTTAGTTTTGTGTTTATCAGTGACACACACACACAAAATCCAGCTGTAGAAAGCAGACCAAAGGCAAGTATTAAAATCTATCTAACATTTCACTTAAATTCTTTAACTCAGTAGCAAATAGCTCTGGGTATTTTCTCAGGTATTACAAGTTTGAAGTGCCTTTCTCTTAATTGTCATGTACATTAACAATATGCTTTCGTGTACATTAACAATTTGTTTTGCTGCTCAAGTGGAATAAATTTGATGAGATTAATCCATCTCCCATAATAGTGTAAAGGTCTTTAGTGGACAGAACATAATTTTTTTGTTGTTGTTTTCTTCATTACAATGCACAACAGTGCTCCTGTACCCACAACTCCCTGGCTGGAGAATTATATGAATAAATATATGTGTGTGTTTGTGTATATATATGTATATGTATAAATAATCTCCAAGATAGGGAACAGCTACTGCCTCACTGAGATTGGAATCAGCAGGACACACATCCATCTCTTGCTTTCTTTGGCACCATGGTCTTAGTCTCCGCTCATCTTCGACAGAGAACACTGTTAACCCATTTGAGGTTCTGGAGAACCACTGCTCAAACAAGATGCACAAACTGACAGCTGCTCCAGCTGTGGCAGCGTGGGAGAGTTCAGAAACCCTTCTGCTGCCACCTTGTAATTCTCTCTGGTTTGCCTTACATAAAAAACAGGAATAGGAAACACTCTGTGTCCATGCAGGCTTCCCTCAGGGCTAACGCAGGAGTACCGAAATGGCAGAAATTCTTATTCCAGTGAAAGATAAGAGGTTGATGGTGGAGAAACAGATGAACTCCAGCTGCACAACTGCCTGACAGTTGTTTATAGTTTCAAGGTAGAAAAGGCTTCTCATGTTCAAGATGCTTTCACAGCATGAAAACTTACTAACACAAACATACCTGAATCAAATTCAACATACAGTGAGACAACACACCAACCTCCCTAGTGGGAGTCAGTGCCTCACTGACTCCAGTTTCTTTGAAATGACAAGTAACTATGCACTAGGTACTTAATGCAAAGGTGTCCACACAAGAGCCACAAAACACTTCTCAACAGCTTATAGCAAACTTCAGATCCTCAGTATGCAAAAGCAAAACCCACAAAACTTGTCCCGTGCTAGGAAATAAAAAGTAGGGGAGGAAAAGGACTGTTAAGCAAGTTGAAATGAACAATTCTGCAGTCTCGTGATAGTGACAGGTGTTTCTTTTGCCTGTGTTCAGGTAGAGCAGGCATCTGGGCTGCCATTAATCACTCAGCAACGCTGCTCTGTCATACATTGCTACATCAAGAAAACACATTTCCAAAATTTCTAAGGTTTCTCTGATAGGAGGAAAGCTACACAAACTCCCTCAGGTGTGATTTCAGAAACCAACCTTTACCGTATCGTTGTGGCAAAAGTAGATTATTCCAAATAAAAAAGGAATTAAAATGAGAAAGCCAAGAGAGAGACTGTCCCTCTACAAGCAACTATTCTCCTGGCCCCTGTGTTATATGTATAAATAAATGACACTTTAAATTTAGCATGTGCTTTTGAAGAGCCAGAGACAAGTGGCATCCAGCGTGAAACTAATACCTTAGAGAGGAGGTGAGAGATGCTTGATAAACTCTTTGCTGCTAAGTAAAACCAAAACTAAACCACAGCTGCACAAGATAAAGTGAAATGAATCTGACATATTAAAACTTGCTCATATTTAGAAGGTTATCTTAATTTGCTTTGTTTCCTCCAAACTCGAGCAGAGAAATAATTCTACAGATAAATTCTATATGACTGGAAACAGCTGCTGTGATATAAGCTGACACAAAATTAGAGTACAGAGCAAATGTGTTTTAGCTGAATTATTCTGCAATGTCGCATTTAATTTTAAACATTTTAGAGCCTGTTATTATATTTAGAAATGGCAGGGTCAGCTATGAAGTATAATTAACAGGCTGTTTAAAATGGTTTAACTACTGGATGCCTCTGTAACAAATGCACTAGGGTGAAAACTGAGGACTATTATTTCTGATAGTAGGAAATATATCAAATCACTGTTCTGCTCACCTCTGTCAATCCTAAACTCAGTCTTGAAAACAGCAATTGGCCAGTTACAGTCTCTGTTCTAGTTCTGTCACCCACAGCTTTGTTCCACTTATGTAAAAGTACTAATTGAAATTTTGAGGCATTACATATATACTGTAAGAGCAAGCTGTAGTAGCCATGACACTGAGAGATACAATTACAGCAAGATTAATGTCATTCAGTCACTGTCAGCTTGGAGAACTGTCTCACTTGAAGGAATTAGGTTACCACAACGCAACTGTGTATGTATGAACAAGAACAAACTAATGGTAAACTCTGCATGTACATAAGGTCTTTCACTAGAAAGATCTAGTTGGGCAGCGCAGGCAAGGAGTTCAGGAAGATGCACAAAGATATTACCAAATTTAAGTAGCAGTTGTTGTCTAATAGTATAAAGAAAATATATTAATAAATTTCATTCTGATATTTGAAATTGTGCTTGTATTGAAAATTAGTAAAATTTATGGTAAAAGGAGTTGAAATAGGGTTAAAACATAGAATTAAAGTAAGCATCCAGTTTGACTGAAAACAAGCCCTATTTATCTTGACAAATTGGATTAAGGCTTGTTCAGGACAATCTGAAATAATTTGGAAAATGGCTCAATGAGCAAATCAACAATGCTGCTTATTTCCCACAGTTTTACTTAAAACATCCATTTTCCCTGCTTTGCGTACACAGGCTTGTGACTTTCAACAGGCCAGACATCTAATCACATCTTGGGATAGTTAATAATTCAGGGCACACTTAACTCAATGATTCTCGACTTTTCCATTAGATTAGAGTCCTTTTCCATCTCAGCAGGAATGTTTCCTATCACTTAACAATACAACAAAGGCTTCCAGGCCAGTAAAACTCAACTTTTCCATCCAAGGGGGCCACACACCTTGTTGCAGCAGCAGCAGAGTTTCACAGGTCATAGCCTCACCCTCATCACAAGCCCAGACCTATGGGGCGCTGGGAAGTCCTGTTAATGCAAATACACTCAAAAGCTTTGCTGCTTTCCAGGAGTCAGGCTGACTCTGCACGTCCTATGAACACTGAAGTAGCCTGGTCCCAGTATTTGACAGCATGTAATGAATGGGAGGCGCTGAAGGCCCCGAGGAAGGTGGCTGCCATCTGCACAGACCTGTTTAGATTTTCAGGTGGTATGAGAGTGAGTGCTTAGGCTTTCTGTAGACAAGACACTGACAATTGTGGGGGAAAGAGCAGCAGAAGGTCACAGCTGGTAACAACAGCAGCTGGTGCCTCTCTGGCTTGCAACCTCTGCCAGAAATTGCACTCTTCAAGCTATCTTTTAATCTCTAAAGAAAACTTCAGAGGATAAATAAGTCAGAAAAAACAAACACACCCCAAACATATTATGTCACTGCAGGTAAATTACTTATGCACAGATATCAAATATTCCACTAGCAACATTATGGAGGGCAAACAGTTTTCTAACACTGCCTGGTTTTCAAATTCTCCTAAATCAATGTGGAAAGTGGGGTATTTTTTGGTCAACAACATATAAATCTTGGACCAAGACGCAGCCCTAATAAATCTCCATTGCCAGGTAATCCTTCCTGCTAGTTGGTCCCTGTACAGGACCATTGAGTAAGGCAACACATGGCAATTCGTGTGAATTACTGTCTTCCATAATCACTTCCCTTCCCAGTTCCCACCTGCTGTTCACTACCATGAAATGGATGTTGCTCATATGATTCCCTGTTTCACACTCTCTTTCTTAACAAGCACAGTAAAAACCAAAGCTGCTTTGATGTCCAGAACTCACCACATCTGAAGGGGAGTAAAGATTAGAATTTCCTCCAATGCAAGTAATATTTTTTTCTCTATTTATTATGTAACCACAAGGGGAAAGGCTCAATTGGGGAAAATGCCCTGCTCCTCACCTTTCCTTCCCAAGTGCCATCAACACATTAAAATGAGAAAGGGTCTCTATAACCTGCAGCACCCCTGACACTACTGAGTTGACAGTCTTCTCTGCCACATGAACAAAGAAAGAGAAGAGCTATGGAAGGCCTCACATAGCCAGGCCAGTGCAGCTGCTGTGGAAAGGAAAGGGTTAAGTGAACACCAATTGTAACGTAGGCTTCTGGAAGGGACTTTGTGCCTTGATTAAAGCCAAACAGCAACCTTTGAAGTATAATGAGAGAGGGGAAAAGAAACCACATCCCAAAAATGCATAATCATATTCCTCACTGAATTCACAGCACCAGTGATACAGACTGTGCTGTAAGCACAGAAAAGGCTATTGCATGCTGATGATTTCAGCCTAAAGTCCAGGTGTATGACAGCATACCATAGACATATAATGAAAAAAAAATAAATAAAACAAGCTAATGAAAGAAACTTACCTCAGCTTTGTTCTGTTTCTCTTCATATTCACTCTGTTCCTTTTCCATACCAACCAGCTTAATCTTCAGGTCTGAAACTTCAGCCATTAGATCTAATTTCTGAGTCTCCAGTGATGTTCGGCTTAGCAACTCCTGAAACCAAAGGAGAACATTTTCTCCAGTTATTTGTTTGAACACTGACAGAATGCCATGTGATTTACTGGCGGACCCCTACAAAAGTCTCTACCCCAGTGTTTAATGCTTTCAATACAAAAGCAAAATTACTATCTTCAAAATTCACACTAGCTAGTGCTTTACAATGCAACAAAACACCACAGCAAGATATTTAAGTGTTTACTACAAGAAGAAAAACTAACTAAAATCTAAATAACGGAGTGATTGGCAAATTCATGTGAAAGCGAAGTTCTCTACCTCTTTTCATGGTGTGTACACTTGGAACTGTTTGAACTGTGTGTTTCTCAGGTTCTGCAGCTATTTTCACCTAAGCGATCTCCTGTGTTAATCACTAAACCACTGTGTCTCACTCCCCATCTCAAGAAAATGTGGCAAAGTTAATCCCTGGGTGACACATGAAATCAGAAAACATTACTAAGGCTGAACAAACATAAACTGCAAAATGCCATAGAGACCTTCACGTGACACATTACAAACCGGTTCACTACTTCCTAAAATACTCATCAGACAAAGCTGCATTTTAGTATTACAATGAAACATTTTATTACAGAATGAGCACCCTAACCAAAACAGAGTGCCAAAGACAAGGAGTATTTCTTCAGGCGTGCTAAAAGTACATGAAAGTTTACACCGTGTAGTACTTGTTAACTTTTGAAGCCTACACACCATGGAGAGAACAGCAGTGATTGAACAGTGTATGCCCTAACCGGACTCTAAAAGGCAGTGTCTAAAATGAGTAACAGTGTAAAGGAGGAACAAGCGGCCATGACTTTTGCTTGTGTGCACCAAGGTTGTGTTTCAGATTGCAGAGAAAGGCACACTTTGGACAGAGTGATATCACTGTGTTTGGAAAACATTCAATAGTCACACCTTCATCGCGTCTTTCAGTTTTCAGAAAGCAAAAGCAAAAAATCTTCCAAAATTTAACAGAGTGTATTAGATATATAAAATGCTTCTGATGGCCTCTGTTTTCAAAGAAGAAAAAAATCCATTCAGGAGTTTAAGCCTTACTAAAAAAATCAATACATAAGTTTCCAAGTGCTTAATTAATTTTGGCAAAAGAATGTAGGTTTCTAAATGGTTGCAAAATTTTATGGCAACTCATAACTCACAGTGGTGTTTTGATCATATGAAACGCACTGAGGAATCACAGCAGATTCTGCTTTGAATTACATAGAAATGACTTAACAGAAGTTATTCTGGATCTATCCTGACATTATTGAGTGATCAGAAACTGCCCCGTCCATCACCCTTTTCTCAGCAGTTCCACAAACTGTATCATATGTTGTAGACTATGGCGTAGAGCCAAGGAAGCCACAAAGTAAATTTTAAAAATTATATAGTTAATGTTTATTTGGAACCCAAATCTGCTTTACACGTAAATTGTTTCAGTCTGGTGGGGAATACTGTCCAAATTTAAAATAGTACTAAACGTGCATCTGCATTGCAACACCAATTATCTAAGCCACCCACTATTCCCAGTGCCATGCCCATTCCTGCTGACATTGACAATTATATTTGTGTATGGATGGGAAAATAAACAGAAATGTAGCCTCTTTCTTTTTTCCCCGAATGAAGTAAATCAAGCACTAATCAGGAAAAGATAGCGCACTGACTTTTTGTCCTGGTTTTGTTAAAAAACAAGTTTCTCTTTTAGTGAATTTGCCTGTCAGCTAAAGCTTCATATTAGTTGCATTTTCCTGGAGAACCAGATACATGTTTTGGTAAACATATCAATAACCTCGCATTCCATTGCTAAGCATAGAGGGGCAACGAGAAACAGGCGACCAAGAAACTGACCAACTGAGTATAACATCCCATTCACGTGAATACTTCATATAAAAGTGGGAGATCATGAGGATCTCATCCTTTTCCCTTTTCTTTTTTCCT
The DNA here is from genome assembly GCF_036013475.1 of Columba livia. Lineage (NCBI taxonomy): Eukaryota > Metazoa > Chordata > Aves > Columbiformes > Columbidae > Columba > Columba livia. The sequence continues at coordinate 59,781,801 of NC_088606.1, forward strand.
TATGGCTGACATTAGGAGAGGACCTTGATAGTCGTCCCTGTGAACTGAGGCCTAGTGACAGACTGAATCCAGCTCCGGTTGGCTGCAGAGTCCAGTCCAGGACTTTGGGTGCCGGCTCTGCAGTTGCTGAGACTTTCAAGATTGGTTTTGTATATTTTGTATTATTTTCTCTATTCTTATCAGTAGCTTTAGTAAAACATTTTTAATTTTTCCAACTCTCTTCTCTCCGTCCTTTCCCTCCCGATCGCCTGTCCTGAGTGGGAAGAGGGGAGAGGGAGGGGCTAAAGGATGAAGCAGGGTGGGGAGAGGAGGTTAACAATACATCTGCCACAGTTTTATTGTCACCCCACAATCAAAACCCTCGACACTTTTTTATTGAGATACTCGAAGAAGCAGTCACCTAATGAAATCCCACTAGTAGCTGCTTTCTACAAAGGTGATTACAAATTACAACTGAAAATACAAATTCCTCTATCTTCCAGAAACACACCAATTTGCATGAGTTCCAGAAGCCCATTCCAGATTGGAACAGGAACCATACAGCTGTTAACATAGCAGACTTTGCAGATGAAGACATAGCTATAAATGAGAACTTTGGTGTGAAATAAGGCCACTGAACGTCAGAAAAGCGAGCAGGCTGAAGTGACTTTGGCCACATGGACCAACTCTATGCATTGTTGAACTGAAACAACATGCAGACTTTTTTTTCCGACACTGACATGGTGTTCCACGATACAAGAGGAAGATTTCTTAATAAGGCAAAGAGACATGGAATCCCCTAGTGATTTTTAACAAAAGATCTATCCTTTGAGTGCACCATCTTGTGTTACTCCTTATTTTTTCTATAGGCTCCCAAATTACACTTAGTTATGCAATGGAGAGTAATACCCTACTCCTCACATTCTGAGTTCAGTAGCTCCATGTGAACACTAAGGTGCTGCCTGGTATAAATGAGCACAAAGGCAGCTGACTTTTTATTTGTTGGGTTTTTTTACCAAGTCAAACAGATTTTTACTGTTTTCTCTGCAGCTGGAGAATCAGATTCCCAGCTAGTGTAAACTGGCATAAAACTCTTGCCTTAAAATAGACAAAATAGCTAACTATCCCTCGTTTGTTTTCCAGGGAGCTACACTGATTTAAAACAGCTGACAATGTCTCTTGCATCTAGAGAGTCTAACTTTTGCTTTGAAAGAAAGTGCCCTTTAAAGTAAATGTCCCCTCCTGAAATGGTAACATCTGGAAGCAATTATTTTCATCTTCAAGCAGATGCTCACAGTGAACAGCTCATTAAGAATGTGACCCATTTTGTTACAGAGAAATTATAGTGTATTTCAGTGGTATGATGCAACTTGAATTCAGCCAGAATAAATATGCAATTGTACAAAAAGAAAATACAAATTTATGTTATTGGTTTTAAAGCAAAAAGGATAATATAAGACATGCAAAATAGTAATTTGGACTGTAGCAGCTTTAGGAGGATCTTAAAGAGCTGAAGTACAGAACAGAAATAGAACATATTCTAGGGAATCTTATTTATAAACTACATACTTGGTTTTGATTTTAAAATGTACTATAAATTAGTTTATCAAATATATTTTCTTTTTTTTTTAAATAAATTTTTAACTCTGAAAACTAAGGGAAAAAAGCTACTTTAGAGTAGAATAAGTACAAGGATAAGTCACACAGAAGCTACGATATGCAGGTACAAGACACATGAATAAACAGTAAACTATTTGTAAACACAACTGTAGTTTTAAGATTCACACTGTATACTTTTAAAATATTTAATCATGCTTTTCAATATTCTCAATGAAACTGAAGCACATGCTACATATCTCACTTTCACGTTTTGTTGTCTTGGAAATACATAATCCTTATAAAATGTAATACAACAGAAAATAGCTGAGGAATAGGACACTGCACTATTCTATGCTGCCAGCACAGAAGATTCCAGGATATTCAGCACTCCACAAAACAGAAGAAACAATTATGCCATACACCGATTGAGAAACCATAAGTAAGATTTTAGTTAAGTAGGAGGAAAAATACCCCAAATATCCAATTTTGCACTTGTGCACTGTACAAAATACAACACTTATAGAATTTCATACTTTTCACCCTTATTAAAATAGTAGAGACCGACAGACTGACCAAGTTACCTACCTGGTAAGCAAAATTCAGCAAGAACCACCACTAATGAGGACTGCACTTTTCAAGTGCTGTGTGTCAGCTGTGGTAGAAACAAGATATTTGCTTAACTGAAAACACAGCTGAGAGCAATGTCCACGTGTAATCACCATGAAGTGGTGCAAGTCAGTGGCACAGAGTGAATTACAGCCCTCCAAATCACCATTTGCCCATAATATAGTTAAGCAAAGGAAAGGACAGAACTTCCCATTGCGCTGCCAGTTTGAACAGCCCTTTGCATACGCCCGATGAGCAGATTCATGCCTCCGTTAACTGTAAAATAACAAAGCAGCGTAATGCTCACCTGTATAGATAAGCTGTACGACTTGAGAGCACACTCAGGACCTGAATGCCTCACAGAGCACACTTCAAACTCTGAAACACTGAGCTAGCTGCTGGAAAGAAGTTACTGCATGCTATAAACAAGTGCTGAAATTCATCTAAGATCAGATAACTCAGGCAATTGAAAGCTGAAGGAATGATCCTTGCCAGCCAGCAAAGTTCCTGAGAAGCAAACAGATACATACCAGATTTATACTCTTCAAGACAGAATTCTGGCTCCCCTGAGTATCAGACAACTGCAAAACCAGAACAGGTACACACTAGACTGCATTGGATTCAAGTTCCTACTCTCGTACAGCTCCTCCCTGCATTCTTTTAACCCACTGGTTTTTAAATAGTTCTCCACTGTGCCTCACAATGGGCACTGGCTGCCCCACTGTCCCTGCTCCTCGCACTCAGGCAGAAGTTGGCCATAAAGTGATGCAACAAACACAAATTCACTCCTGTTTGCATCCAAGCATTTTAGTTTCCATGTGTATTTTTAATACAGAAGGAAGCCTAAAGCCAAGTGCTTTGTACTTTACAACAGAATTTACTTGATAGAGGACACAACCACGTTTACACAATGCAGCCATCAGACAGGCGTTCTCTGGATTGCTTCTTGCAACTATGTGTCAGAAATAAGATGGAAACACAGAATCCAACCACATGTAGGATTTGATACAGGTCAGGTACAGGAGAGACATGTCCACACAGACCAGCACTCTAACTGGCAAAGTGTCTGCTGTTACATTTTATGCCACAGAGCTACCATAGGGACTAGTATCTGCCATATAAATCCAGTGTAGCGCTGGAGTAGCAAAGAGGTAGCTAACTATCCCAACTCAGGAGAATTACCATAACAAATGCACTCAAAAGAACCGTGGAGTGAAATCTGTACGTGCAGGAAATTCACTTTTCAACCTGACTTAACATAGCTGCCAAACAGACAGCACAGATTCCATAACACCGATGTGTTTACATTATGCACAGCTGGTACTTTGTCTTATGGGACAATTTAGGCTGCTTTATAGAGCAAAAGTCACTTTTGCTTTCCAATGCTGTTCTACATTTGTACATGGTACACATGAAAGAAAAGTTGATAGCAAGTTGATAGGAGGTTCCCCTAAGGCTAACATAGCAGATGTTCAAAATCCTCTCTCTTCTCTTCAAAAATATTTATTTCTTAAAATTGACTGCAATAAAGCACTTAGAAATGCCACAAACTAACTTAGAACAAGACATTTAGACATCATTCTTCTCTTAAATTGGCTGTAATTTTACATTTTAAAGCAGCTGATATACTGGAAATGGACTGTGACAGCAGAAATTGTTTTCATAGGGTAATTCTAGGAGTTTGTGGTTTTTCTCTCTTTTTTTTTAATTTTGTTTTGTTTTAGTTGGTTTGTTTTATTTCAATACATTAATTACAATGTGCTAAGGTGCAAAGCAGGAACTTACTCACACAGGCTGGCATTTCCATATTCTTTACACATTCAATGTGCGATGGAGATACCACTGGAAGGCAATTCAGTGAGACGTCTCGCTCCCAGTCATGCTCCAGAAAATTTTCTCTTAACATTTACTATGAAGGATGACCAGGGAAATGTGCTTCTTGTCCCAGAGAGGAACTTAAGGACTGATTTAAAATTTTACCATTGACTTTCATGAGTTTTCAAAAGACCTACTTTGTTTAAAAGAAAGAAAATGCAAACAACTTCAAGGTGAAAAATGCTTTTCCTTCATTAGAGTCTGTAGTGGAACAAATATCCTTACAAAAGCAAAGTGTTGAGTTTGACACCATAAGCACCACATCTCATGAAAACACACAAGCATTATCTGTAGCTGTGCACACCAGGGCATCTCTGCATCTGTTACACAGGATTCTCTTGTTTCTCAGATGCTGCTGAGCCATATTTTCTTTGGCTGTGGTTTCATAAACAGCCAGGCCAAATGCACATCTCACCATTGTCCTTATGCCACACCTTGACCTCTTCTGTGAGCTGTATCAGCTCACTAACCCAGCAGGGAAACATCCCCTTCTTTTTAAACCCAAAGTTAGTTTCCTCCTAGACATTGAGAAAAAATGTCTGATGAGCATGAGAGTCAGTATAAAATAAGTTGCAGAAGCAGATGGTTGAGAACAGGTAGAAGGATGAAAGGAGAATGAGGGCTTCTCCTATTTGTAGCAGTGGCCTTTAGATTGGCTCGACCCATTTCTTGGAAGCTCACATTTTGACTAAGGGACCCTGCACTGTTCTCTGAGAGTGATGAAGAATCAAGATTTTCTGCAAAGCAGCAGCAGTGCCTGTTGCTATTATTTCTCACTCGGGATGCCCACCCTAACTGCTGAACAGCCATTTTATGTCATTTGTATAAAGTTTATTTTAGCTGTTGCTTCCAAAGCGTTTCCATGATCACTTTGTAGCAGGGTTCAAAACAACTGTGCATAAATCATAAGCCAGAAGAGTTTTAGCCAGTAACCCCACCCTGACAAAGTGGACAAGTCTCTGCTAGCACAGATTCAGCAAAAACTGTTTTGCAGGGCAGCATTACATATCTGGCAGCTCCACAACAGAAAGGGGATCTTCATTAAATTATCTCAACAAAATGTATGATTTTTGTTTTTATTGTAGCATTTTGGGCACAGAATTAATTAAGAGTCACTTTTCTCATGGTTCCCAAAATTTAGAAGACAGGGCTTATCCTGGACTCAGGTATGTGGTTTCCCAGATAAGCAAACAATACGCACATCCATACTGCAGTTAGCTTAGTTCTACCAATATACATTAGAGATTTTTCAAGCTAGGGCAAGTATCTTTAATGTTCCATTTTCCATTTAGAAGAAGCAGTTGACTTAAGTTCACAAAGGTAAAAACCCAAGTTTCTCCCTTTTGAGAAGGGGGCCAGGGGGAGGTGATGTGGGGGCAAGCAAGTGGCTATCGTGGCTTTGATTGCTAGCTCTGGTTAAACCATGACATACATGGACCTCAGGAAGATAATAGAAGTCTTTCTGAAAAGAAAGATGATTTATGTAAGTACATAGCACTAGGTTATTTTTTCTTATTAGAAATACATTAGTTTATGGGAAAAATAAACAAATGCTGTCTTGAGTGACCCACTAGATACTTCTGACCAGAAAAACTCAGTGACAACTGCAGTATGTTTTATCTCTCTGTTAAGCATCATGAGCACTCATATAGGACATTGGCAACTGCTGGCTGAGAACGTCTGAACCCAACTCTCACCAAAACCTGACTGATCCATCAATCTGTTGAAGTCCCTCAGGCCAGATACTCACTCTACTTTTGACAAATTAACTGCAAGAAGGCCTGTTGGCCACATATCTCACACGAACGTCATCATCACCACATTATCAAGTCATTCTTTTCTCTCCAAATCTCAGCTCATTCCCTGCAGAGGATAATCTTTTCAACAACATGAACTGAGAAAAGAACCTTGAAAATAAATTATAGGAAATAGGGCCCTCTGTTGAGCCATAATAAATGTATAATTTCTCTGACTTGAGATTTTGAGAAAGGTAACTTGGGTTTCCCATATCTTACTGTCTACTGGGGGATGTAAACCATGTGAGAAAGACACCATGACTACCTGTCCCTCCTCATCCTCTACTATTTCACTTAATTTTATCTTCTTACTGTTCACAAAACTAAAATAACTCAACATCATTTTTTCTCATTCCAGTGAGAACATAAATTTAAGTACCTCAGTTCTAAACTGGATGTATTTTTTAATTTTGGCTCAGTTATTGAAAATACATCACTCACACTAAAATTAAAATACTAAGCGTATGCGTTTGTTTACATCTGTCTCTGTGCAAAGTTCAAATGGACAAACTCATAGGATTAAAATGAAACACAAATCTTTACCAAGTTGTGGCCTAGATAAATCTTTCTTTTGAAAAAGCAAACCAAACCAAACCTGGAGCTATCATATATGCTGTAAACGTGAGAGATCAGTCACTCAGGAATTTAGCAATCAACAAGCACGCTTGTCAATATTTCTGTAAGTTATGTTCAAATGCAAGACCTCTAAACTACGATACAAAAGAATCAAGAAATTTGAGCTTATTGCTAACACATGTACAGAAAATAAAATAATTTGAAATTACTTCCATTTGACAAAAATTACAACCTCCCAAAGTGATCTCAAAATGCAAATTTAAGGTTTATGTTAAACAGATTTGGAGATTCTCTGACTTCCTTAGCTTTAGTACAGACTTTTGTAGCTTATCCCTTTAGGATCAGCTTTGTCAGCAATTTGTGCATGTGGTTAATGCCAGACAGGTAGATTCAAACATTTTCACTGAAACAGCAATGTACGTGTGTATTATATTATATTTTCAGATGCTTCAGTGTCCTATTAAATCGAGCTTTAAATTCACGGTTTCCTCAGAAGACAATCAGGGCAGAAAATTTTAAGTCAGAGAAACAATAAACAGTTTTAGCAGAAGTCACAGAACAACCATTTAGTTTTAGACTGAAACAGGAAACTTGTACACTCTATTGTGAATGCCTTCCTGAAGTTTGAAAACAGATTTTCATAATTTTAACAGTTACCTTTCTTTGAATTTCGCTTCAGATCTCTCTGAAAAACTAAATGCACTCACTATTTGCATTTTTAAAAAATGTCCCCTCATTTGAGAATAAAGCTTTTCCCGGCTGAAGGCATTTTGGGCTGTAAAAGTTGTGTAAGAACAAGTTTTTTTGTAGAGAAGCTTAGAAAACTATAACTTTAAAAGACTCAGGATACAAGTTTATCTTATAGAAACTGCTACTTTTACATATATGGATCCTTACCATAGTAAAATAAGTTTATGTAGATTAACGCAAGCATAATTTAAAGGTATGAATAGTTCAGAGAAAGAAGTGTGTATTGCACATAGACTAAAAGAGTAAATCTATAACACAACATTTTGGGTGGGGGGAGGAAGTTCATCAAGAGCATTATCTATCTTGCAGGTTTCTGGTGTAGATTTTGAGGGATCTATGTACTGTATTACCAGTGGGTGATCTGCACCCGTAATAACAGAAAACAGCACTGGGAAAGTTCTTGTGCATTGACAGACCCACCAGCTCTGCAGTAACACATGTAATGTGAGGTATTGAATTTATCATTTGTTGTGCTCCCTCAACATAAAACACGAAAGAGCAAAAAATTAATCTGAAACTGTTGATTGAAATAAAGAAAAATACATCTTTATATCTTAATTTTCTTTCAAAAATAAGGGGAAAGCTTTTAAATTAAGCAAAAATTGTTATCGAATCAAAGCTGAGACAGTAGTTAATTTCAACTTTGTACCTGTTCAGCTTCAAAGTCAGATGAAAATAGAAGATATTTAAATAAAACTTCTTAATTCTGTAACTCCTACATATATTAGATACATTTAACCTGTCTAACCAGTTACTCAACCATGTCCAAACTTAATTCGTCAGCACAGTACAAATAAGACACAATAGTTTCATTTTACATGCTGCCACGTACAGTATTATGCAACCAGGCAGTAAAACGTTTCTGCAATAAGAAAACAAAGAAACATTTCTTGCAAAAAAAAAAAAGTGCAAAGTGGCAAGAGAACAATAAAAGAGGCTTTTTTCTCCCTGTTTTATCTTGTTGCCAAAGTCACTCACACATGCAGGCAAGCTGACCATATATGTTCACCCCTCTGTCGGAGAAGATGATGCAATATTTTTTCCAACACAGATTTTTACCTGTTGAAGCATTTCTTCTGTAGCGTTCAGTTTCAGCTGATGCCCCTCAAGACAGATTTCTAAGTCCCGGATTTTCTCTCCTTGAGCTTCCACCTGGTCTGTAAGAACACTCACCTGTAATTTGAGAAGAGAAGCACAATGCTACCGAACTGACTGTAAATAAGTTTCAATTACCTTATACAATTAACATCCAAATGCACATTTTTAAAAGCAAGTCCTTCTTTAAAGTCCCCAGAGGCTTAATGATTTTGTGTGCTGAACAACCTGTTCTATCAAGATAGACAATTTTTCAGTCTTACCTATGTTTTGCTTCAACCCCGCCCTCTGCCCCTCCCCACCTGCTGATCATTTTGTTTTTATATACATATATATATATATATATATATATATAAAAGGAGCATTCTAGAAGAGTTGGAAGACTACTTATATGTAGCCTGAGTCAGTTCATGCAGAAGTCTGAAAAATGAGAATGCAACAAACAAGAACATAGGATACTAAAAACATTTTAAGTGGCTTTGGAGCATGCTTTGCCATTTCAGGTTCCATTGGCATTTCACTCCCTAAAACGGATAAACAATAAAACTGCTCATTCGGAAACCAACCAATTACTTTACTTCTTACAAGAACAGAAACACAGCTTACCTATCAATAAAGCGTTTTGAAGTTACAAGGAATGCAATGAGTAAAAGGCATGTTTTAGCAGAGGCAAAGTTCTATTCCAAGAAAAATTCCCAGGCTTTGCAAGCCAAAACATGAAAGCAAAAGAAGTGAGATACAGACAATGAATCCCAGGAAAAGAAACAATAAGCAATACTGGTAAAGAACTGTGGGAATGGTGGTACAGACCAGTGAGGACGTAATAAGAAAAGCCCAGCAGCCGAACTCAAAGCTTGCAAAGCTGAAAAAATTACACTCAGGGTAACATTAGAAAGATGTGAAGAAAAACAAGTATTAATTCCTATGTTAAGCAGCATATACACTTCATGTATTCATTTTTACTATTTATTTATCTAAAAGCCTTGATTATACTAGAAAAATGTTATCTCAAACAAAAAAAGCAACCTTAGGTGTTTAAACTCTGAATGAAATGCATTAACGAAAACTTATCTATGCTCTCACATCCAACCCTGCAACACCTTTATTTAGAGTTAAAAAAACAAGTACAATATGTGGAAGTGAATTCTTTAAGATGTAGCCACTATGCAGCATTTCTAAAACCCAACTGATGAACAACCGAGTTCACTTCAGGGAAGCTGCAGACTGGCTGATCTGCATTTGTTTTACCTGCAAACATAATCACAAGCACGCCTGGGAAAGGAACAGAGAAATAGGAAAAAAGGTCTATTTATTTTTATGCCTTTTTATGCCTTTAAAGTAGTTGGCTCTAGGAGAGAGATGATAGGAAGGAGTGGGTGGAGGCAGACGGCAGGAGGACACATCCGAGCTGGGGCAGGGGGAGAACTCCCCACAAGGAAGTCTGTTGTTTATCTCCTTTTTTGTTTTGCTCCCATTAAATGAGTGATGGCACACACACACAAACCCTGCGAGGTCAGAAAGCAAGAAGAAACAAACTGAATCCTCTCCTTCAGTCTGATGCAGGTTTCAGAGAAAGAAAACAAGCTCTACTTAAAGGGTCCTGTAAGGAAAACTCTGTCTCTTAAGTGTGACCTGTAAAGGAATTTAGTAAAACCTTAGCAGCTTTAGAAGCATGTGCTGGATGTTCCAGTAGTTGGGCTGAGAGCACATTAGCCACTTTGAGATCATATTTTCCCCTCTGTTCAGGATCACATCTGCCAGACTCTTCAGTAGGCTGCACACACAACATAACCCCAGCGTATGCTACGCTGGCAAGTCTGTCTTGCTTATAATAGTGCAACACCCACAAAAGTCAGCCCACAGGTAATGTATTTTCTGTAAGTACCTATAAAAGTGGGGCATATTGAACAATTAGCTAAGAATCAAGTAGTATAAAGATTTAAAATATCTTTGTGGGAAAAACAAACAAACAAACAAACAAACAACAACAAACCCAACAAACCAAACAAACCAACACCTAAAGAAGTATATTAGCTCCTCTACACAGGCACTGAGCTGTAAGAAGGTGCCCTAGCTGATCCCAGCTGCTCTAGTATTTCCAGCCTCCACTACAGACTGAGGAGTGGAAACAGGTTTCAAGGTGCAGTTTGACACATCCTGGGGAACAAAGATCACGGGCACTATCTGCAGCCATGACAAGGTGCCTTGTATTGCAGCTTCTGTAGCAAGTCTGATGCAGGACTGGAGTGTTCCCAGCCCCATACTCCCTACAGATTCCAGCTGTGGACCACAGGCACTGGCACAATGCAACACGAACTGTAGAACAGAGATGCCCTGTTTCTCATCACTTTCTCGTCCTTTGTGCCAATAGTCACACCCAGAAGGCAGGTTTGTACCCGTAGACTCCCTCAGGCCACTGTAACCTCAGCATGGGATTTGCCTGTGTTCCTCATATTCCACTGCCTAGATAGCATATGCAGAACCAGGTTCTGACCCCAGCTCCACCTTGGCACCTTGTTGTTGTTAATGTTCATCTACCAGACTGAGGTTTTCATCCACCTTATTTGCCTGGGGTTTTTAGAGTTCTACTTCAACACTGTGCAGTGGAACAGGAAAATGCATAACTATTGGCTAAGCCTCTTGATTTGATGGGGGTGTGATGAAAGTAAAAGGCAAGAGAGACACAATTTCTACATCTGATTTTCCTCCACTTCTTTTGGAAAAAACTCTAGGCAAGTCTTCACACTATGTTATAAAAACCCCTTTTTTGTGAGTTTGGCCAGCTGCACTTTTTGGGTACCTAGTTGGTTGGATACTTACTAAAAATCAGCAGCACAAAGACAGGAAATGTACATACTGATCCATAGCCTCGAGCAGTCTTCAGGAACTTAGAAGCACTGCAGAGTAGCTGTCCTGTTAAATCCTCAAAAGCTGATATACTTTGAGCACCAAGATTCTGCCAAATCTGTACAAGCCCACCATCACACATGACCACCACCATCCAGCTGCGTAGCATGAACCACATCCAAGACGGCAGCGGCTGCAACCCGCAGACAAAGATTACAGGACCTTACACATGTGTGTTGAAACAAAGTCCTTCAGGGACACAGCCACAGGTGCATCAGTACAACCTTCTGCTTCTGAGTAAACACCTGGGTTTGGTCTCCTAATTGTTGCTCCAATTATGAGTTGCTCATGTGTGAGTGAACTGTGTGAGAAGTGAATGTACTGAGTGAATCAAGATGTGACAGTTAATAACCACTCGATTAATAAAAGTTGTTCTAATAAATCACAGTTGTGACATTGTCTCTCTGAACCTGATTCTCCATCAGAAAAAAAGGGAATTTGCAGCATACACTTAAACACTAAAATTCCAACCATAAGTTGGTTTTTCATTCAGGACTTTTTTTTTTTTTTTTTCCTAAATTTGGTAATAGAAATTTTAGTTTAACAGTAACAAAAAAATCCAACTAAGCCTAAACTTATGTTTCACAAACCTTTTATTGTTTGTTTAAAAACAGCAGTGAGAATTCTGCTCAGTAAATTATCACAAGTGAGAACAGAACATACAGGATAAAACATGCTTACAGAAACTAGTAATTGAAAGTAGGGAGGACACCTACCCACTATAGTTTTGTTTGATATAAACATATATGCTTATAATATGCTTTTGTAAGTGTAAAAAGAAAGTATATGCAAAGACCATTTAAAGAATCTCCAGCTTCAGTTTTAAAAAGCATTTAACATACAGTTTAGTAATAGTGAAAATATCCAGAAAAAAAAAAAAATAGGTTTTATTATTTTAAGTTGTACAACATACATTTTCGACAGGAGAAAAACTTACATGGGACACGGCATCTGTTTGAAAAAGACTTGGTAAACTGAGAAATGGGAAACCTGGAAGAGCTTAGGCATGCATTTCACTGTCATGTTTTCTTTTTATCCATTTACTTCCCCTTAAACTTTTGGATAAAGTAAAGCAACTTTGGTACAGTACACAAGCAGGAAAAATATCAGCTCTTTCTGCCTACCAGTCTTCCAGTTAATTAAAAATGGTGGCATGCAGAACCTAGAAAATCAGCTGGTACAACCTAGCAAACCATGAATGAGAACCACCACCACAGCACTGTCTTGGGACTTCACTGCTTTAAGTTGTTTTATTTCCCTTATCATTTTTCTCAATCTTACTGTTGTTACTCCCCTCTCCTTTACCCAGTTACCCCATGACAAAAACAATCACATAGACTATATAAATTATAAATGAATCCTGATTGAATATCAGTTAGATTTGGTGACTTGCTAACATTTGTTCAACTGAAAATACTCTTGTCACTTCAGCATTTATTCACTGAATACCAACTACATAGACAATGTTCTCTTTAAGACATACCTGCAATATGAGCGACTCTTTATCCCCTTCTAAACGTGCCAATCTTTCTTGATAAGTTTCATTATTAGAGGAATGATGATTCGCCTGTGACTGAGGGGAAAAAAAAGTGCTATGAGAATTTTTGCAGCTAATATTAAAAATTCAAGTGATAGTTATTTTAAATGGATGTAAAATGTGTCTATGGATCAAAACTGTATTTCCTATGCATTAACCCTTTTGTAGTACCTTTTTTAGATGGATTTTGATTACTTTCTATTTCCAGTAATCAATAATGGTATAAGAATAGATTTAGTATTTTCTAGCAAATTAGGAAATTAATTAGGAAACACCATCTTATCAAGACATAAAACATTTAATTTGAAATATCTGGTCTCAACAGTGTTTTGCAAATGTCAAGGAACCTTGATGTTTATTTTTCAATGGTAAAGATTGTCATATGTATTATACTATTCCTAGAAATTAGGAAAGAAACAACTGATTATTTTTTTTTGTTAGCAGTTAACAGATTATTTAAATTATCAAATTCAGGAGCTATTCTAGCCATGTAATCACTTATGGATTTCTAAAGAGCTCTAAGGAGCAAGACCTTCTAACATAGCCCATTCCTAACTACTATGTCCCATTTCCCATGAATTTTAATACTCCAGAGATGAACACCACAATTAACAAACAAAACAAAACACACACACAAAAAACCAAACAAAAACCAAAGCAATCAAACAAAAAGCTCCAAACAACAACAAACAAACCTGCAGATTTATATTTAGAAGTTCAGAAGAGTCCCACAGCTTCATCCTGAAACTAAAACATTGTGCAGCTGTGGGAAGGGAGCTCTTTGCTTAAAGCATCAAAAGTAACATGAGCCCTTAGTGGCTCATTTCCCAGCTCCATCGCAGGCAAAGCATTTCTGCTGGGGAATAAACCACTTTGGCTGGCTTTCCAGCTAACGCCAAGTACCCAGCTTCACTGAGTTCTCTTCAACTACACCAGTCTGCAGCTGACTACTCATTTATAGTTGTTTGTACAATGGCACCAATATAATAATGATTCTCCCTCCCCAACTGTCCTTTCTTTTTCAACTGAACATTTGTGAATTGTATGTTTTTAATATTAAATATATTAATGGCTTCTTAATCTTCACTGAGGTCTATGGGCCCAAATGTAAAACAGAGGATGAAAATAAACATGATGTTAATTAATATAAATCAAGAAATCAAATATTTATCCAACCAAAAGCCATAAAGTGCTGAACTAGATCTAAGTGTGACATCTTTATAAGCTGAGCTGTCAGAAGCTGGGCACCCTTATCTAGGAATTGAGAGAATCACAAAGACACCAACAAACAGGACTGAAAGGTGCCTGAAGAGGTCATCTGGTTCGTTATTCCATCCTAGGACAGATTATTATTTACAATATTCTTGTCATGCCCACTCCTAGAGACTTCCAGAAATTGATTACTCAGCCTCTCCAGATAATCTACTTCTTAGCTACCCATCATTAGAACATTAAAATAAACATCAAACCCGAATCATCATCTGTTCAACTTCAACATACTGTTTCTTATCATAACACCACGGATAAGAAAAAGGTCCTTCGCTTCAGAAATTTTTTATATATTTGAAGACCGTAGATCTCTATATTAGCATGTTCCTCTTTGGGCTAAAAAAACAGGAGTTTTCCTGTCCTCCTCACAGGTTAATTTTTCAGCATCTGTTTTGTGGCTTTCCTTTGGTTCCTCTCTACCAATTTTTCCTTGACTTTTGAAATTAAGTACCTAAGAGTAAACAGAGGACTCTAGCTGAAAATACCAAGAGTGGAAAAAAACCTTTTCACAGACCCTTGGGCATACTTATTTTCATGCCAGCCATATATTAACACTGATATACTTTCAGTCTAGGACCCATAACTTTCAAAAAATTAAAAAGTTAATACTCTTACTTCACCAGCATACTGTTCTTCATCCTGTGTTTACTTATTGTTTCTGCTTAAATATATAACCCTACACAAGTCTATACTGAACTGCGTCCTATTATTTATACTGTTTTCCTGTGTACTGGGCTCTTCTTAAGTTTTTATCATGTCCTTTAGCATGGCTGCAAGGCTCTGCTTAACTAGAATCACCTACAAATTCACTACGCTTGGTCCTTATTCGCTGTTTTAAAGGGTCAACGAGAGCAATGAAGAAAAGAATGTGTAGAACCTCACTCCACAACTTACCAGCGCTGATCAAAAGAAGAATATCTTTAATCAGAATATACTTTTCTCACTAGCTTTTTACCAGTTTATAGAAGGCCCAACTAAGATTGAAGACCTTACAGAAATGGCTCTAAATATGCACATCTGGGTGCATAACTTATACACAGAGGTCTCAGACACATTAATACATTTTATAGTAGCACTGTGTAAGTACATAATGCCCTTAAAGGAATTGTGCTTTTACTCCCTCTCCCTCTCCTGACTAGTTTTCATTTTACATAATTCCTATCTCCTAAGATTTCTTTCCGTATTTCATAGCATTTGAATGTAATTTTTATTTCTAAAAATTATTAACTTTTATTTTTAAAATGCCACACCCAGACATACCCCCAGACCCCTCTACTGTGTTTATAAAAAACACGCACCTTCAGTTTAACCCTTTGTATTAAAATTTGGTCAGTCTGTCAGTCCATGTGGTCTTAAGAGTTCATCCTTTATTAACTTTTGTAGTACTATAATGAAAATAAAGAATGCCCATAAGTAAACAACATGCGTTTCTGTAAGTCTGCCTAGATAATTCTTTGAGCTCAGCTATGCATCCTCAAACATACTGCCAGCCACTCTGCCTGAGTTGTTAATCCCCTTGCAGAGCAAATTCTTATACTGTACTTTAGAATTCAAAATCTTTAGCCTTGCCAGTTAGGTTTCCATTAGGGTTAAAACTCCATTACACACCATTAAATGAGTTTTCTCAATGGAGAGCCCACAGGCTTTCCGCAGTTTGTCTCTGGCTCACACAATGGTAACGAAAACTATCTTGCACCTAGAACATCAGGCATTCAGGGAAAAACAGCACACTGCTAGGAAGGAAAAGATCTTCTTAACAACAAAAGCTAGTGATGAAGATCGTCTAGTCAGACAGATTTGGCATCCGTTCTGCTGCTGTCATTTGCTGTTTTCCTATGCCAGATTTAAGAAATATACCTGTAACCACTTGTGTAACCATTCCCCCCTCCCCAGCCTTACAAGCATAGAGAGTTGCCTTACTGCCAGCACATTTTTACGTAATCAATCTGTCATGAATGCAAAACAGAGTTCAGCATCTTATATAATCAGTAATTACGGATTAGTTCAACACCCAATCACAAATAAGATATTTTACTACACTTACATTTACCAAAGGTATAGCCTCCAATGGTGTCTGTTGCACTGAGTGACTCTGAAATATCCTCTGCTGGAACTCCAGTACTCAATATCCACATAAAGCCACCGAATCACACTTGTGTGAACAGAAAAGGGGGAAGGAAAAAAACCCACAACCCTGCCAGTAGATCAGCCGGAGTGTGCTCAGATAAGTACAACAAAGTACAGTAGACAGAAAATAATCTGCTAAATAAAAGTGGCTGATTGACACGCAGCAGTTGTTTTAAGACTTGGGAAATCTTTGTGGCATGCATAAGACAAGATAAAACAACGTAACATGAACCAAGGCCATCTGTGGATGGTTGGAGTGCATTCCGCAGTTGTGAAAGTCCGTACCGAGAGGAAACCGAGCAAGTATAGTTAGATATCGCACGTACCAGCAGCAACTGAATATATGACCTATAAAACTAAAGTCATGAGACTACAGACGACTCGAGTTGGTGCAAGAGCTCACAAACAACAAACATTGGACTTGTGCAACCACATGACCAAAAGGCTGAATCACAAAGATTTTCCACAGATATGTTATTTCAGAAGACGTAGCCTTAAAGACCAAAACTCATTACCTTGGCTCCACAAGTCTAAGCTAAATATGTTAATTATATTTCTTATAAAGAAAGAATGAGAGAAATTGCATGAAACATGTAAAACAGTTCATGATATCACATGATAACAAAGCAGAAGGAAAGATATGCTGAGGCAAGGTGGTTGAAACTACGTTGATGGTAGTACCACTGCAGATGAAAAGGCACACGTATACCATAAATATTTGTTCTAAGGGAGCTGCAAAGTGATTTCTTGAAGTACCTGTATTGTAGTCTCCATAGAGATTTTGGATACAGTTTAATGCGCATCAGATTGCATCAGATATTAACATAAAATGTTTCCTGAAACAACTCCAAATAAACCGTTGCTCCTGGTTCTATTAAAAGAATGAAAGAAAGACACAAAAAAAGGCTTTTGCATTCCATAACCTGCTTCAATTTCTTCTTCATCTTTAGTTTCCAAAACTGTCTTTGGAGCATGCTCTTTACCCCAACCCAAATATAATATTGCTAGCTGCTGGGAACTTGACTGCCTAAGTATCGCGTACATGGTCCAGTCATTACAGAGCCATTTTCCAAGAAAAAGACTGAAATATTCCTCCAGAATACAGGACACAAAAAAAATCAGACTTCAGAGTATGATTTAATAGCTTTAATTTAAAATAGGGAAAATGAATAAAAGTATAAAAGCATATGCCAAGAAAGGGAAGAAAAGTTTGATCAACTCAGCTATCTTTATTTTCAACAGCCTTCTCAGAGAATAGTAAGAATGGAAAGTTAAGTTTTCTTGCATGTTATTTTAATAGGAAACAATTCAGAATATAGCCTGTTGTCAGAACAGAACTACAATCATTGTATAGTGCTTCTGCACAGATGGTCTGTTCACAAACTTCTGTAACAGAACTTGTAGCTCAATCTCAATAGCCTCTCAAAGTAAGCCCCTTAAAGCAAGTCCATACACAAGGTAATAAAATCGAATACAGGCCAGTTTATGTTCTTCTCACATGTGCTGTTTCAGTTTCAGCTCAAAGAATCTCCAATACAGCTCATTTTAAAACAAAAAATACCAACTTCTGAAGTTGATCAGCAAGCTGTTACACAGAAATCTGTCACTAGTACCATGGATCTCATGTTGGGCTGTGGAAGAGGGAGGAGCTGGGAAAACAAACCTGGCAGTGAGTTCGAGTGGTGATTTGTGAGCTTTTTCAACAAGTCGCTTGCCTCTTTTAGAAGACAGATTATGTCATAACCCTCCTCTCTTCTTATTCAGTCACATGAATCACCTTCAGTTCCACCGATAATTGAATAAGATGCCTGTGGCAACTATAATAGTTGCATTAATTGGAAAGATTAGGGACATGCTTGATGTATTGCTTTTTGTTGCAGTTTAGAAACTGAAAATAAGGCATATAGCCACAGAGCCCAACCAGTCAGTTTTCCCACAAACTACTAGCAGCACAGAGATCCTAGTATCATATTTCAGAACAAGAAAATATACACTACAAGACTTTTTCTAGCCTATTCGGAGTTGATAACACTTAGAAGAGTATGAACTTTCCATCTCTTTATTAGTCTTTTGGGTCAGCAGAATTGATGTTATGAGTCACAGGAGTTGCTATTATGTAGTGATGAGTGAGTAGCCTACACAGTAAACATTTTTATTTTGGCTTCTTACTATGGATGTATAATAATACAACTTTAATCTCTTGACATGTTAGTGCTACCTCAGATACACACCCATCTGTATATATGTACATTCATTCAGTGTACTTGAGGAGAAGGAGAAGGCTGGAACATGATTTCTGAATCTATAATTCTTGCCTTTCATCTGAAGGCAATTAATAAAGCAACAACAGGATTTTCTCTTTGCTGTTGTTCCTTGTTGGTTCACTGACAGTGGCAGTCACTTTGAAGAAGCTAACAGCATAAAGTCTGAAATTGCTTCATTTACTGAATTTACGTAAGGACAGAGCCAGGTAAATCTCTTTAAAAAAAAGAATTTTGATCAATCATTTATATTTTATCCGGATAATTTTTCCTAATACCTATTTTCTCCTGCAGTTACATTACTTAAAGGAAGACACCCTTACCAAAGTCATAAGATTCATCCTCAATATCATGAGTTTAATGGCTACAGCATGGGTTTGATTGCTCCACCTCTTGCTAGTACAGGTTATGAACAGCATCCAGAAGAAAGAAAAGCATAAGAATAATGTATACCTTTCCCAGGTCAGCCATCAGCTCTGTGCTGCATGCCCTTCACAAAGTAAGTCTACGGCAAGCTACAAGAGCCCTCAGTTGCCTTTCATTTTGCGTGAAGGCATCTTTCAGAACAAGATACCACTGTATAAAGTTTCCAAAGGCAAGAGGCCTTCCATTTTGCTACAGACCATCCACTGCAGTTCCAACAGCACAGTTAATTTACAGCGTCCTTAGAAAGCCTGTAATACTGTTTGTAGTAAATATTACATCTGTGATGTTTGTTAATTATTTGTGGCTATACCTACATGCCTAAGTACCAAAATGGGGGTTGTGCCATTTTTATTTGGAATGGTGTGTTCCAATTAAGGCCAGATAGATAAGAATAACGCAACAGAACAACAGATGAAATTTTTTGTGAACCCCCTAACCCAAATCTTTTGGGAGAACCAAAGAAAGTTTGCTAGAGATGACACACTTTCAGCTGCAGGTGTGGGGAGTGTCTCAGGTTCCTTAGCTTGCAAAAGAAACTTTTAACAGTGACAGATTTATACTCAGTCCTTGTAAAAGAACCCAACATCAGTTAGTTATCTGCGAAATACTTCTCACAAACTGCTTACCAACTACTTTAAGAGAACTGTAGGGGAAGCCATGGGATGAGTGGCTAAAGTCACTTGATCTGTTCAGCCTGGAGGAGACTGAGACATCATCATGGCCTACAGGTCCCTCAGAAGAGGAGGGGTGGGTGCTGAACTCTTCTCTCTGGTGATGGATGACAGAACCCAAGGGAATGGCAGGAAGATGTGCCCAGGAGTTTTATGTTGGACATTAGGAAAATGTTCTTCACCCAGAGGGTGGTGGAGCACTGGAACAGGCTCCCCAGGGAGGTGTCACGGTCCCAAGCTGACAGTGTTCAAGAAGAGACTGGACAACACTCTCAGACACACGGTGTGAACTGTGGGGTTGTCGTGTGCAGGGACAGGAGATGGACTCGATGATCCTTGTGGGTCCCATTCTCGGCACTGTTCTTGTCATAGGTCATGTTAACATCAAGAAATTCCAATGGAAATTGCTGAGGTGTGGTGGAGAAGCAACTGGCTGAATGGTCACACTCAAAGAGTTGCAGTCAATGGCTCCATGTCCAAGTGGAGACCAGTGACGAGTAGCATTCAGCTGTTTAACATCTTTGTTGGTGACACGGACAGTGGGATTGAGTGCACCCTCAGCACATTTGCCAACAGCACCAAGCTGTGTGGTGCGGTTGGCATGCTGGAGGGAACAGATTCCATACAGAGGGACCATGACAGGCTGGAGATGTGGGCCTGTGCAAACCTTACAAAGTTCAACAGGGCCATGCACAAGGCCCTGCACATGGGCTGGGGCAATCCCAAGCAGAAATACAGACGGGGTGGAAGATGGATTGAGACCAGCTCTGAGGAGCAGGATGAAGGGACTTCGTTGCTGAGAAGCTCAACATGAGCTTGCAATGTGTACCTGCATCCCAGAAAGCCAGCTGTATCCAGGATGTATCAAAAGAAGCGTGATCAGCAGGTCAAGGGATGTGATTCTGCTCCTCTGCTTTGCTCTGGTGAGACCTCACCTGCAGTGCTGTGTTCAGCTCTGGGGCCTCCAACATAAGACAGACATGGACTTATCGGAATATGTCAGGCCATGAAGATAATCAGAGGGCTGAAGCACCTCTCCTATGAAGACTGGCTGTGGGAATTGGGATTGTTCAGCCTGGAGAAGGGTAAGCTTCAGGGCAACCTTGCAGAAACCTTATCCAGTAGCTAAAGGGGACCTACAAGAAAGCTGGAGAGGGAGTTTTTAAAAGGGCATGTAGTGATAGGACAAGTGGTAATGGCTTTAAACTGAAAGAGGGGAGATTTAGATTAGATATAAGAAAGAAATTATTCACCATGAGGGTGGTGAGGCACTGGAACAGGTTGCCCAGAGAAATTGTGGATGCCCCATCCCTGGAAGTGTTCAAGGCCAGGCTGGATGGGGCTTTGAGTAACCTGGACTAGTTTCTACTAGGTGTCCCTGCCCATGGCAGGGGTCTTGGAACTACATGAACTTTAAGGCCTCTTCCAACCCAAACCATTCTATGATTATAGGACAACTTATTTCTATTTAATCTAAATACTGTTTTGTCCCCACTGCTGTTGCATGATGCTACTAGATACATTATGTTATAAGACTACTACTTAAAACCAGATCCTCTATTCTAAGCATCTGAAAACAGCAGTTGTATCTCTCATTTTGCCCAACTGGATCTCATGATTGTTTTGTTTGCTGTCCTAACCCAGTCCAAGCAGCAGATGCCATACAAATCTAGCTTAGCCAACCAATTTCAACATCAAAACTGATCCCGGTCTCTGAAGTGATTTCTATTAATGATGAAATCAGAGCCAGCTTCAGCATATTTCATCAAGGGTTTATGTAAGTCTGTTGCAGTTACTCTCTGTTAAGTGCCATTTGTTACTCTGGAGGGTACTCATACTTTCATTATCAGCCAAAGAGCAACAGTTCATGACTGCAGGGCCTGAAATCTTCATATGCTATCACAATCAGAGCCAGACGTGTGACATTAGGATTCTTAAACATGAGAATTAAATAAGCAACTTAGATTGTTCCAACTTTAGAAAAACCCCACCACTTGCCAAAGGAATTTGGGAGCTGACTGCTTAAGTTCCCTTGTGAACAATGCAAGATCATTTTCAGTTCTTCCCTTCCCCCATGTGTTCACCCCCTTGAAGAGCTTGCAAGGAAAAGCAGCTGTACTGATACTCTTGAACTACATGCGACTATGATAATATTATTAATTTCTGTAAAAGCCTGTGCTACATTTGAACACAGTATAATTTCTAAACACAGTACTTGAAAATAACCTCAAAGACACCCTGTGTTACCAAAGGTATTTCTTGAGCCCTTTCTCATTGTGTTATTGACCTCAGTGCACTCTGAATGCTACACAACCTGATAACAGCACACCTTAGCCTTTTGTTAGCAAACCTACCTTTTTAGAAATGAAATTTAAACCGGGAAGCAGAGGTGGCAGACATACTATAGTCAAAACCTCATTTAAATAACAAATTAACGTGATGCAAAAAACACTAAGAGTTATTTAACTATAACTGTAGAGAGCACAGGTTAAACTAATAGTATAGTGTTACCAACTGCTACTGTCTGTTGTCTCTTCTCTTTCACTGTCCCACTCACTCCCCATTTATTCCCTCCCCATCTACACTCCAGAAATGCAAGAGTTTTCAGAACCTGATGAAAATATTTTGTAAATTAGCATCAAGAGTCTCAAGCTTTTATTAAAGACTAACATTATATCATTAATATTTTATATTCATTCAAGAAACTACCCAAATTAAAGTTCTAACCACATTTCATATAAGTATTTACCTACACTTTATGCTTCTACAGCTAGTAAAAAAAATAGATTGCATGTGCATATATATATACGTGTGTTTTTAATCCAGTGCCACACAGAAACACTAACATAAATGGTGTGTGTAGAATTTGCAAGAAAAGTACACACAGGTTCATACAGATTTTAAAAGTATAATGAGAGGGTATGCTGCTTACACAACAATTAAATTAATATTGTAATTAAATAAATTGATACTGTGGAGAATCTATTCACATCGCATTCATGTATTTTTCAAACACGGAAAATTAAATACTTAGAATCTAAAAAATCTAAAAGCTGACAAAGATGAAGTGATTTTTCCAAGGTGACAATACAACTGCACAAACCTACTTTTTTCCTTTATAGGAAGACAAAAATGATCTCAGACAGTTAATTCATATTCAGACAGTTTATCACAAAACTATGACTTTAATAGCACTGTCTGTTTAAAAAAAAAGTATATAATTTTATCAGAGTAATGTGCAGGAAAAAAAGTACCAGCATTTTTATCCAAAACAAAGGCATCCTAAAAGGTCTCGTATACTTACTGTGATGAAGAATTAAGTGAACTAGCTCAAATAGTTTTTCATTTTGAAGCACAACATGGTAAACAACATATTCTCCTTTTTTTGCTATACATTCCCACGCAGGATTTGCTTTGTTGTATTAAAATCTCAGGAAAGCACAAGCACTTGCTACAATCTATTGCCATTTGTTCAAAGTTTAATCCTAGAGCTTCATTTCTAAAGACAAAGACAGCTGATTTCTCTCCCCCTTCCCTAAGCCTCTTCCTTCTACATGAAGAAACGTCTTTAATTCATTTCTCATGAAGAAACTTACAGTATTTTATGTCTGAGGCACTCAGCATGTTCCCTTTCGCAAAGCTGAGAATTCTGACTAAGATTTGTTAAAGTGCATTTACAAAGAGAAAACAAAGCCCAGCAAATCACTTACCCTCTTTAGCCACGTGAAGTGCTTGTAGATATCAATCTCACCATCCATGCTTTGGGCCCATTGCAGCAGTCACATTCCCAGGGTTAAAAGAAACTTTTGGAAGCAAGCACACCGCTTTGTTCTAAAGAATATTGCTGTGACTTCGCCCCTTTCAACCCTCAACTTCTAAAATCTTGAATGTGTGTTCGCATTTTAAGCTAAATCTGCCTCTGTCCCACACTCTTATCCCAAATGCTTCCCACAGATGTATATATAAAACACAACTGTATAAACTTCAGACTCTCCCCCAAACATCTGTTTTTTTTAAACAGCAGATCGGTTAGCAACAAGAACAATGTAACTCTAAAAACGTCAAAAATTTAACTTGCTAAATGATCTTTTAGAAAGGATCTTTCAAAAATAGTATAAATCCACAGAAACTGTTTCCTTTTAATGTTGAATAACAAGCTAAAAATTATTAAGCTGTCACTGAGAAACTATTTTCAAGTAATGCCTTCTCTGGCTTTCTGTTTCAAGAGTGCCTGGAACTCATTACTAAGACCCCCTATTTCCTGTCTCTGTTTTACTCCCTGTTTATCGTAACACTACTCAGCCTTCTCGGTTTATTTCAGGCTCAGACTAAACCTAAAAATAAGTTTTGCTCTTTGAATTACTTGCCTGTCGTCTCAAAAGACATTATAAAAGAGGAGGAATTCAAGGACGAGCCTGTGGATAAGTTAATTATCCCATAAATGCTGCTATTGCCAAAGAGGCAATTTTCCATCTTAACAGAAGATGATGATACCCTTCGAAGATTTTTGTCTGCCTCTGCTGAAGCTGAAGTCTCACAGCATGGCAACTTTTCAAACTTGCAACACCAAGATAAATGCATATGCAAAGCAATTCTCTGGCAAGAAAGGAAGTTTAAAAGTATTGCCTGTTACTGGGGTGTCCTCTAGTGCCTCCACACAGTAGTTATGATTAAGTTTTATTTTTTCCTAATAAACTCCAGTTTTAATGCTGTATCTCCCACTGGTTAAAAGTGACTTCGGCCTTAAACTGAGAACAGATTGTTGCGCACACAAGGACAACTGCTTGGGCAATGCCTAGTAAGACCAAAACGCAACTGTCCCCATGGGATTTTTGTGATGATCTCACAACATTTACTTATCTCCCTGTTTTCTTCAGTTTCTACACCCAAAGTCACTCCTGAATTTAAGCTGAAGTAAAACAGCAATTTGGAAGAGCCAGTGTCAAAGTTGCCCATCGTACAAATGATCTGTGTAATACAAAGATCGCAAAGCCTGAAGCTGTGTAATGCCCTGAAAAGCAGTTCTTACAGGGACCTGCCTCAGCCATCTACTCACATTCCAAACTGTGGAAGTCATAGATACATTAAAGACTTTCTGTAAGGGATGTGGGGTTTTATTATTTTAACCATTCTCAAAAAGTAAGAGGGAAGGATATAAACCCAGACTTCCAGCTTTCTTCGTGTATTAATTACCTGTTGTTACTTAAAGTCACATGACAAGAAAAATACGAATGCTTTTCAGAAAGCTAGTGCTGCAAGTCATCTAAAGGTGCTAGGATACCTAAAATCGCCAGTAAATGTGACAAGATAAAATAACTGTCAGTTTGCAAAAGTACACTATGCCTCAAGACCGATCTGAAGAGGACTTGTGTTGCTCTATACATAGAACTTATTCTACCCTCCTTGTACAAGTTTTTGCGCTATCTTAAAGTTGATGAGAACAGCTATTGCTTGGATAGCTTACACCACCTGGCAAATGCCTTAGCACGCTGTCAATGGTCCATTCTTAAAAAAAAAAAAAAGAAAATTATGAAAATTAAGATGTACTTAATATAGTACACTTCTCTATGCACAACAGCCTCTGTCATGGCTGACAAACTGAAGAGTGAATAGGGCTTCTCTTGACATTAAAACATGAACTCCCTACAGCTTAAGGCCTTTCCTCCCCCCCGCCCTCCGGCAAGAAAACTAGTTATCTAATTATAGAGAACAGCAAATACATCAAACTTTATCTCAAAGTACTGCATACCCTATAGCACCCACACTACGGAGCCAGAAGTTCCACATTTCATCCCTTTCAAAACACAGGCTCTACAATTCATTTCAGGCTTATTTAACGAAGGAGGAAACATACCTGTCTTAAAGCATTCCACCACACATTACCTCTTAATGATTTTGCTTTCAACTAAAAAAAAATACAGGAAAACTATATTATTCCACTACTTAGTGCCTCAGTGTAGTGTCTGCAGCTTGGTGAGTATCCATTTCTCCTCTTAAAAGTATATAAAATTACAAACATACCTTATTTCTCCCTTGTCATTTATACTGGATTTCAAGCAAAGGCCTCTTGATTCTGTTACAGTCATTCTTCCTGATTAAAAGGTAAACGTGTCTGAATTTTCTGCATCTTATCAGCCGTGAATGTTTACAGCACACATTCCAGACAGTCACATGTTCAATTCTAGCCTGTCACCTGCATGCTGAACTTTACATCCTGTTTGAGCTTTGGCCTGAAAAAGTTTCAGACATCACCTGAATGCAAATCCATTGCCCCAGATTTGCTTAGTATACTTTTCCGTTTCACTGGAAAAGCAGGTTGGCTTCTCTGGGCAGTGTGAAAATATGGAAAATATGTTGCAATCTGAGGATTGCTGCATCAGGTTACCACTATTTTTGTTCTTATTTTTAGGAATTCCACGTCTGTATTTAGTTCTTCACTAACTTCTGGTTCAATGGAGAATTAAACAAAAATCCCCCACAATCACTGCAGTACCACTGTCTTCAAGTGTTACCCCAGAGAGAAGCATCTCCTTATTACTCCCCCACCAAATTGTTTGTTTTCTCCAATTCTGCCTCCAAAAATAAATCAAAATACACATTTTGGCAATATAAATGCAATGTTGAATGTCTGCTGATACATAACCCACAAATACACTCAGCTAAGCAACTCATTACTGTATTAGTCAGAATGTTAAGTATTTCAAACAAGATTTTAAATCTGTTTCAACTAGTAAACATACATGCTGTAACTGCTTTGAAACTGAAAGTAACAGAATGCTTTAAACAAGCAGTCGCCCTTCTCACATCCCTCTATACCAGACCTATGAAGAGGCAAGGGAAGCATCCACAAATCCTCTTAGAACTGTCAAGGGAAGGGCAACCTGACTCTCCAGTGTTTTCCCCCTTCTACCAACACTGGAGCTGAAGAAGCACAGAGCTGTTTGCTTTTCCACTGTCTCTTCCACTGAGCTAAGGCCCTATGAACACCATGAAATTGTATTTATTACTGTTATTTTAGCAATTTTACCTTTTATTCACTTAAATTTGTGCTAAAACAGAGGTTTCTGTGATCTTTCAGAGCAGCACAAATGCAAAGTGTGAATAGGGTTCTGGTGTTGGCACTGCCTTGTCTGGCAGGTTGGAGGGCAGGGGATCAGGCAGCAGAGCAGAAGCTCTTCAGCCTCCACCAGGTCCAGGTCTGTGTGCACAGCACCTCTCTTCCTTTCAGCAATGACTTCTGAGCTATTTTGGTTTCAAACCCATCGATGTCTGAAAACACCAAAAGAACGTACACTTGGGCTTTCAGGCTAAGAACTGAAATGACCCACTATGCATTTTTCCAACCTCATCAGGAGAGTCTGGGATGGACATACAAAAAAACATCTATTCATCCCCAAGAAGTAGCATCAACTTTTCCTACATTCATTACTCTGTGATCTTCCCAAGCCTAGTGTTTGGACTGCTTTGGAAACAAAGGGATTAGGAACAGATTTTAAAAGGGAAAAATTTCCTCAGCATGTCATTTCACACACCTGTCACTCTCATGCTGCAGAAAAAGGAGGGAGGTTCAGAGTGATGAAAGAGAGAGAGAATACGCCTGCACAGGAATACTTGTGTAAAACGAAATCCAGGCCATTTGCGTAAAAGACAATGGATGAAGAAATCCTTTCTACATAGGGAGGAATGGCTTCAGAAATCTAGATTAAGCATTTCCAGCAAGATAATTTGTCTTAATCATGACTAGCTGATAATGCCTAAGTGACAAAGAAAGATGAAACACTTAGAGGAAATGGGGGGAAAAAAATACTTCATTCTGTATATGGGCACATTTGCTTTATTTGTGATAATTAAAAAAAACAAACAAACCACAACAAGTATCCTGGGAAACAGATGAGAAATAATGTTATGTAGATCCGTGAACAAATATTCCTTTCCCAGCATAAAATGCACTCAATTCAAATGGCTTTATTCTTTGATTAAAAACTGTACTTCAGAAATAATCAGACTTAGATGGCCATTAGTTCCAGCCCAGCATAATCAACCCTCACCCTTATTGCATATTTAGGGATGGTGTAGGGCAGGTAATACTTTAAACAGGCGCTGACATCTTTGGAGTCGTCCCCATCTGCAGGCTATGTGAGATCACGGATCTCTAGCTCTACTGTTCCTCTCTGGTCATTGCTCAAGTAATAAGTAGGTCTCTTCCCTTGGCTTGCATAAAGAATGTATTACCAATACTTAGGATGAATTAATAAACAGTAACTTCATCTAAGACATTTGCACATTCTTGGCAGTTTCAAACATTCCTTGCCATACGCTGAAATACTTTTCCCAGCCCAAGTTCTAGAAGAACTGTAAGTTTTTGCATGAAACTTATTCAGAAGAAAATGTAGATTGTAAGAAACTTGAGTACCATGTTTCTGCACAACAACTAAGAAATGTTTTCTGCTTAACAGAACAACAAAATCACATCCCAGCTGCTGTAGGCAAGGAAAGAGTATACTGATTTGTAAAGGAAATATTTAAAGAAAGATACTTACATTCTACCAGAGAACATATTAAAATAATTCACTCTGAAAGGTTTCAAAGAAATGCTAAAATTACTAAGTATGCAGTAAATAAGTATATGAAATATTTGAAACAGGATATTTACCAAATATTTGCACATACATTAATCACATTATCAGGTAACATTTTGCCCCTCCTCAGTATGACACACATCAGATTTTCTCTTTTAAATTCCAGAACAAGAAAAATTATTAAACAAACAAACCACAAAAAACCCCAAACCAAAACAAAGAACAAACAAAACAAAAGCAACAAACCAAACCAGAGTAAGCTGCAGATAAACCTTTCAATCCCTTATTTCTGATGAGGAATAGACAAACATTATTTTCTCCTTAAGATTTTCATTATTTCAGGAAAATAGTGCACGTGTTTATCTACATATGAGGAAGAGTAGCATGCCAATGTCTTGAATAGTATGTCTGAAATAAGCATAATTTGTTTACCTTTTTGAAAGATCACAAAACCTGAAAAAATATATTAATAGTTGCATTTTAACTAAATACAGGTCTGTTCACCACTAGTATTAGCATACTATTCTGAAAAAGAACAAAAATATTTTTGTTGTGAATTATACTATTGCTATGTTTGTCATAACAGATAACATAAGCAAATGAGATCAGTTGACCTATGCAAATTCTGTGAAATCTGAATAAAGGTTATAGACAGAAATACTTCAAAATTATGCCCTTCTTCCCTTCAGCCAGTTCACAGTCCACCTCCCTACCCGATCATCCAGTCCACACTTCCTCAGTTCAGCAGCGAGGATGCTGTGGGAGACTACGTCAAATGCTTTACTGAAATCAAGGTGGACCACATCCACTGCTTTGCCATCATCTATCAACCTCGTTATGTTCTCAAAAAGGCTATGAGGTTGGTTAAGCACGACTTCCCCTTGGTGAAGTCATGCTGACTGCCCCTAATGACCCTCTTATCCTTGATATGCCTTGAGATGGCACCAAGGATAAGTTGTTCTATCACCTTTCCAGGGATGGAGGTGAGGCTGACCAGTCTGTAGCTACCCATGTCCTCCTTCTTGCCCTTTTTGAAGACTGGAGTGACATTTGCTTTCCTCCAGTCCTCAGGCACCTCTCCTGTTGCCCACAATTCACCAAAGATGATAGAGAGTGGTCCAGCAGTGACCTCAGCCAGCTTCCTCAGCACCCACAGGTGCATCTCATCTGGACCCATGGATTTATGGATGTCCAGATTGCTTAATTGCTCCCTAACCCAGTCCTCATCAACTAAAGCAAACTCCTCCATTGTCCTGCCTTCCTCTGGGGCCTCAGTGGTACGGGGCTCCTCAGTACAGTTTCCCTCAGAGTAGACAGAGACAAAGAAGGTCTCCTCTGTATCTTCTGTCACCAGGGCACCCACCCCATTCATCAGTGGGCCTACATTGCCTCTGGTGTTAGTTTTATCTGCCACGTATTTGAAAAAGCTCTTCCTGTTGTCCTTGGCCCCTCTCACCAGGTTTAATTCTAAGGAGGCCTTAGCTTTCCTAGTTGCCTCCCTACACCCTCTGACAACAGCCTTATATTCTTCCCCAGTGGCCAGCACCTCCTTCCATGATCTCTAAACTCTCCTCTTCCACATGAGCTTACCCAGCAGTTCCCTGTTTAACCACGCAGGCCTCCTGACTCCCTTCCTTGACTTCCTGTGTCAAGATTCTCTGATCTCTTGACTTCCTATGTCAAGATTCTCTGATCTTGAGCTTGGCAGAAGCAGTCCCTGAACACTAACCAACTATCTTGGGCCCCTTCACCTTCAAATATCTTTGCCCATGGGATTTCCCCTAGCAATTGTTTGAAACAGCCAAAGTTCACCCTGCTGAAGTCCAGGGTTGCAATTCTGCTTGGTATTCTGTTCCTGCCACATGAGATCCTGAACTCCACCATCTCGTGGTTGCTGCAACTAAGGCAGCCCTCAACCCTTGCTGCTTCAACCAGACCTGCCTTGTTAGTCAGAATGAGATCCAACAGTGCTACTCTCCTAGTTGGCTCATCCATAATTTGCATAAGGAAGTTATTGTCAATGCACCAGAGGAACCTCCTGGACTGTGGCTGGCTGGCTGGCAAACATCAGGGTAGTTAAAATCCCCTACGACAACCAGGGCCTGTGACTGCGAGGCTGCTCTCAGCTGCCTGTAGAAGGCCTCATCAACTTCCTCAGTAATACAGGGTATAATTTTTAAATCAGTGAAAAGCAATGCAGCTGGAAATCCTAGTGACAGATCATAGTGCAAAATGAAAAAAGGACACCATGCATAACCTTAGACACAAAAGGAACGATGAACTAACTTGGTGCAAAGGAAAACACTGAAGCCAGCAGCTGAAAGAGTCTTAGATAAATGGAACTGAATAAATCGTATTAATCCTTGTGAAGGCTAACATGCAATTTCTGTATACAATCATGGCTTCCTACAGAGCAGTCCTCTATTTCTTCTGCCAGTATCAAGATGTGAACAGCCCAGGTAGGTGAGGATTGCCCCCTGGGCTAAACTTCACAATATGGTGGTAGACAACCTTGAAATCTTGGAAAACAACATATAAAAATACAGGCCCTGCTATTATAACAGGAGTAACACCTTTCTTCCATGAGCACTCGAAGCCTAAGGCCATAACACAGCTCTGTTTAATCACGTCTGGTCATTGTAGTTTAAAGGTGGCATTACTGATCACCACAAGGGTGAAAGAAAATGCTGAAAACTAATCACAACGTGTCATTTGAAGAAGGAAAGCTAAACCAGCCCTACTCACTTTTAAGCTTCCATTAGTTCTTCATGCAGAGAAGATCTTCCCACCTCGGCGGTCATAGTCAGAGATATTAGGGTTGACTCCCAGACAAAGCAACCCCACAGGACATCAACAAAAGTAGGTCTGGTTTAGAAAAATTCCATGCAAGCTGTGTACACCCCTTTTCCACTGGCTCCAAGACACTCTCTAGTATTCATAAATAGCTGCACACATGACAGACACTTCTCCGATGTCTCTTGTGTGCTGTGAATTGCTCTAACATGCTTGGGGAACTCTGAGAGGACCAGATCTCCCAGTTCAGGCCTTCCCTTGCATCATCAACTCATTGAAAAGGAGCTGGAGCACAGTGGAGACCTGGGTCATACAACTTTCAACTCTGACTACTGCTCAGAAAACACATCCATCTAATGTTTCAAGTTGGCAAAAATAAACATGAATGCTTGCAGAATGACGACTTTTCTACACAGTCCCAAGCAGGCTCTACCGGTCCATTTTCAATTTAACATGTGTTAATACCGCTTGGCAATAGGAAGATTCAGCTATATATAGCTCCATCGCAGCTCTCAACAGTTGACTAGTCCCACAGTCAAATCGACGAGCAGATAAGTGTACTGGCTCTAACTGGCATTGCTCAGAACATATTCTCTTCCCACTCAGCTGTTGCTGAAAAATTCTGTTGATACTTTCATAAAAGTAAGTTTTCAAGTTATTGAAATGCCCTGTATTGCAGTCATTTTCTGTCTCTGTTCAGCAACTCTGTAAAATTAATCTTAGACAAAAGTGAAATGAAGAGACCAGTGATTATGTTTGAGCGGAGCACTTTAACACACGCTTAACAGAAAGCTTTGAAGTAATTTCAAAATTCACGAGCTCCACTTAAGTCAAAGTTCTGAACTGGGGCTTCCTGTCCCTGTGAAGCCACTGGGGGGGGGTGGGTGGGAAATTCCTTGATTTTAACATGCAGTGGAAACAATCTCTTCTGAATGTTAATTGTGACCAAATGGCAATAAAGACTTTAAGAAATTTATCATATTTCTGCTAAAAAGCCTGGTTCTACCACTTCAAAAAACACGGAGAATTAAATGAGACAAAGCACAGCATATATCATAAGGCAAATAAAATTATTTTAACAAATTAGCTCTAGAACACATTCCTCTACTGTTTTTTCTGCTCTTCTCCCTGTTTCCTCAAATTTAGAACACTTAGAAAGATTTTCAGAATTAGGCTTCCAAGAAAAAACATGATCAGGAAAATACTAATGAGGTTTCAAGAATCAGCACTTTAAGGGTCAGTATATAAAGATACATGGAGAAGTGACTTGCTTTAAATATACATGTTCTGCTGGAAGGAAGATCATGTTTTGTGATCCTGGAAATGAGGCTTTCACTCAGGTTTACAATAATTTTAGGACCACTGTAAGAACATTAGGGATCCTCTTTACTCAGAAAAGAGTTCCATAAAGATGTATAGCATAAAAAAAAAAAAATGGGGTAGAGTTATTAAATGAAACTATAACTAAATACATTCTCTCATAGCTCATCAAGTCAAACACAGTCAGTTGTTACTGCAGCAGTTAATTTTTAATGCTGAAATTACTACCTGCTTTGTGATATGTCCTGTGGTGACTTGCAATACTAAAATATTTATCAAGAAGCATTGAAACTATAAACGAAATTGGTTTATATGAACTCTCCATGGTAATGCTCAGGTCTTTTTGTTCTGTTTTTAAGGCCAAAGAATTCACAATTGTAAAATATGTAAAACACTCCAGACATTCACTTTGAGGCAAAAACTTCAATACAGTTCTTAAGTAGTTAAAAGTCCATAATTAATGATGCTTTATTGCATTTTAGCTTTGTCAAATAATTTGTGCAGTTCCAGCAACTATTAAATCCTTATTCTATGATATGTAGTAGTAATCTTTCTAAATTCAGTGCTAACCTTGTCAAACCCATTTCATCTATCTGAAAGCAGTGGCAGCACAATTTTTGTGCCCAGTTATACTGTAAACTCAAAAACCTGATATGTTCACAGATCCCTGACCACAGACATGCAAAAAGAAGCCTTTTTGAGAAGCACACCTTTAGTTCCACAAATGGTGTTACTTTTCCTTAGAGGATTGTAGATTATAAGCACAAAATCCAACTCCACCAAATCACCAAAACACCAAATGCCTACCAATGGTTCCATAAAATAAAGGAATGAAGCAGATGTTTTCAAAAGAGGGAATAATCGGGGTAGTATCAGGTATGAAACACGATGTCTAAAATTTTCACAATCTAGGCATACGTAAATTTTCCCACATCTTTGGTATTCACATCTATAGTAGACAGACCAAATAACAGTTACAAATGTTTACAGAAACCTCAACCCTCACCAAAAACCAAATCAAACCCTACAAAGACAAACAAACAAAAAAACCTCACCAAAACCCCAAACAAAAACAAAACACCACCCCCCATAAAACAGAAAGAAAACAAAAAAACCCCACAAAACACAACTTGGTGAAATTTGATGTCTGATAAATTCCAACGTTTGGTACTATGGAAATGAAGGAAGGTAAGACTCTAGCGAGAGCAGCTATGGCATCTGTCATCATCACAGAAGTTCCTGACTGAGTAGTAAAAATCCAACGTGCCTCAAAGCTGACCAAACGGACAAACTCCACAGTCTGGTTTATTTAAACACTAGGTGTAGTTCAGCACACTAAGTGGCAATTACCAAAGCTGCAAAGCTACTTGAATTATAAGGCCAAGGGGCACTTTTCTGCAGAAGTTACTTTTCCCGTTCTAGTACAATTGAGCTCTAGTTTCTAGATGATACTCCAATACAAACAATGCAAAGAACATTCAAGTCACCTTCTGTCCTCAAACCTGCAATCCCAACTTACTGCTGTGTGCTCATACTCTGCCTCAGAGACTTTCCAGGGCTTCCAGACTCAAAATTTAACACTATAAATCCAATTTAACATTGCCTCCACCTTTTGCTTTCAAAGCTGGTACCAAATTCTCATTCCTTTTTCTCATACAGTCCCAAACAGGACTTCCCAGCTATAGACCTGTGAAGAATGCCAACAAACCAGCAGCTGACAAATAAAAGCAAAAGCAGAAGCTACAGGCACAATTACGTAGAAGTAACATGAATTGATAAAGCCAGAAGAAAATCCATTTGTCTAGAAAACTTATGTGAAGTTGAGAAAGCGATAAATAGCTTTTACTCTTTAGGAAACCACCCTTCACTTGCAAAGGCAGGTTTGGTGCAGAGGAGTGTTCTGGCAGGACCTGCTGTTTCTCCTCCTTTGCATCCAGTGGGTCTTTTCTTTGTAAGGTCTGTCTGTCCAAAGATCTGCTTTTCACCTGGTGAGCCTCCATCTTTTCCAATACAGTCAAATGCTTATTCCTCATCTATCCCAATATGAACGTCTCACATGCAGAAGTTAGAGCCTTACTGCTACCACTGCCTGGTGTACAAGGTATTCTGGAGATTCATAATACTGATAGTTAATGGTAAAGGAAATGTAGCAAGGAAAAGCACAGAATTATCCATGTTTTTCCTACTTGTCCCTTCAACAGACAATGCCACTATATTCCAGATAGGTAGTTTTCAAATTAAAAGTTTTATAACTAGTTAGTTATAAAACTGTCTGTTATCTCCAGAAAAGGTCCAACAAACCACAACCAAACAAAAAAAACTCCTACAGAAAATGTAACTTTTTCAGTAGTTCATTTTTACTGTATTTTCTCTCACCAAGGAAACATAAGATCTGTTACCAGCTTCTTATACTCCTATATCTGCATTGTTTTAGTAATCAGCACATGAAGTGGTAATATCTTTAGCTTTCTATGTTTGCTTGCCATCCCCTGCAGTTCCCTAAGGATGCAGATTTCAGTTATTACAAAAATAACAGAATTATCAAAATACTTGAATCAATGGTGTTTGCAAACAAAATGGAAAAGTTTTAAATCACTACTCACCAGATTATCTTCAAGCCATTCCCGTATACACACTGCTGTGGCCCCTGGAATTTGGTTTCGCAGGGCTTCTTTCTCTTGAGGATCCTCTAGCATTTCCAATGCCATCTTTAGATCTTCCAGGAGATGCAAAATTTGAAATGTGCCCAAGTATACTGATGGAGCAGGTGACACAATATCATAACCACCATTAGCATACTCTGTAGCTGACTTTGTACCTAAAACAAGTAAAACCAGGAGAGACAATATTAAATAATTGTTTTGTAAGTGGCAAATATATAGATTCTACACACTACAACTTTCAGGCTTCATATGCTGACAAGTGTGTGTATTTCAGGCTTGGAAATACTTGAGTTAGTCTCTAAATAAATAACAAACACTGGAGAGGTATGTACAAGCATATTAAAAATATTTTTTAGTTAGAAAACATTTGCAATGTCCATTAAATTATGAATACAAAATCCTTACCACAAATTGCCTGTAATTTTCCATGGTTACCATGAGATGTCACTACCTTCTCAGCTACATACTTAGAAGTCCCCACACAGAGCAGTATTAAGCAATGTAAGATTGATGCAGTCCTTTGACAAGAAACTTAGATGAAAATAGATTGTGTTACCAGAACTAGAAAAATATGTGACCTTGAGTAGGTTTAAACCCCTCCCACAGAGAGCAAAATCCAAAAAGTTAGCAATAAAAAAGGTTCAGGAAAGTTTGCTAGCTCTCTAAATTACAAATAGCTTTCTAAATTACACCATCTCCCTCCTGCCAGCACTCCAGCACCAATATTATTTTCTCAAGAACAATAAGCACAGGAAACATATCTCACTTGATGGAAGAATGATAAACAACATAAATTCTAATATCACCAAATCTTTTTGCCTTAATAATCTGCGTTTCAATGAACTTCGCACTACAATGAGTCCTGAATTTCAGATCTTGATTCTATTTGATATCCCTTTGTTTCTTTAGGAACTGGTCAGGTGGAAAACTTCTATTTGCTCTACTTTTTACAGTTTTTATTCACAATTCATTGCCTCATGTACATAATAGATTATACTCTTGTCTTCATTCCTGTTCCTCTGGCATAAACAATCAAATTTTTCCTCTTTATTTGACTTCACGGGAGATTTTTTTCTTAGGATTTTGATCATTCTTATTGTACTTGTCTCATCCTTTTATTTTGTAACATATTTTACAGGAGTATGTTGGATCCACACAGCATACAGTATTCCTTAGCAGACTGTATTATTGATCTATACAAGGGGATTATAATAATCTCCACACTATTCTTAATTTTACTCCTGTGTTTAACATTATTCACATCTTAGTTATGAAAGGAACAGAAATCTTCACCTTTTAAAAATTATTTGCTAAGTTTTTTCCTGAGCAGATGTGTCTAATTTGAAGCCAAAACATATAAGTAATTCAAATTTTCCTCTTGAATGAACACTACTTAGAATTAATCAATGTTAGTTTGCCTGCTATAGTTATTTATCTACCACGATTTGGACATTACAAATCACGTTTGAACCCAATGGTTCATTTTATGTATAGTCTGATACACAACAAATACCTGAATATCACTTCTGAATACACTGACACTCTAGGTCTCCATACACTGGAATGACTTCAGTGCCTAGATGAGCTTTTAACCAAAATGCTAACTGATCATTTAATCCTAATTATGTTTCCCATCTTAATCAGTTCTTGATCGGAGACCATATTCTGTCTCTCATTTTGTGAACCCTTTATGCAAAATTTTTGGGAAAATCCTAAATAATATTAACCAGGTGTTCATGAACTACTGTCTTAATGACTCAAAGAATTCTATCACATCATTTATCTTTGCAAAATAAAAATTGTGTGGTTTGAATTCTACTCTGTGATTTATATTTTTTTTGTTTGGTTATTTTAAACATTGAAAAACCATCCCTAGAAATGTACAGTGTTTTGCAAGGCTCAGTAGTAGGGATTTTATTTTTTATTTTATTGTTTTTAAAGTAACACTCTTTGTTTTCACTACTGGTGTGTTTCGTATAGTCTTAACTTCTTTTCAAACTCAGAATATTCCCTGTTTGGTCCTGTGGACTTCTGCTGCATATGAGTTTATTTTAATACCTCAAGTGTGAGATCTCATCTTAATTTCTGGTTAAGACCATGTCCGAGATAAAGTTTCT
Source organism: Columba livia (assembly GCF_036013475.1). Taxonomy (NCBI): domain Eukaryota; kingdom Metazoa; phylum Chordata; class Aves; order Columbiformes; family Columbidae; genus Columba; species Columba livia. The sequence continues at coordinate 59,818,747 of NC_088606.1, forward strand.
TCAATATCCGGTGCTACAAAGAAAGACTGCTACACAAGACAACTTCACCTCTTAAATCACCTTGTCTTCCTGACATTTTTCCTTCTGAGAAGAGGATCAACTAACTGGTTTGCTGCATTTGAGTATTCTAAGCACTAAAAAGATGTTTTCTTGTGTAGTTCTATACTCCCAGCTACTTACACCAGCTTTGTTGTTTCTGTTTATTTACTTCCTAATGCAGATTAATATTAAACCCTAGCAGCTAAAAATAGCACATTTTCAGATTGTGTAAGAGCCATTTGGATCATATAACCTCTTAAATCTTTTCGTTCACTCAGAGTGGCTCACTGCTTTCCAAAGGAGATACACACAGGAACTGAAATCTGACATTGCCTTCTCAAGTACCATTGCTGCCATGTTTAAGGATGTGGCTTCTTTGGTTATTGTGACATTACAACTTTTAAACTAGTTTTCTCACTCTTTCTTTTTTTGAAAAATCCATACTATTTTTTTTTTTCTGTTTGCTTAGCAAGTACTTTTCACATCAGAAAAGCAGACATGACCTCGAGTTACTACATGATCAGCTTTGCTAGCTACCCTTCCAATGAACTGACTATTTAAAAAAGATAGGAATGGGGAAAACTTAGTAGAGCGTTCTGCTATAGCGTTCTTCATGTTATTTATACAAATACTTTTTATATACAGACAAAAGAAAAAAACAAAAATCCACACAATCCAGACAAACCACACAAACTTTCAGGCCCACAACCAATACTTCAGGTATGAAGTAGAAGTCAGAATCTTTAATATTTTCTTCCTTTCCTGCCTCAAGTTTTCCTCCATTCAAGTTTTAATGAAATAAGAAATAAAAAAGAAGTCAGAAGAAGAAAATATTTTTCTACTCATTGCTAACAAAGAGATGCAATTGAAGAAAATAATGAAAGACATCCTTATAGCAAACTCCTGTTCCCTGAACTGCTAGAGAGAGTTGAGCGCAGGGCAATGAAGATGATTAAGGGCATCTCCCTTATGAGCATCTCCCTTATGAGGAAAGGCTGAGGGAGCTGGGTTTCTTTAGTTTGGAGAAGAGGAGACTGAGGGGTGACCTCATTAATGTTTACAGATATATAAAGGGTGAGCGTCACAAGGATGGAGCCAGGCTCTTCTCGGTGACAACCAATGATAGGACAAGGGGTAATGGGTACAAACTGGAACACAAGAGGTTCCACTTAAATTTGATAAGAAACTTCTTCTCAGTAAGGGTGACAGACACTGGAACAGGCTGCCCAGGGAGGTTGTGGAGTCTCCTACTCTGGAGACATTCAAAACTCGCCCGGACACCTTCCTGTGTAACCTCATCTGGGTGTCCCTGCTCCCGCAGGGGGATTGGACTGGATGATCTTTCGAGGTCCCTTCCAATCCCAAACATACTGTGATTCTGTGAACTGCCTAAAAACACACAAAAGCTGGAATATCTGATGACTTACCCCATACTTATGACTGGGAATTCATTTTGAGCATAAATAGTAGAAGATTTTAAACTGCAGAAATCAGTAAAGATACTTCAAAATTTTCTTCGCTAATAATAGTAAACAGACAGCACAGTGTTTGCTTACATGAATAAAGACGCAATGATCTTACAAGTGAACTGTCTGTAAATTATTATATGCACTAGTTCCATTAAACCTTGAAAGGAAAAACATCTCTTTGATTAGTACCAACTAAAGTTAAATGAAGGAAGTAGAGATTGAAAGGCTTGATTTAATTCATAATTTTAAATCTTTAACTGAGGTTATTATCCATGAAAGAAATGATTAAATATATATATATATATCTCAGTACTACCCAAGATTTCTGTATAGACTTCAGAAAGCAGGCACTGCTGAGAGAAGAATGTATCCATGTCTGATACTATCAGAAAGAAAACCAACCAAAAACTCAAATGGTATCTGTACCCTCATCATGCTGAGAATAGAAGGCATAATTCTGACAAGTGCTAAAGGTTCTAGCTTTCAGCAATCAAAATTCCACTAGTTTCAAGTCACTGGGATCCAAAATATTAAGCAAGGACTTAAAAGTGCTTTACTTTGCTGGGTTGGTGCCAGAGTACTCAACACAAGTTACAAAGCCCTCCCCTGAGCAACCCTCCTTGTCTGGAACAGGAGCTGCCCACAGATCTCAGTGCATCACTGAGACAACATGACCCCTCACACCTCCCCATCACACATCCGCATACACTTCTTTGTGAAACGATTTTTAAACTGGTTTGCCTTGGGTTGCCACCGTAGTCTCTTTTATTCTCCTGGCTGAAAATGAGAATGAAGAATTCCTCTTTATGTTAGGTAAAGAAGTGATATAAAAGCAGAAATGCAGAGTTCAACTCAGCATTTTAATTCAGAAAGCTTCCTGTTTCACTGCTAAAATTCAAATGAATCAAAGCCTTGCTTCTCTTATTTGTTTTCCATGTAGTTTCACATTAAGTAGAATATATATTGCTCACCAGAGGAACAAGAACACACCCTGGAAAACAGAAGTAAAAGTGCGTAGGAGTAAATAATTATATTTCTTTGCATTAGTTGAAACCTTTACATCATCATGCTAACAAAGCACATTACGTTTTAGCACCAGACAGTAAGAATTTGGATCTTCTTGCAGACGGATACAAAAAAAGCCATGCCACAGTGCAAACAGAACACTACAGGTTACCAGTATACTCTACCATTAACAGTGATTAATTTGTGTGTAGCTTTATTATAGATAGCTGAAGTGGAGAAGAATGTGGTTCAAGCAGTAAAATTTTATAGATACTCAGGAAAAATGAGTACAGTTTTGAACCCTTGCAAAAAGACCCACTGTATAGCCTTGAGTAAGTCACAGTCTTCCTGTACCTCATTTTTTTCCAGGGGTCAACAGCACATGGGGGGAACCTTTTGTCATTATGTTTATGTAATACTCAACACCATGGTTTCCTAGTGTAAACCTGGAATACAATTAATCATCATAAATGTCCACCAAAGAAAGAAAGAAAGAAACAAAGACAGAAATAAAAGCAAGTATTGGATCTAAGACATTCCAATCAGCTCTGGCTTCCACATACAGACAGCAAATGAAGGAGGTTAAATGTTGCTGCATGTATGGTAGAAAGAATAATAAAAGCAATAAAGAAAGGGGAAAAAAAAATGTTCAAGTTACACATTTCCTACACCCTGACCACACAAGCACCTTTTGAGTTCAAAGTTCTTTGCAATTAACTGAATGGCTTCAAAGAAATGTTCCTTTTAAGCAAACACAAAATTTGTTCAAAAAACAGCACTACAAGTAACTCACAAAAGTTACTAAGCAGAAGTAAAGAAAGAAGCAGAAATCCTTGCCAGTCTGAAAATCCACTCTCCTCAGCTTACATCGTATATGTTCATCCATTGCCCACCTTTCATCACTCTTAGCAATAGATACCTTTTCTGATCTCTCCCTGTTTCTTGCTCCTTAACTTCTGATCCCCTGCATTCATTCTTACTATCTCAGTCTTTTCACTCTAAAATGCCTGGTAATACACAACTTAAAAAGAGCTTTTCCTAAAACTGCTGACTCCTTTCATCTAGACAACAGCAAAAAAACAACAAAAGCCCCATAACAACCCCCAAAAGCTACTTCTACAATGGAGTAAGGATGGTTTTCTATAAAGCTGAGTTACTCAAGCATAACAGTTTTGATATCTGACCAACACTGGTTAGAATAAAATTTTAAACATACATTTTCTCTGGCCTTTCAGCCAGTCATTATACTGCTATAAAACTTTCCTGGTTTTTGTTTTTATTTTTACCTGAGTTTTTACTCAATGAGCATATAGGTTGTCCAAGTTCTTCCTCTCTCCTTGTAGACTACAATGTGTAATTTTCTTTGAAGCACAAGTCTCTCTTTCTCGTGAAGACAGCCTTGAAAACGTGAATTTATGTAAACTAGTCGTAAGGTCTGGATGGGACATCATTCAGCCTCCTTGTCCCTTTGCCTTCTGTCAAAGGAGTGAAGAGGTAGCTCACACAACCCTTCCTTTTAATAGTGTAATGCAAAACACATCACAACTGATGTGTTTTGAATCATAGCTCATATGAGCTTCTTCTCAAATCTCGGCTTTTAGATCTTTAACTACAAGGAACAGTAACTGTTGAGCTGGATTAGCAGGAAGCCCTAGGAAAAAATTTCCAAGACTAGAAAAACTAATGACCACACTCAGGTGCAAGTTTCATGCAGCCTGGATGATTTTCAACTGAACTTCATTTACAACCACATGTGGAATCTTTGAGACAGTTTTCAAGACCTGTCTATAATTTCTTATGCAAATTATGTAATTACTCAACCTTTTTTCTTTTACATGCTTATAGACTGTGAGCTGTGATGTGCAGCACATTAGGTACTGCATATACAACTGCAACATGAAGATCTCTCTTAGCCAGAAACACAAGCTAAGCAGCCTTACAGCTGGTGAAAAAAGGAAAACGGATTATGCAGCTATGATGTGGAGATTCGAGGCAGATTCTCAGTCACACAGGAAAAACAGGATCAACACATTTTATTAAAGACAAAGAAGAACAAATACTTGCACCACTTCTGTCCTCCTTTACCTGTCAGCTAAAGCCTTCATATTTGCTGCATTTTCCTGGAGAACCAGATACATGTTTTGGTAAACATAGCAATGGAATGCGAGGTTATTTATAAGAATGGATGGACATCTCGTGAGAGGGGCAACAAGAAACAGGTGACCAAGAAACTGACCAACTGAGTATAACATCCCATTCACGTGAATACTGCATGTAAAAGTGGGAGATCACAAGGATCTCGTCCCTTCCTTTTCCCTTCTGCTTATGGCCAGCATTAGGAGAGGACCTTGCTAGTCGTCCCTGTGAACTGAGGCCTAGTGACAGACTGAATCCAGCTCCGGTTGGCTGCAGAGTCCAGTCCAGGACTTTGGGTGCCGGCTCTGCAGTTGCTGAGACTTTAAAGAGTGGTTTTGTATATTTTGTATTATTTTCTCTATTCTTATTAGTAAAACATTTTTAATTTTTCCAACTCTCTTCTCTCTGTCCTTTTCCTCCCGATCGCCTGGCCTGAGTGGGAAGGGGGGAGAGGGAGAGTTGAAAGGGGGAAGTGTGTGTGGGGGGAGAGGAGGTTAACAATACATCTGCCAGGGTCTTATTGTCACCCCGTAATCAAAACCCTCGACAGTAGTCTAAAGCAGTGTTGTGAGACAACAAATACATATTTTTATGTATTATATTATTATTTTTATATTAAAAAAATCCAGAATTGTTTGCAGTATGCAGTAGTAAGCTACTGGTAACGTGCATACTGTCTAATGAAAAAAAAAAAAGAATCTCTGAAAGCATTGGGAAGATAAGAGCAGTCAGTTTGTGAGGAAATAAAGGCAACTTGTTTTATAAAAATTATGCTATTTTCATTTCTTTTTAAAGACACTTTCAAATCAATTTAATTGCCTAAAAGTAGGAAGTTGAGAATTATGATTTTGAATTTAAAGAAATCTTGTCTAGTTCATGCTTTTGCCAGGAAAGGCTGGACCAGATGATCCTTGTGGTCCCTTCCAACCTGGTATTCTGTTTTGTGCTTGATAAAATTTGCTTAAATTTAAACCTTAGAAATCTGTCCACTAGTCTGTTAAACAACTGAGTGACTCATGTACTGAAAAACAGATCACGTCATAAGCCACAAAAGAACCTTTGTGTCTCAGATTTTCAGTCCTATGTGATTATAGCCATCATGGTTTAATCGCCTTTCTTTGCTACAGGTTGTATCTGCAGCTTTCCACAGTTCTGTTTCTTTTCCAGCCTTTTTGAAAACTTAATACAAATACCTATGATGTATGGATTTTGTTTTGCATAAACACAATGCAGTACTGCATTTTAGGTATGTTGATGTAGATGTCTAGGACATCTAGGACTATTTTTTTGTTCTATACTGACTTTAAAGAAACATATTTCAGTTGCAAAGATTTCTCCATTTTGAATTAATCTTCAATGTTATTTTCAAGAAAACTTCTAATTCTTTTTTTTTTTCTGGAAAGGCAGGAACACAGGTAAGGGAAGTCAAAGACCTACTTGGATCAGTACACCACTGTTTGACTTGGACCTTCAAAGGACAACTTCATCTTATACAAAACAATATAAAGCAACTATTTTTGTAAAAGATCATTAAGTGTTTATAGAAAACAAATTCTCAGTGCTTTCAGCTCCATAAGATTCTGTAGTACTGCCCTGCTTACAGAGGGACTCCGTCAATACTACTAACAGAATTTAGGCAGTCTTCACCCTACCTTGTGCTCAAACCACCACTATCTGTGAGAAAACATGCTTGGGATAGTGAGAGTATGGGAAGCATGTTTTGGGACAGTAGCCCAAATGGCTATAATGACCTCTTGCAAGGTTAAGCACTCAAAATTGAAGAAATTCCAAACTTCAGGTTGCTCTGGTAACCCTGGGTAAGGAATGAGTAGAAAATGCTTGCACACGTGCAATCAACACGCAAGTTGCCATGATTTCCACATGCTTTTAAAACACAGGTCAAGCCTGCACCTGAGTAGTTACGCAAAGTCTTACCCTGAAGGCTACGGTCTGTGTAAAGCCCCTGCAAAATACAGTATCAAATAGCTGTAAAGGTTATTCAAGTGCACACACAGTTTGTGAGGCCGTGTCTTAGATGTCGTTAACAAATGTAAAATAAAGGCCACAGACAACTGACATGAAAAAGTATGGATTAAATAAATAGAAAGACACTGAACTGCTATATTTTCAAAGTGCTGACAACATCTAAGGAATTAGCTAATTAGCATTCCCAAAGTTAAGTATCTGAAACTGAATGTCAGCATCTAACAAGCTATGAGAAATGTTATAAAATAAAGATAAATATTGAACTACAAATTATAAACCTTAAATATTTGAGGTTTTATATTTTCCACTTTAATTTCCAGGATAGTAAAGGTTACCACTTTTGTACTTTTTTCCCCTCAGAATATTCTTGATACATAATTTTCTGTAACTATTATGACAGGAAGTTAGATATTTCTCTATGAAAGACCTGATTTAAAGTAATTTATTATTTAATTTCCTTCTCATATCTCTGTTACTATAAGATATATGCATAGATATGCTCTAGATAATAGTTTCAAAAAGTCACTATAGTATTTTGTATAGTAGAACTTCACAAATGCTCACCTTAATGCATAGCAGCTACAAGACAGACGACAAGATAGACATATTTTATTTCTTTTGTTCATAAAAAAAGTGCTTAAATGATTGAAAAAAAGGGAAAACAAAACCAAAATACACTAATCAGAACTGAAGCACAGCTCATTAACACAATTACAATTTATTTAGAATATACACAAAAACCACTGCAGCTGTTGTTGTTCAGCTACTCTGATCTATACTGAAAGCAGTTGCTTATTATTTAAACTGTTCTGTTTCTCTCATGTTTATTTTAACTGTCTGTGTCAATTCAGTGCTCTAAAAGGAAATGCTACAAAGATCTCTGTATTAAAATGATAAAAAGTTATACACCTTTGCTATAGAAACTTTTGAATATGAAAATACTGTGAACCTTGAATAGGACAAAAATGATAAAAATATAAAGCCATTGGGAAGTACACAAATTCAAAAGAAAATACAGAAGCTATTCTGTAAAATTCTACACAATTGCAAGAGGCTTGTACTGCTCATCAGCTGCATGTCACCCAGCGTGTATTTCAAATAAGACCCACTCAACCCCCCAACCCACACCACAAAAAACAGGATTAAGTGCTCTCTGTCTGGTCTGGACAATTTCAACTCCTTATGAAGCAGGACAGAGTTATCCATCTTTTTCACTTAAAGTACTACGAGACCAGTCCTTACATTCTGAATGAATCCTGTGGTGATGTATATGACTGTTCACGGGTAAAGGATGAGGCCACTAGGACATATTTTGATTTCCTATTATTTATGTAGGAACTCAGGGAAAACCTTATTCCACAAAACCTTAAAAATCATCCAAAGGGGTTCAAATGAGAGTATTAGTATTTTTGTCCACTCCTACATTTGTAATCCAAGTTCTAACCACTTAACTAGAGGTGACTTAGTAATCTAACACATTCAAGAACATAAGCTCTGGAGCTTGAACTCTATTGTTTTCATAGTAAAATTATATAGAAAAAAATAATATGAACTGGACACAAGCCTTCCGCCACCTCAAGAGAAGGGAATTTAAACATGCATAGTTTTTGGACAGCTTCTTGAAAAACTCTTTAATTATTTATAGTTTTTAATCTTTCAGTACTTATATGGGAACACCCACATTTAACTTTCTCATTATTTTTCAGTAGGCAACAATTGCAGGAGCTCTGGTTAAAAGGAAGCTCAATAATTACACTGATTACTTGGTGAATTTGAAGAGAGTCTGGAGCTGCAGCAGACTGTAATATTGTGACAGGAGTTTTTAGATCTTACCATCATGGTAGTTATTCACAAAAGGAAATACAGGATTTCCAGCTTGCCGATAGAGAAAAGCAGTTTGATATAAAATACAAGTAAAATAAAAATTATTTTAATTCATTACGATATATTGCAAAGAAAAATAATCAAAATCTAGAGTCCTATAAAGAAACAAATTTTAAAAAATGGGTACAAGCTGAATAAAAGGGAAAGTAATTACTTGGTCCAGCCTCAGAGGGAAGCAATGCCCAAGTCACACACCTCAAATAAAGAATACATAGACAGGACTGACATATGGGCGCTTTCTTTAGAGAAAGCCTCTGTTTGGAGTGCAAGTCATTCTAGCTAATGGATAAGTCATGTTCACTGACAATCACATTAGCCCTTTTTGCTATTTTAGTCAAATAAGACTAATCATTTAGCATGCCTAATTTATGTAGCTATGAGGGTGGGTTATCAGTACAGATGTACTGAAGCATAAAAGACTTGGGAACACGGACCTATCTGTCAAATTTGATCAAGCCAAATGAAATTCAATTTGTTCATCTTGCTTCACAATCCTACTCTCATGCACTCTAACAGTAATATATTTTGTGTTGCACTGAGATGCATGGTCTACAGTGGAACTTTCTATTTGGAGTAATGAGAATCATGTATGAGCTATAATAATTTGGAGTAAGGGTTATGACTTTTTAAATTGGAAGACAAAGTAGGACTGCAAATCTGTAAATATTTGTAATATGTATTTGCACGCCAGTTCTTACCTCAAAGGACAAGACCACAATCTCATATTTTAATAACAACTACAGCTAATAAAAAAAATGAGGACTGTCTTCTCATTAAACAGAGAATGCTGGTTTTGCATGTGGGTATATACACATCTACTCAAGCTTCAAAAATTAACCAACGCAAATCACACATCTCCAGACTTCTCACTTTTCTAAAATAGTGGTTAATGCTCATTTTGTGCCTAGAGCAAAGGCTTCTGAGGGCAAGAAAAGAGCATAACTCTCCTAGTATCCACTCAGGCCTCACACTAAAGGAAACATTTTTCACCAGCTACATAAGTTTCCAAAACTCACAAAGTTTAGCTTTAGCCTTTGAGTTCAGTGCTGCCTAGAGATCTACAGAATCTGGACACAGTGAACTGAAATAGCACAAGCTCTGAACAAGTCTACTCTAAGAGCAGTCCCAGTCTACTCCAAGAGCAGCTACGTTTGTGCAGATGATCTGTCCCATATTTGCAGAATCTGGTATATCTAAATCTGCAGTTAGAAGACTCTTGGTCCTGGTTTGTTTCGTGACAAGCCTCCTTCTGAAGGAGTTTCCTACTGTATTTGGTTCTCTCACCACACAGGAAAAGAGAACATTCCTGGTTTCCAGTCCCTGCCCAAATTGCATACAGAAGCTTAGTGGATTGAATTAAGAGAGAATCAAACTTGAATAATTACTGTGTTCCTCAATTTGAGATGAATTGGGATAATAAACATATCCAAACGTAGGCTCCAGCAGATAGATTTGGTCCTTCAATCATAACAGAATGTTCAAGAAACAGTTCTGGAACACACAGAACATTAGCTAGAGGAGAACGACAGCTACAGACTTTAGTCAAACTGTCTTAAAATGTGTTATCTGTTCCTAGTAATGGAAAATAATAAATAAATAAACAAAGTAAACAACCTTCCCACTCAATCGAGCTTTTACTTTATAACTATAAAGTAAGTAAAGGAATAAAGCAATTTGATTTTTTATTGCTACAGGTAAATATAACTCTGAAATCATATGGGAAGTATTCAATTAACATTGATGAGACTTGACAGATACACTGTCTGGGAAACATCTTGGTTCTTTTCCCCACTAGATACCTCTATATAAGACTATTTTCCATATTATACTGAATATCAGTGGACATTAAAGTAAGTAACGTGAAGTCATAAGGTGAAGTTTCTTGAAGAGGTTGCGAATTTGTTCGTGGCCTTTCCACGCACTGTGGAAACAAACTCTATAGACCATTAGCATGCCTGAATCTTTTTGTTTTAGATCTTGGGCACCAACATCACCACAAAACACTTGTGAATGGGATGTGCAATCTGCTGATTCACACAGAATATTTCTTATATCGTTTGCTTTGCTTCCCTTTATCACTGTCTTCACCATCATGGCAACTAAGCGAGGAAAGTAAAAGCAATGCTGTTTGGAAACCTGGAAAAAATTATTCTCTTGCTTATTTATCAAGTTTAAACCCCCAAAAGTCATGGGGACAATCAATCTAAAAAAAGAAATGGGGGAAAAGAATATTAAAAACAACAAAAGACCAAACTTGTCTTCTGAACTTAATTATTTTTCTACGAAACTAGAAGAAATAAGTTATTTTCTTAGGCAGTCATATATTGCCATTTAATCAGTTATGCGATGTATTACAAGGCTATCTTTCCATACTGTGAAAAAAATATCCAACAGTAAACACCCGTTGTCTTACCCTGAACTAGCCTCACAACCAGCATTTTTCAGAGCTTCCATTCATGGAAGTGCTACTGAGTAGCAATGTTATCCTTTTAGTGGTGAAAACCTATAGACTGTAAGTCTGCAAAACTTTTTTGAAGGGAATATGAAATGGCATCTTCAAATAAAACTGATTTTGCACTGCTCAGATAAGAAAGGTGATAGACCCGTTTGTTAAATACATGGTCTTTTATTGTTCGTAATAGGAAATACTGGACAATTTGAGATATGTTGGAAGCACGATCTATTAATGGAAAAGATGGAAGCAGATGAAACCCTATGGAATGCCCAACCTGAAAATCCTCAAAATCATTAAAAGTTTTCTAACCCTTTCCTTCAAATGAAAACATACCACAAAGCTCTGACAACTCCTGGAAGAAAATAAGTGTCTAATCTGAAAATCAGTTTAAATAGAATATGTCTGTTTTTCTTTCTCATGATTTTTCTGAAGAATTAGTGTATGCTGGGCTATATATAAGTCATCACAGAAGACAGACATTGAGTTAAAATTTCCAGATATATGCAGGTGATTTATGAGCACAGGTTCCATAGCATAATTAAAGCGACATGAACTTCTATGTTACTTTGTCTCTTTTATAGCACTAACCAGGATCATAACCCAATGTTTGCAATGGCTAAGAAATTATTTCATTTTCTCAGTTTATGAATTATAGTTCTTATAGACTTGCTTTTCTTGTTCTCTCTTTACATAACTGAGGGAAGGCCAAGGCTTCCCTGTCTGTTTATGTGTTTTATAAGAGGTGAAAAAATAAAATCCCAATTAACTTCTGTTGGTTAAAATCTTGTTTGAATGAAGTTTTGCTTTCAGGAAAAGAAAGGAGAAGGCTGATGTCATCTTCATCATTAGGGGAAAAAAAAATTAAGGCACAGCATGGGTGTCACTATTTAAATTTGTAAAGCTTTAGTGAATGCTTTCCCATTATGCACAAGTGAGATCATGGCCCTACCCAGATACTTCTTTTAGGAGCTCATACTGAATGGTGTGTGAGCACAAACCCCAAGGCTACCGAGTCCTAACCACAGAAATCGACTTCTCTTCTTGGATGCTGCAATGTTGAGAGAACGTCTTTTTAATTGCTTCACCATGAGAGCACAGCAAATTCTGTCTTGCATCAGATGCCTTTCTAGTGGACAGCTGTGTAAAAAGAAATTCATAGTTCCATTCCTAGATATAAATGTCAAAAAAAAAGATACACATTCTAACTCATTAGGTCATGAAGGCAACTAATAGCTAAGCTATTTTAAATATATACATCATAAATAAAATTATGTATATTTTTAAATAGAGACATACTTATATATATATATCTATCTGTGTGTGTGTAAAACACAGATATATACTATCCAGCTGACTGGAAGCCTTGGTGAAAACCCTTTTCAAAGACAAACTAAACAAAAAACCTAACACATACAATATAGAATGTTACCACATGAATTAGAATGTTTAAGTTACCATATTGCATTAGAGCCAAGTAACTCTGTCTTAGCATAATGTTCACATGTTTGAGGCGGGATTGTGAGTTTTCTTCCTTTATTTTACTTTAAATTTTCTTCACATAACTGTTGAACCACAGAAATCTGTGTCACAGAGAACTTGACAAATAGAGAATAATAATGAAAAAGTAAACAAACAAACAAAAACAAAGAGGAAAATTGCAGGAAGGGAAAAGACAAATGCAGTTAAATCTCACAATAGTTTGTTGTAAAATAAAACATTGTTATACCTGCAATGATGTCATCCATCTGCTCCAAAGCTGCTTCCAGCATATGACTGGCATCAGAAGCCATCATCTGTGATTTCTTCAGACTTTTAGTGTTTCCACTGAAAAGACAGATGAAACCATGTGTATTACACTAAACCAGACCTGATAGAAAATATATGTCCCTGTTACATTGTAAATTAAGCCACACAAGCAAAAGTTCACACTAACAAAAAATACAGCCTAGTAATGTGAAAACTAGCAGAATTGTTCCTATTCTCAATAAATGACTTGGGATTTCTGAGGTTTTCATTCATCATTGATTCTTTAAGAGATTTTACTAACACAAGGAAATGCAGATTAAAAAAAAGATCTAAAATTCTGAAAGCTTGAAATTCTCCTACACCTCATCACTACCAATGATTTCCTACATTCAAAGTTCAGTGCATTTCAACCTTTCGCACTGCGGGGAAAGAAGAGGATTGACTGAGTTTCAGTGAAGGAATGAACACAGTGAAAAACATGCTTTACCTATAAGCAGAACTCTGTAGGAGCTCTGCTTATTGATTGCTGCCGTAAGAGTAAAGAACGAACGGATACAAACCTGTTGCTGGCTCAACTCCAACAGTAACTGTATCTCATTTCCTTTCATGTCCAACCTCTATGTTATAGCACCCCAGGTCCAGCAATTCTGAAATAATTTTTACTCCTCCTTCCCTCATGCAACCTTTCTACCACTTATTTCATGACACTAAAAATACAATTCTTTCTGTTTCAATAACCAAAATGCCACAAGTATGAAATTCTTGTTTCATACTTCCAAGTATGAAGTTACTGCTGCCTCTTTAAAACAGACATTCATGTTGCCATCTGACATTAAGGATAACATAATTTCCAAAATTAGTCTCTACTTGTGAGTTGGTGTTGCTGGACTCTTAGTCCAGTAGCAGTCACTATTGTCAACAGATGACATTTCAAAGGGTGAAAGAAACTACGCTGTCCATTTCACTGCCAGTGAGAAAATTCTCTCTGAACTAAGGCCCTTTCACACATCACTTCATCGCTGAAGTATGAAACCAGAGCCCACACACCAATGTACAGGCATCGGACATGTGCGTAACTTTTGCAGTGCTCCAACGCACCACTCAAAATACTAACAGAGCTTTTAAAGGGTCACAGAATTTAATTTCTCTTCCATGAAGGGTGCAATTCAGTCTTTTGACATCTAATCTCCTGATACAGTGACTTTTAAAATCTGTGATTCAAAACTGCTGAATTGTGACAGTTTTATTAGCACCACAAGACACCTCTGACAATGGCTAGAGATACCCTTCAAATGATGCAGGTTGTACATACGTGCATAGGCAATGGTCATATGTTTGCAGGGTTAATTATTCTAATGCCACTGAAATGTCACTATCTGTATTTATCATGCAATTACCTATGCTAAGAATTCAATTATTTTGAATTTAAATAAATATTAAAATAATCTCTAATGGCAATTCACATAGATGAAAATGTTTTTGTGTGGTGTTCATCAAGTGATAGATCAGACACTGGCCACCACGACCAATGACATGACTGGTACTTAAACCACCCACATTTACTCTCTCCGTTGGAGCCTGCCTAAGGACTAGAATGTAGAATCAGAAGCCAGAGGATAAAGTCAGCTTTAAAATAAAAACTTACGCATTTTTTGTTTCAGAGGGTTCATCAGAAAAAAATTATATCTCTCTATATATATCCCTAAAAGTACACTTAAGGGTGAGTCCAAATTACTGCATTATAAAAACTACTCAATCTCAGAAATAAGCCCAATGCAATGGAAAGTTTTTACTAACAAGACAAAATTATTTCCTTCTCTTACAAACTAAGAATCCTAAGACATGGGCTCTTCTCCATGGTGCTGGTAAAATATACACAAAGAATGATAATTTACTAATAACCTCTGTGTTGTCAGTAAGGTGTGTGGCACATATCCATTCCAGTCAATGTGTGCAACACCACTATCTAGAGCAACAGATGCAGGAGTAAGAATAAGACGTAGGAGTTTGAGCTCTGCCATTTATAGCGTGTCATAATGGGTAAGCCATTATTTAACTTCAGATAAAATTGATCTGAAGAGCAATGTGAGAATGCCGTATCAGAAAATGGAAGAAAAATCTTTAGTGTCACCCAAGACAAAAATTAATGTAAATTAATGGTTGGGTTTGGTCTCTCCATTTTTGTCAAAATAACAATTGAAGTATGAACAATGCTAAATGTGACTGAATTTCACCAAAATGCACCTAACCCAAATAGTTCATTTAATGGTAATGGAAATAACACAAATTATGCTCAGAATAATCTGGAAAGTCATTAAGTCGGCTGACATAAACTTAAAATTTCAGAATGCTTACACATGAACTTTACAGACACTTCCTCTGTTTCTGTTGCTTTGATTTGTTGGTTTGGGCAGACTTCCATCTCCTGTTGTCACATTTACCTACAAGTAGCTTAGTAGACTCACTGAATACTTTAAAGATACCTCATTCTCAAGCACAATAAGCCTCTTTCCTTGCAATACTTCCCCTAGTTCAAAGTAACCATGTCATCGGTAGCAATCACCACAGTGAAAGGAAATTCCCCTCCACTAAGCAGCTGCCAAAGAGACACCGCGGCTACCCTTGCTGCTTTGGCGGATGTGGCCACCAGCCACTCCCCCGGAAACCTGTGGCCACCAGCTGTGCTGGTAACTCAGGACAGCAGACTGGCTCAAAATTAGATGGGAGAAAAAGAGTGAAAAACACCATAAAGAGCATAGACTTCCTATTGCTATTGCATGCTCTTATTTGTGCCATAAGCTACTGTTCCCTAAAGCAGCTGGAACAATACACAGTTGTTATTAACAAGAAATGCAGGACTACCATTACTTCTAAACATCAAATATAGTATTTGACCATCTGTAGTGAAAAAGATATTGAAAATGCCAACACATTACACTACAAACTTGACATTTTACTTATAGAAAAACCTTCAATCAAGACCTTGGCACAAACCAGAGAGCTTTTCTGTAAAATGGCACCAGAATTAAGCCTTCTGTCTCCTCCCAGCCTCCACACTCTGCCTGTTTTCTCACCTGTACCCACAGTGGTTTTGCTGCTTAACTACATTAAGCTGGAGTAAAACCTGCTGATCAAACAACGATTTATTAAAAGCAATGTTCTTTGCTCCAGAGCGATAATGTAATATTACTTGCTTGACATCTTTTTCTAGACAGACCTGTTGCTACTGCTTCAGGCAAGTCTTACTTTCCCAGACACTCCCTTCTTACAGCTTGACTGTTCTGAGCAATATTATGAAAAGAGCTTGTTAGATCTCATATGCTTTCAGTTACCATTTCTGATCTAGTTCTATAGAAATACCTGCAATTGTGGATTCTTTTTTTTTATTATGATTAAATAACAAGACACCTGTATCAATCCCAAGTCATGCCGAGTGCCTCAAACAAGATCCAGATAATTGCTGGTAGTTTAACTGCAATTCCTTTTACATCAAAAGATGCAGAGCACCACGACTTACCTACCTATATAAAAATATACATAAATTTTGAAAAATATTTTTTTCAGCTTTGGTAAGCACTGAACAAAAACTATCTCTAACATTACAGTACAAGCTTTAATATTAGCAAATTTTAAATTCGGGATTTGTTAAATTAATTTATATAGTAGCAAAATACAAGAACCAATCTACTCACCTTTTCAGGTCACTAAGAAGAAAAGAATTTACTTTTTTGTCTGATGAGTAAAAATTGCTCACTACTAATAGCCAAAGTTTTACTGTTAAGCAGACATAAGTCTAAATTATTATCATCCCTTCTAAGCCACACACTCATACTAATTTAGAGCCCAGCCCACAGACAAAGATATTGCAACCCTGTTTGGTATAATTACCTAAGTAATAAGATCTTCCAGGAAGTGCAGACAGAGCAAACTGGTCTGAATGCCATAGATTTATTTTGCTCAGCTAGCTATACCCTATAAATCCCAATCTGAGATTTGCATTTCAAATAAAATGAAAACAACTCTGGTAGAACTATTGTGCTTAGAGCCAATATCCCTTGCAAATTTCCTAATCTACTTTCTGCATGTATAGCTTATTGTGTCCAAAAAGAACATAATAGTCAACAGACATATTAACTATGTGCAAGATATTCTTCAGAATTATGAAAAGCCTTAATTAAATTCTAAACTTTCATAGCTGCCTTGAACCAGCAGCTGCCTCGAGATAAGAATGTGAACATTTAGACAACTCATAAGTCAGATGTTTTTCCAAGGTTGCTCCTAATAATGAGATTGCCAACTTTACCCGTTATGGAGAGGGGTGTGGTTTTTGAGAGGAAATCTTACAATCCGGATCTTGCCTTAATATCAATGTTTTGGGTGGCCTACAAATTCCTCTTATGTTTAGAAGACACACCTATTAATTAACTACCACCACTTATTTTTCAAGGCTGAGTAAGTATATGTTTGCAAACGGTTTAAAGATTCAAATTCAACTATCACGTTTCTTTGTACTTAATGGTATAATGAAATATCAAGTGGCTTGGGTAAGCTTCAGAAGTCCTCCATGCTTTTTTCAGCTGCAAGATGACTCCTGAGCTGGAATGAACAAATGTGCACAGCTGACACCCCTGCCATTTCCCACCTTGCTTCTCCCCAGCCACATGCTGTATTGTATCCGGTCACCCCACAGGAACACAACTGCTGATTCTTCTCTCCAACCTGGCTCAGTAGTTCTCATGACACCATCAAATACAAAAGTTATAAATACATATTTGGATCCTGGCCTTTTAGAATCTGGCATACCTCTCTAATTAAGTTAGCCCTTAGTTCTAAATAACCATTCACAGCTGCTGGGAACAGAAGAGTTTCTGGTGATCACTAGAATGACTGCCTAAGGAACACTACTTGTACAGCATCCTCCAGGACTATTCAGCCAGAAATCCTATTCATGTGATTATAGCTTAAATTTAATTTATTTTTTAATACAGACACTACTTGTTCTATTTCTGCTTCATATGCTTCACTGGAATAGGCAGAAGGGTAAATAGAACCCTTCCTTCATCGATTACCCTTTATGTAATACATAAAAACAAGAATAGAGAAGGTTTTTTTAAGAAGAATGGGAATGAAAAAAAATACTTCTTTCAGCTAGGAAGTGTAAATGGTCCACAATAAAGTGTGTGGGGGGAGAACTCAAGAGAGAAATATAGAACAGATTGATAGTTGAACAGATTGATACTGAACTACTGCGGGCAGGTGGTAGAAGAACTGGTAAAGTCTCTAGTCAACATATTGTGGGAGTCCTTATATGAAGGGACATCCTTCGGTGAAGCACAGTACTAGTACAATACCTCCATGATGGAAATGAGCTAACTAAGCTCATTAACTAAATAAGCTAAACTAACTTATGCAGGCAGTTGGGTATTACCCAGGCACTGTAAAACCACGTTTGTGTGCTGATGATGGAAGAGTGACAAGCAGTAAGAACTATGTCACTTAGAAAATATTATACTAAATCATTTGATTTAAAATATGAAAGGAACTGAATGTAGTTAGATTTACTACATTATGAAGTAGAAAAGTCAAAGCCAAACATTGTTTTCAAAAATAAACCCATTAAGTTTGCTAATACGAGTCTGACTTTTGATTTTGGGGGAAAGAATGGGGAAGAAAAAAGAAAGCATCCTTAAAAGATGCTAAATTATTTGACTGATACTTTATGATGCTTTAAGAACACAAATCACCTCATAGTAACTCCTCCACAGGACCCATGGATATTAAGTTACAGTTGCTATTGGTACCATAACTGAATTTCCTGACTCATGTTTGTACAAAGTCTCATCCCTACATATAAAAGCTGACGCTGATAGAATGGCATGTGCAAAGGGAGATTTGTTCAGCTCTTCTCTATAGCAGTTCTATCCGCTGCAGAAAGGCCTTCATTCCTTCAGTATTGTTTTAAACATTCTTCGTAAAAGCTTGAAAAAGCACTTCATAATTTAATGTTAAATTGTTACCCGATATTTTGATTTTTCAGTATAAAGCGAAAAGTTGTAGCTTCCAACTTTGCAAATCTTTAAACCAAAACTGCATTCATTATTTGTTATCATATTAAGTGGGGAAAAAACAAAACAAACCCACAACTAATTATTTTAGTTCAGTTATCACCTGACTAGTTCCAATTTCTAGCTAGTTTAATAAAAAAAAAACAAACAAACAACAACAGCACACACACAAACAGAACAACCCACAGTGAATAAATGTTTTGAATTTACACTTCAACTGAACAAAGCATTAACTGGTAAAATACATCAGAGGAAAATTTCTGAACTAAAACATGAACATTTCTGGTCTTAAATGCAAAATGAATGGCATGCAAAACTCAGATTGGGTACTACAGTTCACATTTAGTTATAAAAACATTACAGTTAAGAAGAGCTGGACCCCCCAAAATTTTGACATTTAAATAAACTATGGTGGGTTTTGTTTATGTGGAGTTTTTTGTTTGGTTGGTTTTGGTTTTGAGTTTGTGGGTTGGTTTTTTTTCCCCTTCTAATCACAGGTATTCACTGCTCTCAAGGTCACAGCTTCAAGTTTTCTTCCATGAAGCTAGGTCTTCAAATTCACTTAATTCCAGCTCTGACGCCTGGGAAACTGCATGTGTCCCTCCCTCTCCCTTGGCAATCCCCCCCAATAAAAACAAAACACCAAAACAAACCAACAAAACCATGCAAGAGTTGAAAAATTTAAGCTGGGAAATGATATAATGAATGAGCCTATGAAAGTAAATTCATGCTCTAGTAAACTGAAAGGTGAGAAATGGTAATAAAAGTAAACACGGAATTACAGAATTCATGCATGAATGAATTCTTTGCTCTAGAGTAAAACAGAATACATGACCTTGACAGAAATTGAGAGACATTAGGTATATGTGATTAACAAAAGTATTCAAAGCTATCCTTTATAAAAATCCTAAAAGTTTAGACAAACTATACTACTGGAAATTAAAAACCACCAACAACAAACCCTTAAAACCTGAAAATTAGGAACATTTATGGTTCATAAATAGTTCTCAGGCTTTTTCAAATCTCTCTGTAACAAAGGTTTCTTAGCCTGGACATGATAACTTACTAGGTCAGGCCCAGACCCTTATGGAAAATCCTAGTGTTGAATTTTTGTTTGCCTTTCTGCATTTCAGCAAGCTTTGTAAACGGAAATAATTCTTCTTGCCCAGAAGCTGTTATAGAACCAACTCAGCAGAATAAGCTCTACTAAAAACTTACCTTATTAATCTATTAAGTACATGTGTATAAATCCCACTAGGGATACAGAAGTGTATATGAGCACAGTGAAACAGATTTTGTATTACCTTATACAGGTACCATTTGTAATATTAGTCTCAAAACACAGATGTCATTGAAGGAGGACAGTGCTAACACAGGGCCAGAAGATCTGATATGTCAAAGAAATATAAGGAGGTCCAATTTTCAAATGTGCTCACAGCATCCATTTTCTCCAGTTCCTTGATATACACAGAAGACTGCTGTAAAAATCAGCTGCTTTGACAATAAACAGCAAACACTCAGCCAACTGACTTAGTGTGTAGAACCCATACAGCCCTTGGTCCTAGTGCCTCTGTTTATTATTGCCTGTACTGTAATCAAGACAGGTATCCATCCAATTCATATGACTCAGAGGCAGAAAACAGCTATGTATTTCTGGAACTCTTACAACACCATAAGAACAGTCATGCTTGTTCAGACTAAAAGCCTGTCTGGCCCAGTGCTCTGTCTCTGATGATGTTCAGTGCAACACGGGTGCACAGCAATCAGTCTCCTACTCCACCTTTCCCAATAATCAGCAAGTATGAGACTGGACAGGAACCACCATGTTTCATAGATGTTGAAGTACCTACCCTCTGTAGATTTATCTATTTTCAAACCCATTTTGTATATTTTTTCAGTGAATGCTCTGACATAATAGAAAAAAAAGCAAACTGTTTAATCACTGCTCACTTTTGCATGCCACTGTCTTTCAGTCCCTTTCCAGTTCTATTCCCTTTTGTCCCCCAAAACACCCCATTTAACTAAAGTTGTTATCCTGCAAGTCACTCCTCAGAGTAAATCCAGTCCACAATTTTCAGTGTGCTGCTTCTCCATATACTTTTTCCTGTTTTATTATACCATTGTTGAGATGGGTTGACCAAGGCTACATTCAAGTTGCAGGGCATTTCTGACCTTTAGAGCAATGCCACGAAAGAAATACATCATGACATAAGTGAATATGTGAATGTTTCCATGCAGACTAAAAGCAATGAAACTTTACAGAAATAACTCACTTTGGAGGATTAGAAGATCAGAGAGCACTGAGCATTCCTTAAAATGGACAGACACTAAAGTAGGTGAGGATTGGTAGAGGAACTGGCACCAGTGGACACTGAGATACCCAAGATCTGTTTTTCTGCAATAGAACCTCAGAACAAAGAAGAGGGTTAACAAGCTAGAAAACTGGTTTCATTTAATCAAGAGTGACAATTTTCATCCACAAGATTTCTAAGGTAAAAAGCTGAAGTCTAGGTTAGACCACACAGAGAAACAATCCAACCCAGACACAACTTGGAGAGATATTTTTTATTACAGGTTATAAAACTCTGCCCCAAATTTGCCTCAACTTTATTAATGTGATATGAAGATTTTATGTGAAGTCTAAACTCAGCTTTAGACATAAGGCTTAACAATGAATACTACAAAGACAGCTTTTTAAATTCAATTTCATATCGACGTTTTTCCCTCTTTGAAGCATTTTGTGCAGCAATTTCTAAATAACTGGAAACATTACTAGGCTGTTTTAATGTGACCCACCCTGCATCTGTGAACACAAACATGCTGAATTCACACTAACAGGAACTGACAGTATCAAGTACTTCTGTATAAACTTAAGCCTCAGTAGCTATTTTGAGGAAAGTATCTGTGGGAAACAAAGAAAGGAAAACTATACTTCTGCTAGAAACAGCAAATTCAACATAAATGAATCTGCTTGGATTAAAAGCATTAAAGTAGGAACAACAAATGGATCACTATGAAAAGCACCATATCGCACATTACTCATCACATCAATGAAAATATAAATTTTAACAGCTGTGTCAATTTAATGCTTCTGCTTAGAAACAAAACATTCTTATATTGATTGCTTCCTGAAGATTAATGAAATTATGTTTGGAAAAAATAATCTTCAAGCTTTTCTCTTTCTCTGCCTAAAGAAAAGGTATGAGCAAGAGGTTAAAATTCTCCATGGCAAGTTAAATTCTGATCTAAAATGACACATTTTGTTATTTTGCTCATCTGTTCTCAGAATATGGGACATTGTACTCCTTGCAGAACTGGCCAACAAGTAGGGAAGTAGCTGTATCAAACATAGTGCCACAGCTGATTTCTAAATCAGAGAATGACATATTCTTTTATCATATTTACTTTCCATACTTAATGGATTAATACAATTTTCTAATTATAAGAAAAAAGCATTATAAAGAGAGGCAATCTTGCAAGACAGACACAGTATTACCTTGACATCCAAAACATTTAGTATTTTCAAGATTCACATAGGTGAATAGAAAATTGTAATATCTCCCCATTATTACAGGTGGCAAGAAAAATGTGACATCCTTTATTCTTGTTTTTCCAGTGTATACTAGGA
Source organism: Columba livia (assembly GCF_036013475.1). Classification (NCBI taxonomy): domain Eukaryota; kingdom Metazoa; phylum Chordata; class Aves; order Columbiformes; family Columbidae; genus Columba; species Columba livia. Next base: position 59,841,160 of record NC_088606.1, read on the forward strand.
GAAAAATTAATATCGATATGACTAGAGACAGATTAAGTACCCACTGAGAGCAGAGGCTGACTTTAGAGGCAGGCTGTAATGAATGTGCGACTAAATATATAGGTTCCCTATATGACCTATTTTATGGAGAAGCTGTATTTGCTCACAGAAAAACATGTTTACCTACCAAAGGACTTAAAGAGAAACACCACACTGAAAACTCACTGGAGAGCTCAGCTTTTGTATCTCACATACATCTGTGCGCACTGTTACTGTTTCTGCTCTATTGCCATAGCTGAAACAAGTAAGTTTCAGGTAACTGTACATCCAGTTTTGAGTATTTGGTGCAAACTTTTCTTAGGCTTACAAAAGAGTGCTGAAGTGCCCAGAATTCTACTTCCATAAAGCGGATGCAGTTGATGGCACAGGATACAAAAGAGATCCTGCAAGTCTACTGTTATACATAGCACCTTTTATTATCAACTGTGCTAGGCATTCTCAAGGTCTTAACAACCACAAAGCCCATCATGCCACGTCTGCTAATCATTTCAATAATCATATTCTCAGTTCCATACAAATGTAAAGTGAACAAGTTTCTGTGTCAAATCATGTTATCAAGGGTAAGTCAATTCTATTTGAATTTTTTCCTATACAATATACGTGATGTGTAGGATGAAGAAAGAGATAAGAAAATGCAGCTCCATGGATCAGAATGCCTATTTGAATCTGCAAAACTTTAAAAGTATACATAGTTTCCAGAAAGAGACTAATTGCTCAGTAAAACTCATTCCATGTACAAGCCTCCAAAGCTACCATATTCCAGTTTAATCATTCTGGCTTCCAGGTTTGCTAGGACACTTAATTCAAAAAGCTTTTGGAAGATTTCTAAATCAAAAAATGCCTTTCTCAACACAAACTGAATGCAAGAACTGGACCTAGAAACAGACTAATTCATAAACTCATTATTCTTCTGGGGTTTATATACATATTTACATCTGAAGTTCAGGATGCTGTCAGCATAATTCATCAGTGGGGTATGTATAAAAGGTCACTTTTGTTCTCTTTTGATAGTGAATTCCCATTACATTTAAGGCATGAAACAATATCAGTCAAACCATTACAATGAATACACATAGGATTTCTCTAGATTAATTTTCAGGTAAGTATTTTAATTAAGTACTTGAACACCAACGACAACCCACAAGTATTTGCCAAAAAAAATAACGCTGTAGCCTAATGTTTGTGCTACTATGTGTTACTTCCAGTTCAAAGAAAAGCTCTTTCATATGATTGAAATAAATAGAAAAATTGCAGTTGTTACTGCAAATGGTAGAGTATAACACTGCCTGAAGCCACCTATTATTAGAAAGTTGGTCAAATTTTACTGGCTCTGAAATAAGCGAATTAGAAACATCTGTACTAACCTAGTAGAAAAGTGAAACAGAATTATTATATGACTTTAAAGGACCCGGGTGTCTCCATTGTAAGGCCAGAAGTCCTAAAGTGCACTGTCACAGTCCCCAAGAGCAATGACACCTGAGGGGATGCTGAGTGTCAGGCTTTGACACATCCTGTCTTACCGCAGAGTATTTCAGGTTAAGACTCGGCCGCTTTTTAGAACTGTTTGAAAGGCTTACTACTCATATTTGGTCTAACTGTGAATAGACCTATGGAGTTTCCTGAGGTAATAACTTAATTGTGTATTTTACTGTTTGGTAACAATGCCTTTATTGAACCTGTTTATTAAAACAACCACAAAGTGAAATTATTTCAGGCTAATGACTTGCAAAGTCCTTTAATCCCTAACAGCAACAAGAAGATTTGTCTTTATGAAAACTATCTCAGAAGTTTCTTATATCTGGGGCCAAGTGAAAGTGCATTAAAATAAAATAACACCAAAACCCAAAATAAACCAAACACCCCCCCCACCCCCCCCCAAAAAAAAAAAAATAAAGAAGAAAAGATCGAACTATTCAAATGACCATCCGTTGGGTGAAATTAATTTTTTTCTTCTATTTCCGGAGGGAAAAGGAAATCAGAGTCCACTGTCAGTTTCTTCAGTTTCTTTCATTTTCCAGAAAATGGATCTAAGTCTGCTCCCATATAGGTGATCTTGTTATATACTTTCATACTAAATTTGTAAGTAAAATTTGATTTGGTATTATATACAAGAGAGATTTAGTCCCCTGTGTTACAGCGGTCTTCAAAAACTCCAAGTGGAAATAATCAAGACAGTTTTATTAATTAAAATCCCCAAAACAACAACAACAAAAATCACAGAATCATAGAATCCTTTCAGTTGGAAGAGACCCCCAGGATCATTGAGCCCAACCGTAACCTAACCTAACTCTAGCACTAAATCATGTCCCTAAGAAAATATATCCAGTCTTTTCCTACTTGAAAAGAAAAAGATGTTAAAAAAACCACTGAAACACTCTCATGAGGAAATTGTTTCTTCTGTATTAGTCCTTATTGATAAGGGGTAGCTTTGCTCCATGACATAAACAGTACTGTTTACTTTGTTAGTTAAGAAAAGCAGATAAAATGCATTCACTATACAATGATATTTACAGGCACGCTACCCAGCAAACTAGGCAGCTTGCCTAGCATGGCTGTTTTATCTGTCTCAACTAATTTGGAACCTCTGCTTCTAAGCACCCAAATCTGGGTTTCCAGAGGAAATGAGCAGCTGCTAGTCCTGTTCTTCTGAATTAGTCCCTGGATAATCATAAGCTGTGATTAAAAAAACAAACAAACAAAACCCAAAATCAACCAAACAAAAAACCTCCAAACTAATAATGACCGGTGAATCCAAACTAAAGTCATTCTAGAGCATGAATTCTCTTTGTACCAAATAATTTACTGTGAGCACAAACTCCTTTCCACATTTATATATACATATATATATACATGTATATATATACATGTATATATATATATATATAAAAGGAGCTTTCTACAGTCTGTCCTTTTGCAAGTACTTTATGCGAAATGAGAACCAGCTTGGCCTCACAATCTATAAGCAAAACTGAAGATCCTACCAAATTTCCTAATTAAAATGGAGAACACAATCAAAGCAAAACAGATTCAGACCACAATTCTTGCAACAGTTTTTTAATCCTTATCCTAATCTACAACTGTTATGAAACATAATGCGCACTTGACAAAGTACAGGTGAGTAACTATTCTGGACTGGTAAGTATTTTTCAGAGCAGCACAGTATGTTCTTCAAAGCAGACCAGAACAGACCTTTTCCTTGCACAAAAGCTTGTTGTAACAACTCTCCCTTCTTCTAGTAACAAAAGGTTCTAATATGATTTTCCTTTTGTACATCTAAGGTTTGCCAGATCAGACCATTAATTGATCTTTTCAGATTCAGATAAAATTACTACTTTGAATACATTCAACTTACTACATTGAAGAACACTTTAATTCAATAAATATGTAACTAACCATTTATGACCGAGACTTTGAGGTTTAAAATAATATGTACTAAAATACTTTATATATACACTTTTTATTACAGAAAACTACTTTCAAGAAAAGAAAACTATTTCTTTGACTCATTTTGATTTTTTTTTTCTTGAGGCAATTTACACATTCTTTAAGAGAATTATATGTCCTACTTTCATTAATAGTTTACAACCAGTCTGTGTTTCTGGTCAATATAAGTAGCTTTGAATTTTAAGATTTGTTCTTCTCTTCTTGAAACAATTACTAAAGTATATATTACAAAAGAGTTTACAAAACGTGCTTTGCTTACATGTATGTATGCTTACACAGCACTTGAATAAACGTATCTTAAGTTCAGCTAGAGTAGTGTTTATTGTTTGGAAGGAGTGGTGTTCTTTTGTTTTGATTTTTATTGCATGTTTGTTTTTAGTAGTAAGTACATTTAATGTACAATTAATAAGTGTAGCTGTGGTCTTTGAGTACCTCAGTTGAAGTTCTTACCACATTTCCTACAGTCTTACTGTTTCTGAAGTTACTTATGCATGTCCTGTACCCACCTCAAGGACTACTGACTTGTTTTGCCATTTTTTCTCCTGGTCTGCCAGTGAAACTGTTTAGGGAGTGATGGTACAGCCAATGGAGGAAAACCCATGTGTATGTGATGTTTCACTTGTACCCTCACTGCAAAGTATATAGAGAGGTTAAAATCATAAATAAACCAGAGCACAACTTCATACCTTGGGCTGGGCATAGAACCTTGAAAGAAGAAGTTTTCCACATGAAAGAAAGGAATGGAATTAATACTAAACTTCAGGTAAGAGCTTATGCTAACTGTATTGTGAAGATCTGCACTTAAACCTAATGAGAATAGTTTTATAAAGTATATCAGAGTATTATCACAGAATAATTGAGTCACAGAACAGCTAAGGTTGAAAGGTACCCCTTCTGATCACCTACTTCAATTTCTAAGAGCTTGTTTTCATTAGTATGTAGGTTAACATTTGCTGGAATGTCACCAAGACACTGAATGTATAGGAATAAGATGATTTAACAGAAATGTCATTATGGACTACACAATGATAGAACATTTTAAGTAAAAGACAGAGAAGTCTTATGCAAGAAGATCTTACTACATCCCCTGTCTAATACTCCACACAGAAAATACCATCCAGGTGAAATGAAAAAACTTTGCTTTCCAGGATGGTTTATGCTGGTGTTCTACCTATTTAAGATGTTTGGTTTACCTCCCCCAAGGTTTTTGCTAGAGATTTTTTTTACTCCAGAGTGAAACATCAAAATTCTTCAATTTAGGAGCTGACTGGATGGCATGCATTAGTTTATCATCATCATAGAAATACATTCATAAATCTTACTGGAATGTCATTAGAATAAGATGTTCAGATTATGAGTTATTAAAGCAGATGCTACCATCTGTGCTGTATGGTAGTAGAATAAAAACACGATTCACTATATTCAAGGGACACTTGACAAATATTTTCCTCTGCCAAACTATGACTTTCAAAATAAACTTTGGGTTGAAAATAGTGCAAATTGGAAATAAAATTACTTCTTTGTATGAGCAGATAGAAACACGAAGGTATCCCCAGCTAAGTCACCTCTGAATGCGGAGACCAACCAGACTTGTTTTCAGAAAAGGACAAAGTGAAACAACAGTTCCCATACTGTCAGTGCTTGAAATCCAGATTAGAATTCACCATCTTAGATTTATCTTCAGCAATTACTTTAACTGGCATACAATCTGTTGATGTTAAAGAGTATGAAGACATAGCCAACAAGTGAATCATTCTCTATGAATATTCATACATGTTACATCATTGCTTTAATGAAAACAAGACTTCCAGTCAGCATTTGATAAGCAAGGCTTGTAAACAGAGCCAGGCTTTGGACCTTTCTACTCCATCCAGCATGTCTTGACTTCGAGCCTTCAGTTTTATTTTACCCCTCCAGTCTAACTAAAGATTTTGCTGAAGGAGAATCAGGCCCACTGATCTGTTTTCTCCAAATTCACATCTGCTTCAGGAAACCATCATCAACTTAGCACCACATCACTGGGTGATGTGCAAAAGACTTCTCGTACAATCACGCTCTGTCATTACAACTTTTTGGAAGTCAGATCCACCCACTGACCATTGCAGGCATTTTGTCTGTCACATACTATCTGGTCACCATCACGTATCTTATCTTTTTCCCTTTCTAAAACACAGAGAGCTCTATTTTGTCCTGTATTCAATTATCAACTTATGTCTTCAGTTACTTCAGGTTTTACCTGGGTAATTCAGTTAGACGTATGAATGTATATTTTTATGTGGATATAAAATAAATGTAAGAATATGTTTTATGTATCACATAGAGCTGAGAAAAACACTAATGGCTCCCTACTAGTTTGTTGAAGAAATAATTTTCTCTTGTCTGATCTGATTTTCATGGGTTATTCTTTGGACAAAACTTGTTACGATTTTTTTGAAGAGCGTTATCATTATCTCCTGTTCAGTTTGAACCAGCCATATTAAGAGCTTTAAGAAAATATGCATTCAGACACTGAGCATCTGTGCTTCTTCCATTTTTCTGTATAAATATTAAGGAGTATGTGAAATCTTGTCAGTAGAGGATATGGAGACTCCACTTTACTGGTGGAAGGAAAAAAATCCTTAAGAAATTAATTAAGAAAAAAAAACCAAAACCACGACAGAAAAACACCTAGAATGTCAAAAATCATTTTCACAGTTCTATCTGTTAGTATTCAAACTTTGGTTGTTATTCCTTCTATAAATCAAAACACTTCTCTATGAATTTAATTTAGGATACCGTACTACCTTACAACTTCAAGGGCAAGAAACTGATCTAGATTCAGTGCATTTAAGAACCTGTTTAGGAAACAAACTGACTCATGCTCCCAACAAGAAAGCCATGAAAAACTCCAAAATGGGAGAGCACTGTGGCCTTGGAAATGGATTATTTGTTATTAATAGGAATAGCATTCTCTCCAAGATTATGCTGAAAGATGCATCTTACATAACTGAGATTGTATTATTTCTTTGAGGAACTCGGGAAGCAGGAAAGGGAAACTGCATGTGAGTACTGTCTTCTGCATGTGAAGATACCAAATGTTCCTCTTGAATCACTACAAAAATATGCATCTCTTTCTGCTCAGTAGCTTTGGGTTACAGGTCTTCCAGAAATACTAAGTAAGCTACACAATATTCATATCAATCTGGCTCTACAGGTTATCAAATTAGAGTTTAAAATCCAGCTCATGATTACAGTCCTTTAAACCACTACATTGTAACTTGGCAGATGCACAACATAAACATAAAATTCACAAATTGACCCAGACTGGCAACAGTACCATTAGGATTGACTTTTTATGTTTCTTTCAGAAAGGAATTATCTTTGTAATTTAACTTCTTTGTTCTCTGCATCAATGAATTGCCAAATTAGAGCGAAGTGCTATTAGGAAATGGTTTTATAGTAAATAAACACATGAAGATGCAGGGAAACAAAAGTAACACGAGACCTGAAATAAAAACATTGTGCTAAAGCATGTAGGTAGAGTCATCTAGCTACAAAAAAAGTGTCTTTGTTGTTTAACGTGCATCTATTTAAACATCAAACTATAAAATACTGAAAAGGGGTGGCAAGAAGAATTCCAAGCTGTCACAGTTTATCAAAGACTTTATCACCTCAGAGCTGGTGCTTAGATAAAGTTAATAAACAGATAACCCAAAGGTGGGAGTCTCAAGTTTCTTTATCTCTTCAAAGTAACAGGTGAGTTGATTGTACAGAAGAGACAAGAGCAAACTGGAGAAAACTTAGAGAACTTCAAGTAGTTCATGGCTTAAACTTTCCACTTTTTGAGGGATCACACTGCTGAAGCTAAATGATTTCGTACATATCTACAGAATTCTGGTGACTGATCACATGTGCCTCCAAGGGCACCCACTGCTGGCTAAACTTTGTTCGGTAGCTTAGGAGAATTTCCAAACTATTTCTTAAGAAGATGAATTCACTGAACTCTGAGCATGAGGTGACAAACTGACATGATAAACATCTCCAAAAATTTGGATGATACAACTTCACTAGCAGACAAATTTCTTCTGAAGGTTGTCACCTACTGCCCTAAACAACATAATCTTCTGTCACATTACTATTTCTACCCTATTAGGTATTTCTGGAGAATGAAGAAAAGCTTTGCTTGGTACAGTACATTGAATGATAACATGTTTGCATCCATACTGAGTGATCATTATTACAAAACACATTTCCTTATGCATCATTTCTCTGCTTTGATAAACACTAAATCCTCTGAATCATACTAGAGATATGTAAAGCAAGAAGTGGTTTCATCCTATTCCTTTAAATATCTTTTTGAAGGAGAGGTGAAAAGGGCAAAGTGGATTTTTGCTGAGTAGCAAAGCCCCACTAAGATTCTGCATCACCTGCATGAGCATAGTTCTTTGCTGATCTTACCAGGTCTAGGCTCTCATTTGTTTGAGCAGAAAGGCTCAAACATAGCCCTAGCTGTGGGGAAAGGGAACTGTCTCTGAACAGCTTAATAAGAGTGAGAAGAGTGTCTAGGGATAAGTGCTTTACAGGTTTTTGTGGGAGTTTGTTTGTTTCTTTGTTTGTTTTGAAGAGAGAGAGACAAGGAGGAGGCAAACAGGAAACAAGTTAAGTAAATGAGGGCTAGAAGCAGAGCTGCACCTGGGAAAAAAAGGTGGGTCACTGTCTTTTGGCCTTTTTCATTTTCCCATGTTTTGCACTCATAGCACATTCTCACTCTGACTTTGATACAGTCAGCAAAGAAGGGGCAAAGTGTTCAGGGAAGGTGATTCCTAAGGTCTTCACTTACTCTTTCCAGTCTGTTCTCTTCTCATCCTCCATTCAAACACACTCTACCACATTAAGTCACATTATGCTGCCTTAGCACCTGCACAGACAGTCTAGAAAAGCACTTCTCTAGTCTATGCCTACACTGCTGTATTCTCCCTTTGTTTACAGATACACACACTCTGATCACTTTTCCACACCACTGGTACCACCTTAACAAAGGTGAAGTGAGATAAGATACAGTAGGAGTGAGAAGAGGATAGTGCTTATTATCTCTAGTTATTCCTTCCCTACTTCCTTCCTGTCCACCCTGCTTCTAGCATAATCCTAAATGGATGAGGTTGCTGGAGTGAAATAAACATGGTAGCAGCAGTGCCCTCTGCCACCATTCCTCTAATTCCACAACTTCCTGAGGCAGGAGATGAAAGCACAAGGGAACACAGAGCCAGGGAGCAATGCTCCCAGCTCAATTCCTACCATGCTTCAGCCACAGAGATTAATGCCCCCTCCCTTTAATTTGGTGCTTTTCATAGGGCAGAGTCCTAGATGTATGACAGATAAACTGCTATAAGTTTTGCCAAGACACTTCATCATTATCTGGCTTAGGTAAACAAAGCATTTAAGTTTTCAAAAGCGATGCTAACACTGGTTTGAAACAGGCATATCATGCATGTCTACAACAGATATAAACATCAGCAGCCAGTGGCGAGATCAGTCTTGAGCTACCTCACCTTAAGGGTTATTATTAGGGACTCGAAATTATGTCATATGTTACAAATTATAATTTGTTTACATACTATTTTCCCCTCATATTCTGGTACCAATTTATACTTGTCCTGAAGACAAGGTTATTTTGAGTTCTTCCTCTAACTTATACTGGGTTTCCTTTAGATTCAAGAGGCCCTTACAATTGCCTCCAACTGAAACTATCAGCAAATGGAGAGTAAATCCATATAATTTAAAACCAACCCATATGTGCTTAGGTTTGTCACAATTTGTCCTTTCACTCTTCTGGTATACTGAGTTATACTCCAAGCATTTTTGCGCTAGGGAGATACAAGGAAGCATAAAGATTTATTGTTTTTACTTCATAGAGCAGATCCAAGTCAAAGTCAGGAACTCAAGCAAATAAACCAATTAACCTTGAGAGCTGAAATTCAGCCTTCTTTACTCTCCCATCTACTCTTCCCACATTTCCATACAAGTTTCAGAATGAAGCCATTAATACACCTTTTCACATATTGCTCTTTAAAAAACCAACACAAACCCAGAACAAAAACAAGAAAAAAACCCCACAGACAAACCACAGAAAATTGTCCCTCACTCTTCCCTCTCCTGCCAAAACCCTGCAATTAAAATCTGAAATTATAGGAGACCTTTATGACACCATGTGTTGTGCATGCAAATCCTTAAAAACACAAATAGCAATGCATCTATATACAGCCAGATCCGCAGTTACTGACCTACCAAATTAATACTTAACGTCTTATTTTGCCCCATGCAAAAGTGAACAAATGATCATACACAAAGGGGTCTGATACCTTATCATTCTCGTAAACGTTAAGGGAGAGGTATTTTTATCATAGTAGCATGATAACATGAGTGCTGAATGATGAAACTGGAGATCACTTAACATCTCCTCATACTTTTACCTTCCTTATCTCTGTGCTGGTAAAACAGCCCATAAAGTCACTTTCATCTTCTAGCTGTTCTTTTCTCATCGGCCTATTAACTATCTTACTTCTCCCACGTACCTCTTTTCTGCATTAATTTTCAATTACAAACCTGGGAGGGAGAACACCTGACTTCCCCTTCAGAAACCTGGCTGCAGCTGGATGTCATTACTGACAACCGAGTTTCTGAATCGACCGCTCTATGTCAATAAACCGGTTTCAAGCTCAAGTTTCAAAGCTTTGCTCTCTGGGAGAATAAATATTTAACTTACAGGAACCGCGTGTATCTAAGAGTCTTCTCCACAGTATGGAGTCCTTAACTCTCACAGCGATACCAAAGTATGTAAAAAGGAGAAGCAACAGGCGTCGCAGTCACATCCGCAGTCAAAAAAAAAGGATCCTCTTTTAAAAAACAGCCCAAGCGCCTCAGAACCGGCCAGGAGCCTCCGTGCCCCGCTGACCCGCCTCAGGACAACGCGTCCCAGCGTTCCGCCGCCTCACCCGCGCCCAAAGGAACACCCGAAACGCCCGGGCAAGCGGCGCAAAGCCTGCCCGCGGAGGCAGGACCCTCCCGCCCAGCACCCTCCCACGCAGCACCGCCCCCGCCTCGCACCGCCCGCGGGGACCGACCTTGGCGGCGGCAGCGCCCGCCGGGCTCCGCTCCGCTTCCCGCCCCGCACGCGGGGACCGGCGGTGCCGCCCCCACGTGACAGGAGCGGGCAGGTGCGAAGGGGCCGCGGCCGGAGCGCTCGGGGGCGGGATCCGGTCAGAGCCGCCCCCCCGCCGCGGCCCGGGCCCGGTGGGAGCTCGCGGGGCGCTTCGGGACGGTCGCAGCAGGGCTGGACGCGCAAAGACGCGCCCCTGCGGAGCGTGAGGCTGGCACGCAGGTGCGTACCCTCCAGGTCCCGGCGGCACCTCAGCCCGGGTACGCGCACCTGTAGACGCCCTCCGCCAAGCCCTCAAGTGAGCGTAAAACGAAGGCTGCCCCGAGGCTCCGGAGCACGGCACCGTCCCTGGCAGGAGGGACAGTGGCGGTGAATCCTTTTTCGAGGTTTGTGGTGGGTTCCTGGCCTGCACCGAATGGCCTCCTGCTCTGCAGCACCTCGGTTCCTGCAGCTGTGGCGGTCCCTGGTTCCCTGCAGGGACTGCTGGGCTTTGTGTGGCCGAGCCGCCGCCTTCCAGCCCTGCCTTTCCCAACACCTCATTGCAGAGGTGAAAACGGGTGTTATCAGCCCTTCAGGGAATTTCAGTGTGAAGGGAAGAGTTTTAACAGCTCGCCCCACTACGACACCCACCCACCCCCCCCCATTTCCCATTTCCCATTTTTATTCTTTCTGTTATTATTTACTGGAAGTAGAAGAGTTGATTAAAACTACCTTGTTTTGGCTAGTACTACCAGACATATTTTTGGTGCATATTTCTACATACCAGGGATTTGCAAGGTTAACGAAAATGTTATTGAGAAAAGCAATACTCTTTCTCCAAAGGTTTGAAAGGTATTTTTATACTTAAAGCACTTATCTATTTTAATTCTATTAGTAAAACAATAGAATAGACCATTTGTATACGTTTTATGTCGTATTTCTGCTCACTCCTGTTTTAAAAACGTTCTCTGATGCTATGCTTATGATTGCAAAAATGTCAAGTAGAGGAAGTCTCCAAGGAAGCAAAAACATAAACCAAAGACTCCCACCTTTCCCAAAAGGTGCAAATTTTTCTTGTGTCTGTAGAGATTCCAGGATTGCTTCTAGAAATGTGAAAAGTGCTGCAAGTTGTGGTCACTGGGGGTTTACTGGTCACTTTGAGTACCTTGCTGATCCAAAATCTGATAAGGGTTTCTGTTGTTTTTTTTCTGTTTTCACCCAGGCGCATCATCCCACTGTGTGATACTGACACAGCTCTTTCACAGCATTTATGTGCTGAGTACTTCTGATTGTGTCAGTTTTCTAGGGAGTTGGCTAAACAACAGCAAACATTTAGCAGAAAGTGAGATAAAGAGTTTCGAGTAGTTGTAACATGGACAATGTGATTAAAACACACTTGTCGCTGTTTGTGGAGTGGTTGTATTTCAACCGCCACTGTTTGCTGTCTTCCCTCTGTGATGATGACTTCCATTTAAACAGTCCAAGCATGTTTACCATACATGATGTTTTAATGTAATTTTATTACTTATGATAATAATCCTCAATTTTAGAATTTCCTTTTCTCTAGCGTCAGTTCGTACTCTTTTTGGAATGTTAAAACATTTTGCTCCCTGTTACCAACTGACGTATTCTCTGACCTTGTGAAGGGTTATGTGTGATTTCAGTTGTCTTCTAAGCTTATGCATGAGACTTAAGACCATGAATCACATAGCAGATAATCCAGATAAGGAATTGGACCTCATTTTTACAGTGCAAATATGCCCCAGGTGCAAGAGGGAGAAAATGGGAAGTGAAGTTAGAACGCCTTTGAAACATCCCTGAACATGCTAAAAAATAATTAGAACTGGCAAGAATCCAGAGGCTGTGTATTAATTTGGCTTGCTTTTAGATTTTTCTTGTCTTTCAGCTTTGAGGTAGTCACCTTAAATAGGTCACATAGAGGAGTGGTCAAAATTACAATAGTTGGTAACATTTGCATCTTTCATAATACTGATACCAAGAACTGTAACTGTAGCACTGCTTGTTGCGGTATTGTTAAACCATTTGGGAAAAGGGTCAGTGGAATTCTTAACAGTCTGGGAGTGCTTTTCAACCCGAGGTGTCTGGATGGCTTTATGCAGCATGGAAGCAGCATTTGGGACCCTGTTTACTCATTTATGGCCATGCAGTGTTGTTACCTTCTTTCTTGTTTATTTCTGACCTGGCATAGTCAAGACTCTGCTGGCACGCACTGTAATCCAGTGTTTTGCTGGGAAAAGCAGTGTCAGCCAGTGCATGGGAAGGCGAGCGTGGCCCTGCCCTGGTGCTGTGAAGGGAAAGGACCTGTAAGAGTGGGGTTGTGCAATTTCTGCTCCCCGCTGGGAAGCACAGGCAGAAGCAGAGACAGGTTGAGCAGCACCTGCCAAGCACAGAATACAAACCACAGTCCCGCTACTGCTGCAGTGTTCATGTGTAATCATTTTATAGTCCTTTCAGTATTGTTTGATATATGGTGTGCTGATACTACTATGATATTATTGTACCCCTAGAATGCAGAGAGAATCGTAATTTGCAAGTACCTTTAGCTTGTTCAGCCTGTCTCTCCTGTTTAATCTAATTTTAACTGAAGTGGATTAATTCTGCATTATATTTTTTCAGTGTAGCAGGTTTCAGCAGCACTCCCTCAGCTGTCCTGGCCTCTTGGCTAATTACGATTCCAGCAGTCCCCCCTTCCATAAGAGTGGTTTGTTTCTTTCCTGTAGCAGTGCAGACACATTACTGTCACAAAGCTGGCATTGTGTTAAGTCTTTGCCTCTCTTATACAACAGTGAAGCTTATTCAGGGAAAGCAGAACCATCCTTCTCAGAAAAGACCTATTAAAAGAATGAGTTAGGAACCCCAAAAGAAAACACTGCTGGACACTGCTTTACTGACCATCTTAATTTCTTTCATCTCAAAAATCAGTGGAAAGTTATCTGTGAGATCACAGCTTTTGCTCTATAACTGTTTATTTCAACTAGATGTAATGACCAGGGTATATATTATTTCTGTTAAAAATTACTGAGCAGAACTGAGTTTGCCTTCCTCAGTGTCACGGTCACAGTATGGGTCATGCTGACAGGCCCTGTATTTGAGTTCAGGCCATGTTCCTCATCCTGCAAGTATGATTGAATGGTGCTTGGGCTTATGCATGTCCGTAGTTCTTTCATAGTGCACTGCTTGGTCTGTTACTGGATTTTACAGAAAAGTGGTGAAATCGTTTGTAGTCACTGAAGGGGAAGGACCAAACCAGACACTTAGATCAAGGCTCTAAACAGCAATACTCCTCAGACACAAGTTCATGGATATAAGGCAGGAAAAAACATTCATGTTTTGATACATCGGTTTGAAGTATGTTCCAAATTACTGAAAAGTTTATATAAAGCTTTAATTTTGCAGTGTATAAAGGAGATTTAGATAGCTGCAACTAATGCAGTCTAAATTCGGTCCCAGTCTTTCTGATTTTTCATTATCAATTTACTCAAGATTTCTCATAAGAGATACCTAAGGCCTCATGTCCTTCTTATCAAAAGCTTTAGTCCAAGAACACAACAGCAAAGTTTAGTCACCGTGGGACTTCCTTGCTTCGCCCAAATCACCGTACTCATATTCATAGGCTGTGCAGGCTGTGAAACACCAGCATTAAAACAATGAATAAACATTGTGATGCAGAACTGTGAGAGCTGCAAGTACTGTGTAATCTCTTGTTTGTCAAAAACGATCCATTTGAGTACTCAGAGATTTCCTTTCATGTAAATTTGGTTAAATCAGCTGTAGACAGGAAATAATGGGTTGGAGAATCCTTCCCCATTGACTCCATACAGCTAATCCATTATGTCCTATTAGGAAGTGTAGCCGGCCTTATCTTTGACAGAGATTTGTGGCCAGTCATGTTACCAATTTCCTCTGGTAAGGTGGACAACCTTCTCTTAACCTCTGAAACTTTTTGTTTTTTAAACATACGTGGTATGCGCTTTTTTTTTTTTTAATGGATAGTTTAAGGTTTTGTGTTTTTTTTTCCCCGTCGTTGTTTGGTGGAGTTAATGTGAAATATTCAAGATGTCTCGATATAAAATTACACTTAAAACTTTCTTGGAGTCTTACGGGGCAGCTACAGCTACTTCATACTAATTTATTATTTTTTTTCTCTCTCACAGTTAAGACCTTAATTGTTCTATAGCACTATGTATAAAATAAAAGTCGTTCAAATATATCTTACTAAGACAGAAGAATACACTTTAAAAAATCACTTAATATATAGATAGTTTTCTTAGTACTATACTTCTTGAGCCGTTTTGTTTTTTTTTTTTTTTTCCCCAGTTTACTGCTTGAATTCCAGAAGTTTTAATGGACATTTGCAGTTCTTAAAAAAGGCTTTCAGGAGCGTACTGTCACTTTTGTTCAGCATTTTGAGCCATTGATCTGGCCACTTGCATGCAACTAGTTGGAATTGTATCTGAGACAGCTGTAACTACCTAAATTTAGGTAGCGGTGCTGCAAGGACACAGCTCCATCTAGTGCTCAGCTTTTAAATCCGGTGCGAGCGAGCTGGGGACTTTTTGTAATGAACGTACTTGGCTCCCAGGTAAACACCAGCTCCATATGTTGAGACATTTTATATATTTCTGTGTTGGCAAGCCTGTCATAGTAAATTAAAAGCTAGTGGAGGACAGGTGCAGTCTTTTTAGGCAGACACAGCTGTTTAAAACATCTGCATTTGCTCTAACCATCAGGCAAAGGCCTTTTTATTGCAGCTTGCAAAATATAACTTATCCTGTAAGCTACTGCATGCTTATTTATAGAGACTACAGTTATCATATAAGCTGTTATTCCATCTCCTTTACTGGGACAATTATGAGTCACAGGACTTGTTTCAGTCAGGCTGAACTCATAAAATCGGGGGATTTGGCATTCGTCTAAATTTGTTGCATTAAGAAATGGTAGAAAAAACATGCTAGAAAGTATCATGTATTACATAAGATATTATTAAGCTGTTTCTTGACTCAAAAGATATCCATCGTTCTGTTATCTTTTCGTAAAAGCTTCTAGCCAGTGTTTAGGTTTGATTCAAGTCACATGTATTTGTTTTGTAAGATCTTTCTGATTCAAAAAATACACACAGAATCCTGTACCTTCAAACTCAGGAGAGACTAATAGCAGCAGAAAAATTCCAAGTTCGTCTTACCTTGAAGTTTTGAGCCAGGCAATAAGGGTCTCTGTCCACTCTTTTTTCCAGCTGATGCTCTCGATTGCTTTATCTTTGATTGTTGTGGATGCTTTCACACAGTCCTTTTTCTCACGCATAGAGCTGCAATAAGTCATGCCCTTGTTTTTGAGGCAGACCTTAGGCAGCTCCAGCCAATGTTGGTTGGTATCATGATTCAGTTAGTGTGAAATAACAAAATGCTGAGTGCTTGCTTAGCTGCAGGGTTGAGCCGTGGTGTGTGACCTGTTGCAACTGTCAGGCAGAAGAGATTATCTTAAGCCACTTTCATCTGACCTCAACACGAGCAAGAGCAGGCAAGGTCAGTCGTTGTGACTCAGCTGATAGGCAGGAACTTGCTCACATGCCTGAGCTCTTGATTTGTTTACTGATCGGCTTTCTTTTGTAGTTTTCTGACGTTTGCCAAAATGTGACTTCATAGAAGATGAATGATACCTTCTGTGGAGGTTAAAGAAGACTAGGCAACACATCAGTCAACTTGAACTGAGTCTTTGCTGATACACATCTTAAAATAATCTTAATGGTCAGCCTGCAAGCAGTCACTAAGATCTATCGCAAAAAATCCCCGTAACAATCCAACCCCCAAACCCAAGTGAACAGCAGAAAAAAAAGCATCAGGTCCCTATCTCTAATAATTGTCTTGGATCCAGTAGCTGATAACCTATATGTGTGTACCATAATGTGTGTAGCTTGGAAATTATGACTAATTGACTGTGACTGACATACACAATGGGAACTCCTAGGTTTACCGATACTCTGGGGACAGTACAGGTTTCCTGTCAAAGAGCCTTTCTTGACTCTTTCTGTAGTCTGACTTCTAGCCGTTTCTCTGTTGCCTGTTACCTTTATTTCTCTCTCTGCCTTCCGAGATAAACTTTGTGGTTTTCTGAAACTTGATCCGGCACCTTTTTTGTCTGTCCCAGGACTGCAGGTTTTCAGAAATTCTTCACTCACATTTATGTATTTATTTTAATTTTAAGCTAATGTGTCTCCTTTCTCTGCCCTGGCTTTGAATTATAAGCCTGATTTGTAGATGACTGCCCACATCCTGGTCAGTATATTTTCATTAGGTTTTAGAAGTTAACCAGAAAAATGTCTCCTGTTACGTTTTTGTTTTTTAAATTAACTAGCATAGGGATCTAAAGTCTCACAAAGCCTGACTACAGCCATGTTTCCAATGTATTGCCTATAAAATTAAAGCTAACGATTAAGAAAGAAAGATGGTATAAGTTGATTAATATCTGAATTCTTGGCATATTTTACATAAATTTTACTTATTTACATATTACTAGGGGATGACAAATATTAATAGTACCAAGCCACTTTAAAATTCTCCTTTCTGTTCTATGACCAAAACAAACCATCTTGCCCTCTTCACTGAAACTGAGACACATGGGCAGTGTACTTCATGGTGTCTGCACAGATGCATGGATCTTGCCACAGACTAAAGTCTCAGGGTCTGTCTCCACAGTTGCAGGTGCACAAATCCAAACAAAAGTCTTCAACATGAGCTCCAATATGTACATTTCCAGTTAAGAAAGCAAAGAGACGTTCTTTGTGAATCATGCATTTCTTGTCCCTCCCTTACTTGTACCATTCTGGGAGAAGAACTGTACTACAGCTTGGGGGCAGAAGCTGTACAGCCTCTGTGCACCTTTAAGCCCCCATGGGGACTGGAGCTGGTAGGGAATCAAGTACCAGAATAAGTCCTCTCATACTCCTTAAGTTTTTAGCTTGATCACAGTGCCAGAGCTGCGGGAGTTCTGGCTGATTCTGAGAAAACCTGTGTTTCATTGTAAATGGCCTCTAAATCCTGTTGTGATTTCTGTTTAAAAACTTAAACAATTTCTTCTATGCTTACCATAATTTCCATTAGTCCAATTAAAACCTTGTTATGGAACTGGATTTTTTTGCATATTTATAACCATCATGATCCTTAGTTTTTTTCCTAAATATGACTTTGTGCCAAACCAAAAGGACTACTTCAGTATCAAAAACTTGCTGGTATGATAATGACAGTATTTCTGTCAAAACTGTAGGTTAAGACAGTGGCTTTTTGCATTCACACCTGAATTGCGACTTACAGGTTCAGCCTTAGAAATGTTTTATTTTTTGCTATTGGAAATGATTTTTTTCTTGCTGTAAAGATTTGTAATGTGCTTTTTAGCTGGTATATTCAGAAAAAAGGTTTATTTCTTTAAGCTCCTCTAAAAATCACAGCTGTATTGTTTGATCTTAAAGCCTAGTTCACCATTTGTAGAGGACCTAAAATGCTGGCTTTATTCAGTACAATTGTACGCAGATGAAATATTTGTTTCCCTAAAGTAGTGGAATGAATAAGGATATTAATTTAGTTTCTCCTTTATCTTGCTTGTGCCTTCTTCACGTGTCAGGATTGTATTTCTGTGAACATACTGCCTTCCTTTTTAAAAAATATTCCTATCTTATTTATGAACATTCCTTATAGTTTGTCTTGGATAGTCATGTGATGTAGTTCCTCACTAAACAGTCAAGCTAATTCTTTTAGCATAAACACAAACAAGGGTGAGATTAAAATGTGATTTTTATGAATACTAATATTTACTATACTACTTGTGAGTAATATCAGACAAATATAATGACAGCAAATGTTAATATAAATATTTCACTGAAAAGTTTGCTTTAGGTAGAAGCAGTTAGCAATAGAACAAGGGGGCATGGGCTTAAACTCTGCCAGGGGAAATTTAAGCTGGGTATTAGAAAGCAATTCTTTGCAGAGAGAGTGGTCAGGCATTGGAATGGCTGCCCAGGGAGGTGCTGGACTCACCGTCCCTGGAGGTTTTTAAACTGAGATTGGACATGGCCCTTAGTGCCATGATCTAGTAAATGGACTGGAGTTGGACCAAGGGTTGGACTCGATGATCTCTGAGGTCTTTTCCAACCCAGTCGATTCTGTGATTCTGTGAAGGATATGATAAGCAGCACCTTCCTTGCTTTATAGCTCCATTAGAGGGAGTCACTATATTACAGCTGGTAAAATCAACTGCAACTCAGTTGTGCCACCTGGATTTCAGTACTATGCTATGCCTGATAAACCTATGGAGGTTTATGTTGCAGGAGTAACTGGATGGTTCTGGGTGGGGAGAACTCAAATGTTTTCATTTAAAAAAGTTAGATCACTTCTGCTCTTCAAGAAGAAGAAGGTGCTTTGTTTCAGGTTATGAAATAAACTTCAGATACATAGTTCTGATTTCACCTGGAAAACTGCAATGGCATATATGAATTGTTACATATTTGTACAGTTGTGTATCCTTTTTTTTTTCCTCTTCATGTATGTTCACTTGTACATGTCAAAACATAAACATACAAGTATATGAATTTTGCCAACATATTTTAAATTGCTTAGATAGAAAAAGTATACATCCTTTATAACTATTGGTTAGTAAGGCAAAACACTGTTTTCAGTACAAATTTGACTAAAAAAATTATTTGAAGTATATGTATCATATAAGTTATGGTTTTAGTAAGTTGGGGAATAAATGGTATTTATTTGAAATTTAATAAGAAATAATTTATTGACAAGACCAACTAGGAATGTAGTTGTACCAAACATGGAACAAGGATGGGAACGTGTTATTTTTCTTACGACACTAATGCCATGAAAAGAAAAGGATGAAGGGTAGCCTGGAGGCTGTTTGTCTACACGTGTTGCTCGTGTAAACTTAGAGCAATACATTTTGACTTTTCTGCCATCATTTACCTTGCAAGTTTATGTTTGCATTTTGTGGCCTAACAATTGAATAGGAAATGATTTTTTGTGAATGTAGTCACTAGCTTCCAAAATGGTGGAGAAAACAAGCAATTTGCAGCATTCAGCAAAATTACTTCTGCTAAAAAGATTATTGAAATTGATGATGTTTGTTGGTTTTTTTTTGAGATCCTGATAAGAGATAACATCTTGCACAGTGATATGAGTTCTGCACACACTTAGAGCTGATTGCCTCTGGGACTGGAATATCTGATTTCAGATGATTCCCTCAGTTTTCTGTATCTGTATAGAGTAGAGCTAAGGCTTTAAATCAGATTTTGCACCTATTCTAACAAAAACCTTTTCTGTGAAAGTTGTTTTTACCAGCTGCACATGTGGCATTGGAAAGCTGGCATTAAATCAGCGTGCATCTTGCAGACACATTAAAATTACTTTTGGAAAAATAATGTGTGAGCATAAAGCCAAAATAAATCTTTGTAGCTCTTAAAGGGAGAGCCGTCCATCCACATGGCATGGTATCAATTTCAATTTGAGTGTACACACAGGAAATTACATTGACTCTTTATCTTCTGATCCTCAATTGAAGGAAACAGACAGATATAGTGCAAGCAGTGTAAGACTAGGCCTTTAAATGAAGTAGCAATTGGACATATGTGTTGTTTAAACGAAATATTCTGATAAATATTTTTATAAACACATATGTTGTTTAAATTAAATATTCTGCTAAAATTATATTTAAAAACCCATGGAAGTGCTTAATTCTTCTTGAATATTTGTTAATGGTTACATATAATTTCAGACATTACAAAGGATGACTGAGAATCCCCAGATATCACCAACAGAAATGTGTGTGTGCACAGCACATACATTTGCACATTATTTGGAAAATGTTAGGAAAGTCATAAATTAAACCCACTTATAGTGAGAATCCTGCCATACTGGGCATATTTGTGAGCTCCCTTTATATTTTGTATATACCAACAGATGATCTTATTTTCATGTCACTGAGTTTAAGATTTTTATTTGAAATAAACTGCTACTTTCAAGCGCAAGAAAATCTTTTTACTTTCAAGATACTAACAAAATCAACAGAGCTCCAATATTTGTTTTGTCATACATATTTTATGGTAACTCACTGTAAGAGGTTTGTTTCTTACAGACTTTGTTTCTTAGAGAAACTTTTTTGTGATTTGCTAATTGTTTTGCAGGGTCAGTTATTCATTATAATCCCTTAAAATGTGGGCAACTATTAGGAATGTTTTGTTTTTCTAAATGTCCTGTGTAGTTGCAATAATGATATAATAGAAATTTATGGTACATTTAATAGATAAGGTCAACTTCTTCACTGGTAGACATTTTAGATACCACTTTTAGTGTGAACAAGGTTTCATGGGATGTACATAAGATGAAAATTTGGCCTCTCTTCCGTATCAACTTCCCAAAGTATTCATGACAATACTGCCTGATTTTTGAGATCCAGATAAGCCCACTTTTAAACAAAGATAGACAAGAAGCCATTAGGACTGTTGTAGAGATATCCAAGTGTGGCATTATGGAAACACAACAGAAGTTGCAAAGAAACTTTCAGTTACACCAGCAGGCTTTGGATTGGGCCCTAAATGAAAACAAATGGATGAAAATGTCATCGCGAAGAAATTTGCACATAAATCAGGCTGCTTAAGAGAGAAACAAATAGTGTGGGCAGAATTTTTACCAATATAATGCAATGTAAGCAATGACTATCATAGTCTAGCCATGACTACACAAATCTATTGCTGGCCCAAGTGATGCCAAGCAGCGTGACAATTCTCTGGCAAGAAATTGCCCCACTGCCATTCCTCAGCACACGCTACTGCCTTGCCTGCATGCTGGAGTTCCTCCACATCTGTAAATGGAGATTGTTTGCACTTCTCTTTGTTTTTTCTGTAGCTGTACTCCTTGGATTGCATATTAGTTTTTTCTGGGCTTACGGCTCAACATATTGCAAGTACAATAAAAAAGTGTTAGCTTCTTATATGCAATGCAAACACATGAAAAGTTCAAGTAACTTAAAGAGCCACAGGTCCTAGTTTTTGACTTCAGAAGTAGCTGTTTCTTAAGTATTAGGAAATCTGTATCATAATGGTTTCGGTTCTGCAGTTTCTTTCATGAGCTTCCATGCACATCTTTGCAGCAGCTCTGACTGGTGACTTGTACAGAGGGTGGGAAACAACACATGGGGAAAAGCACACACTGTTACATGCTTACTGCCATCCTGCTATGTAATAGTTGCATTGCTTAGTGATAAATCCATCCATAAAAAACACGTGTGTGTTTTTCTTAGGTAGTGGCTGCATGCATGAATGCTAAAAGAGGCTCTCATCCTCCAGATCCAGGCAGATCTAAACGAAGAAAACCAGAAAGGAAGAATATTTTATGAGAAACAACCATATCTCTAATGGGCACTGTAAAAATAAACCCAGTTTTACTGGGTGATGACGAGACAGTGGAGTGGGTTGACTAGAGAAGTAGTGGATGCACCATCTGTGGAAGTGTTTGAGGTCAGGTGGGTTGTGGCTTTGAGCAACCTGATTTAGTGAAAGACACCTGTCAGCCTCACCACTGTGCCTGGGAAGATCGTGGAACAGGTTCTACTAGAAGCTGTGTTAATGATGGGCAGGACAGGGAGGTGATCTGAGATTGCCAGCATGGCTTCACCAAAACCAAATCTTGCTTGACCGACCTAGTGGCCTTCTATGATGGAGTGACTGCACCAGTAGACAGGGGAAGAGATATGGGTGTCATCTATCTGGACTTCTGTGAGGCCTTTGACATGGTCCCCTACAACATCCTTCTCTCTAAATTCGAGATATATGGATTTGATATATGGACTGTTGGGTGGATAAGGAATTGGTTGAATGGTTGCATCCAGAGAGCAGTGGTGAATGGCTCAATGTCTGGATGGAGATCAGTGCTGAGTAGCGGTCCTCAGGGGTCCATATTGGGACCAGTACTGTTTAATATCTTCATCAACAACTTAGACGGTTGAATTGAGAGGACCCTCAGCAAGTTTGCAGAGAACTTCAATGTGAGTAGTACAGTTAACACACCTGAGGGACGGGATGCTATTCAGAGAGACCTGGACAAGTTCAAGAAGTGGACCCCTGTGAACATTGTGAAGTTCAACAAGGCCAAGTGCAAGGTCCTGCACCTGAGTCAAGTCATTCCCCAGTATCAATACAGGCTGTGGGATGAAGGGATTGAGAGCAGCCCTGCGGAGAAGGGCTTGCGGGTACTGGTGTATGAGAAACTGGATATGAGCTGGAAACATGCACTTGCAGCCCAGAAAGCTGATCATATCCTGGGCTGCATCAAAAGGACTGTGGCCAGGAGGGTAAGTGAAGTGATTCTGCCCTTCTACTCTGCTCTGGTGAGACCCCACCTGTGAGTACTCAGTACAGGAAAGACAAGGACCTGTTGAAGAGGGGCCAGAGGAGCCACAGAAATGATCAGAGAGATGGAGCAAGCACCTCTCATATGAAGACGAACTGAGAGAGTTGGGGTTGTTCAGCCTGGAGAGAAGAGAAGGCTTCAGGGAGACCTTATTGTAGTATTTCAATACTTAAAGTGGCTTATATTAATAAGAAAGATGGGGCAGATTTTTTAATAGTGCAAGGGGTAATGGTTTTAAACTCTAAGAGGGGAGATTCAAAGTAGATATAAGGAAGAAACTTTTTACAGTGAGGGTGGTAAAACACTGTCACAGGCTGCCCAAAGAGGTGGCAGATGCCCCATCCCTGGACACATTCAAGGCCAGGCTGGATGGGGCTCTGAGAAACCTGATCTAGTTGAAGATGTTCCTGCTTGTGGCAGAGGGCTTGGACTAGATGACCTTTTGAAGGTCCCTTCCAACCCAAACCATTCTATGAAATTCATGAAAGAAAAGTCTTCAGTGATACAAAGCACAAAGATAGTGCCTCTGGCATGAACCATTAAAGGGAGGGATACATGTTTGCACTGTTCTTATGCTTTTCCATGTGTATTCTTTCTTGGTACCTCTTTGAGATTGGCTATGAGGTTAAATAACTCTCAGGTTAAATAAGGCTACTCCTGTGTCCCTAGGCTTGACAGGACAAAAAATCAAAGGGGTTGCATTGTGGCAAAGAAAACTGAAATTGTGCTTTAGGAACAATGTTATAGCAGCTGGCTTGTGAACTGATGGAGTAAATCCCTGGGAAATTGTGGAGTCCCTGCTATTAAAGGCTATAAAGAATAGTTAAGAGAGGGTAATTCAACAATGCCCCCTTCTGTCCTTGTTCTCTCTGATTGTGCATAAATGGTTTTCCAACAAATCAGCATCAGGATTAACATCTGAGAATTTCAGCTCTTCAAATTGATTGTTCATATACATTTTTGAAAGTAGAAGGCTTGAAAATTTGCCCCTCCTTGTAACTGAACCTCAATTTTGAGATTTGTGAAAACTTTGTTATTCTATTTTGTTTTCATTTCTTTTACATTTTGTAAGATATGAAATAATCTAGTGAAACTTACCCATGCATAACTTTCTGCTTTTATCAAAACTAGTCAGTACCTTTAATTCATGATGAAGCTTGGATTTCCAAGGCAGCGAGGTTTAGAGGGGATCCTGCTTGAACTTTTTAGGATTGCTCATTGAAATATCTATGTAGAATAATAACATAGGATTTCTCTGCTGTGTGTTAGTGTGATACATAGCATATTCCAAGAATACTTTTTCTAAAGAGCAGACTCAATTCATCTTTACATTAAAAGCCTTTATTTGTTAAGTAAAGAAAATTACACATTCTTTTGCAGTAAAAGATGTTAAAGCATTCCAAAGTGGCTAATACTCTTTTGTATTTTTGTGTTTGTAAAATTACAAACAGATGAGAAAAAAAAAAAAGGCCAAATAGTTGGATGTGCCTTTGACCCATGATCACACAGTCAATCAGCGCCAGCTCACTTTACTTGCAGTGTGAGGATGTCTTTAGCTGTGCTTCTTATGGCTTGTGTAACATTGAAGTGATGCTGTCGTTAAGGCTGCTTAGGATGATACAGTTTATTTTGCTAAAAGTAGAGTAGCGGTGTTCAACTCAAGCAGTCCATACGCTCTTGGTTGTATTCTGGAACTCCTTTTCAGGATCATTCTCTGACGTTTGGCTGTTCTGTTGAAGCTATTTTTAAACCAAACAACAGCTCTTTCAGTGTAAAGAACAAAACAGTCTTTCTGTAGAAACAGCTGTGGATTGCTTTTCAAGCACTTTGTGTGTGTGTGTGTGTGTTATTAAACAAAAATGCAGCAGTCACTAAAATCCCAAAAGTACAGCCAATACCTGTATTTTACAAGTAAAATCTAGGGCTTGGTGTTGTGTTGTTTAGTGTTTGTTTTATTGTGATTTTTGTTTGTTTGTTTTGGGTTTTTTTTGGTGTGTGTTTGTGTGTGGGTTTTTTTTTTTTGGTCTTTGTTTTGCTTTGGTTCAGTTAGGTTTTTTTTTTTTTTAATATAATTTTTGACACAAAAATGTGTTTGGATTTACCTGGAGTTTTTCCATCACTCACAAAACCAGGACTATTCTGCTCATCAGGGCCACCTTCTCTGTACAGGTATTTTGCTGGAGTCAGAGGTTAGGATGAGAAAGATTCCGCTGTGAGCAATAGAAGTGATTTGAAAATGCCTCACAACTAGATGCTGAAAGAGCACTGGTAAGAAAGGAAACAATGAAAGAGTGATATGTAAAACATTTTAAAATAGTGTATGATACAGAACAGATAATCTAGGAACATTCCTTCTGACGCACAAGAAGTGATACACAGGAAAAAAAATGAAAGGTGGCAAATTAAAGCTGATAAAAGTGGATATTTAGCTGTAGCTAATGTATTATCAGGATCGAAAGTGAACTGTACAGCTATATGGATAACAAAAATGCGGAAATTTCATGGAAATAGACTAGAAGTTC
This sequence comes from Columba livia, assembly GCF_036013475.1. Taxonomy (NCBI): domain Eukaryota; kingdom Metazoa; phylum Chordata; class Aves; order Columbiformes; family Columbidae; genus Columba; species Columba livia. The sequence goes on from NC_088606.1 coordinate 59,866,701, forward strand.
AATGAGTCAGAATAGCCTCAATGTAATGTACAAGAACTACATGTTAAAAATAAACCATGAGGATATATACTTTTATGCTTTGTGATATGATAAAACTCTCCTGTTAAATTTTTATAGATAGTTTCTCTGGAAGCATGTGATTTTATAGTGCTTGCAAGAAGGCTTCCTACAGTGAGTTCAGGATAGCAAAGTTTGTCAGCTACAGGAAGGACGTATTATTTGATTTGCATGGCACTGAAGCAGAATATGTAGTTTTGATAGGCAGAGAACATGTCAGAGATGGATTATTGTTTTTTAAATTAACCTTAGTCTTTAAGAATAATTTACATGTGTGTGTGTGAGTTGTACGTGGGTGGTATTTAGTCATCATGTAATTCATATTAATGGAGTCTTTACATATTCTTAATTGGACATTAGTTTGAGATCACTGGGGTATGTAAGCCTATTATGTAATATAGATTAAAGTTGTAACAGATGGGAATAATGTAATTTTAATACACTTTAATGACTATGTTGACGTGGGACTGGTAGCTTTTAAGTGTGTTTGAAAATTTGATAATGATTTTAAACTTTTTGCTGTGTATGAAGCTTGTAAATGATCTGGGATCCATCACCCCAAGCAAAGAGTTGCATTTCTTTAGGATTGTAATGTATAGTGGAATGGCTACCCTGGCGTTTTGGAAAATGCAGTACTGGGATTTCCTGAGTATTTACAGCATCCAGAATGTCATAAACGCATCGTATGCGAGAGGTGCCTCCACTAGGAGAGTTGTAGACAACATAGAGTGTGTTGCACGCCATGAAAGCTGCTTCAGCCTCCTTGCTGCTGCATGATGTGTCCCAAGTGTGCTCTACTGCCATGGTTATGTGGTTAATTTTAGTAATTACAATGTTCCCTCCAGTGTCTGGCTCTGCATGGATTGCCCAGAGCCCTTGCTCATCAATGGCAAGATCTATTTTTGTAGAGGGAGAAAGCTGATAGGCAGGAATCCTTCCAGCCCCTGGCAGTAGCATTTGGTCAGTTACATTTCTTTTCTGGATATTGAATTTAATTATTTCATTTAAGGAGCCATATCTGTGATAGAACAGGAAACCCTGGTATATTATATGGCCAGTTCCTTCCCAGGGAAATGGCAAAGTGACTCTGCGAGCTCTCAGTGTATGATTGCTTTCTGTGAATGTCATGATATTTGCAAATTCCCAAATGACATTATTTACAGCACCATTCAATAAATAAATCTTGGTATGTTTTTTGCCAGGATCTTTCATCCAAGAGCCATGCTTATCTCCAGTCTTCTTAACGATCTTTAGGGACTTAATACCTGCAAGCATGTGGTCACAACCTGCAAGGAAACACCCAAAGGGAAAAAAAAAAAGATGAATTTTCTAGTTTCCTTTCTTTGAATTACTTAGTTTCCTTTTAATTGAACTATAAGGCCAGGTCAATGTACTGGCAAGCGTGTCGGCAGCGTGGCTTTGGTAAGTATTGTTGAAGCTAATTTAATAAAATATATTCAGTATCTCCTGCTAAGGAAGCTGTGTATTTTCAGCTACACATAGTGTGTTTTCTGTTCAATTAGACCAGTGTTGTCCAAAAGTGATTCTGTTTGTGTACCTGAGAGGAGACCAAGAGCACTTAGTGATTCTCTGATTATTCTTGTCAGTTCTTTCACGAGGCTGTAATTTTTACTTCAGAGAAGTTACTTTTGTTTTAGATCAACACAGTCAAATAATCAAACTTATTTCTTATTGAAGGCATATAAATTAAAATCAATTTTCCTGGTACATCTTGTGGGCAGTATTTTTGTTTTGAGGAATTCTCTTATCCTCTGTTAGCCTCTTACTTTGCATTTATAATAAAGACAAATAAAAACAGATCATCAAACCGGAAAGCCGAAACACTGGGTTATCTTCCCATTCCCCTTTCTTACACCTGCAGCATAAAGGAAGTAGAACAAATATATAAGATCACAAAATTGGGAATGCCCATACATTAAGGTGGTCTTTAAATGAACTGGTATGATGTCTGTGTTATCAATTCTCATGCTAGAAGCATGGCTGGTGGAATTAGATAATAATTTACCTCACTATAGGGATAAAATTGGTACCAGCAGAGAGCCATAGTTTTGGCTTCATTACATTTTGTGTGCACTTTGCACACATTTTTAAGACCAAAAAGCACCAAGCTTGTGGAGACTCAGGCATTTAGACTCTTAAGATCAAGGACAGTCCCTCACAGAAGAAACTCTACTGCAAAGCATATTAACAAGTGTGTTTACCAAATGCACTAATAAATGACAAGATATGCCATTCGAAGTTTAAAGAATTGCCATAAAGAAGTGCAGCCATTTTAGTAAACAGAACAGAGCCCTAAGGCAGGAAATTCTGGCAGCAGTTGAAATGGAGAAAGCAAAACCAGTCTTCCTACTTGGCCTGAAATGAACCTATTGAAGTCTGTGGCAAGATGCCAGTTGCCTGTAGAAAACAACCTTTATGTCATTTGTGTGTGCTGATACCCTCTATCCAAAGCATTTGGGTATTGCTGCTACAGCATGGATTTTTATCTCGGAAGTCCTCACTTTGGGTGCACCTTTCCTGAGCAAGCCCAAATATCTTTCTGAAAACTAGCATTTATTGATTAGATAGATTCTAAAAAGTTAAAACTGTTGAATCAAAATATGTAGCCAGCTTTAGCAACATCTTCCTCTGCAGGAGAAATAACCAGATTACTATCTGAAGTCTGTAAATAGCGTCTCTCTTCAGAAGATTTTTAACCCTCCTTGGCTTTCATAACAGCTTAGAGGAAAACTGAGAGGCTGAAACATTCACAGTGAGCAACAAGTTTACCGAATTTTTCTGCACTCTGCACAATGATACCTTCAAAGCCCACTGTTTCTTATCATACCCCAAAATGTGCAGAAGATAATTTCCCGTTTCCCTCCCGAAGCAGGATGAGGTATCGACCACTGCGTATAAAAACAGTGATTCTACGTGGTTGTTGTTTTCAAGTCTGTGTGAACCTGAGCCAAAACCAGTAACAAAGTTGGACTTAAAAAAACATCTTTTGCTAGAGTTTTGAAGTGACTCAACTAGAGTTGAGGGTCTTGCCAGCTACTTAGAAATTTCTAAGTGCTGTAAAATCTACACAGGGACTAGTTTTGCCATTGAATTCAATGGGACAAGCATCTGACTAGTAGTGACAAAAGTAAAATTGCTATGAACTGTTGCAATAAAATTGGAAGTACTAATTTCCAATGAGGGAAAATGGAAAGTAATTTTTTCCTCTCTGAAACTCTCAGAAAGATATAGTCTTCAAAATCTCCTTATCACAGGCAGTTAAAAAATACCCATTTTTTTATGACTCTCAAAAAAGTGCCTCATGTTCAAAAAATCTATATATGAAAAACAGAAATCTTGATATTCAGAGCACACAATTGTGGTGTAGGATTAGAGGTTAGACACAGAAAAGGTGATTGCTCAGTTACCATCTGCTTTAAAGCTCTTTTGCGGGAGAAGTTAAAGGAAAAAATGGTAAACTTATTTGTAAAATTAAATCAGTCCAATTCAATTGAAATTAGAACTATATAATTGATCATGTTATAGATCTTTTACCTGGCTTTCTAAAAATTGGCAGTTTATATTTCTCATTGGATATTTTTCATTTCTTACTACTTTTGGATGAAAATAAAGCAGACTACTTCAAATATATCTACAATACATAATTTACATCTATAACTCAACTTTCCTCAGTTAAGCAGACTTATAAAACTTAATTTGTTTTAAAGAAGTATACACTGTATATATATATTCTTCATAGAAAGTACCTTAACACTTAATTTTCAAATCAAAACTGAACTTCACTTGCAGCTGAGCCAGTGTGTTCTCTTGCTAAAGGACATGGAGGGGAGAGGGAAAGCAGGAGTAACAGAGGAGGAGGGTAAAATGGATACGAATTGTAGAAGTATATTAAGTCTTCTTATTAACTTGTGAGTTCCCTTTTGAGTTGAGGTTTTGACCCCTGCCCACTCCAAAAAACAAGGACTACCATTAATTCCTTGGTATAACTGCAATACTCAGAAATGCACTGATGTTTTTTCTGGGACTTTGCAAGGGCACACTTTCAGAGGCTTTTTACATTACTTCATGATAAAAAGCAGCTTCCAAAGAATCAATTTGATATGCAGTAATCTGCAAAATAAATGTTTGAATCGTACTAATCTTACTTTCTTCCCTCCCTCTCCCGTATTTATCTATATATATATATAAGTCTACTGTTTGCACAGCCAAAACCCCATGGAATTGTCTGTGGTATTCACATAACTTGTGAAAATCTGTTATCCCTATATCAGCATGCATGCATTGGCTAGGGGACCGGCTCATTCACATCCAAGTTTTGAAAAAGGAACTGTTCTTACTTGCATTAAGCATGAGTTTAAGTTTCTTTTTTTCTTCTGCTTCTTCAAATAGCTGCTGTTTTACCAGGTCTTCATGTACTTCTATGCACGTATGAGAATCTGTGACAGATCCAAAATAGTCAATGTCCCTTTGTGCTCGTTCAATTCTTGTTAGCAAATTCTCTACTTCACTTTTAACCTCAGCCTTATAATTGTTGAGTCCTGCCAGGCGCAACAGTACCATCTTTGAAAAGTCTCGGAATTCTTCCACGTAATCCAGTATGTCTTGGTTGCATTTTTCCAGCCTCTTCTTGAGTTAGAACACAGGAAGAAAATACATGGATATACGTCTATATTCTGTATAGATTACAACCTCATTCATGTTTACTTTAAAAATTGTGCTGTTCTCTTTGGTCCCGCTGCCCCCCATCTATTTCAAATTGACGGTCTCTTGCTGTATATCTATGTGAAGAGCACATATTAGACTGGCACTAGCATTCACAGTTCTGGACAAAAGTACACTTTCTTGATCTGGTTACTGACAATCAGATACTTCATTTTACTGCCTGAAGGGGGAAAGTGCTCTGGTGGAAACAGCTGGCAATACTTAAGGGCACATGATCTCTGATGACTTGCTTTCCAGAAACTTTTGTGAACTCCTCCTGTAGGACCACTGGTCTCAAAAAGTTTTCTACGGGAAATCTACAAATGTGAACATTTTGCATAAGCACACCTCTTCTGACCAAGACAATATGTACTGTGGTTATTTTTCATCCATTTAAAATGGAAAATAGAAATACTGATGTTTCTATGTTTGAGGAGTTTTGTTGTTGTTGGTTTGTTCGGTTTTTTGTTTTCCAAATTGTGGACTGTATTTGGAAAAGAATACAGATATTTATTTATAACTAGATTCAAATTATAAACATTGTTAAAGGTGAGGAAAGTGATTTCTCTGCTGTAATGCAGCTGCTTCTGTAAATATCATAGGTGGCCTGAAAATAGAAGCCCAACTACCACTTTGGGAAATGGACCCAACATTTGAGCCTAAGTACACAATCACAGTAGATCTGACTGCCAGATTGGGTGTTCTGAGTCAGTGCTTTATGCACAGATTTCAAGTATTTTGTTCTAAGGTGGTGTTTGGTGAATGTCTGAGTTTACTGGATGATTAGTGTAGTATGCATATGTTCCTTGTAAACTTGGTGGTGGTGGCTATTTGTTTGTTTTGCGAGGTGTGGTTTTTGTGTGGGTCTTCTCCCTCCCCCATTTACACATGACCGTAAGCCCCCAGGAAGCTGTTTAAGTACTCTCTACAAAAAATTTCTTTTAAATGTTTTCAAGTGTGGCACTAAATGCCACAGGTGGACTTGCATAATATTTAACATGTGCCAAATTAATGGAAATTATCATGTAAAGTTATTCCTATGGTGATTAATAAAATTTAAATCTCAGTCTACACGATGAGAACAGAATACCAGGCTAATTCCTAAGCTCTTTCTGTGTTGCACAGTTAAGACCAGTGAAACCTTTGTACCAAAAGGGAATGCGAGATCAGACAAGTTAAAGCTTCTCTAAAGTCTGTCAATGCAAGCCAGGAGGCAAGGACATGTTAATGATTTAAGATAACCTATCTATGATTACAGCATGCCAATACTGAAAAGGTATTTTGCAGTACTGGTAGTTTTTCACTGCAGAAAAAGCAGCATGTACTGGTGCCTTTATATTATTTAATGGAAGCTGTAAGGGGATTATTTCAACTCTCAGTTAAAGTGCAGATACCCTGCTAGTTTACACAAATTTGTCTTAAACTGCCCTTTCAGGTAGGTTCATCTGTATATAGAAAAAATACCTGATAAATGTTTATCTCCTTGTTAATACTTGACAGCCCTTCTACTGGTGAAAATATAGTTATACTGTTCCCTAGGATTGACTGTGACAGTACTGTAAACGTTTGCATATTTAGCTAAATTTATGTCATAAAAAAATCAAGTGATAACAGAACAAAAATATAACATTCTGAAATTATATGCTGTAATATATAATGAAGTGATAATTAGGAATCACTGTAGTTAAAGGTTTAGCTACAATTTTACTTATTTATTTGAAAAAGCTGGAAATTTATCTTCCTGACATTGTTTAGCATACAAACTGTTCTGTGTTCACACCCAGAGAAGAACACTCATACATTTTCACACCCCTTTGCAGTCAGGCAGTACAGACTGGGACAGACAGCACATACCTCTAGAGATAGGAGACGCCGGTCAATGTAGTTCATCAGTGCTGCATCTTGCATCATATATTGTGCTGCTCCCATGATGCTTGCGAGTAATGGAACTAATAAAAATTGGAGTTGCAAGACTACCATTGTTTCATAAAATTTTGAAGCAAAAGAGTAGTGAATTAATCGTGTATGTGTGTGTGTGAAAGGCGATCCCAAACACCGCTGCCAGTTCAAGTTTAAATGAAATTTAATAGTTGTCTGGTGCTGTGATGTGAAAAAGTAATACTGAAACTTACTGAAAAGTTTATAAAAACTGTGGCTGCAAGTATTAGAAAGACTTAAAATGGCTGTTGCAGTTTATCATTAAAAAAATAAAGTTTTGGAAGAGGAACTGAATGTGTTTATTTCTAGAAGCCAGATGACTGCTTTCCCGTTTGTGATCCTCTGATCAGTCCCAGATGTTCAGTACTGAGTCACATAAAGCCTGTAGGCCAAATTTTATTTAGTACAAATAAAAATACTTTATTTTCCCTCTTTTCTCCTCCCATCTCCTTTCCCCTGTGACCAGTGTGTACTTGGTATAAGCCAGCATAGATGGAAAGTCAATAGAGCACTGTTTTTTTTTTCACAGGAAGATACGATGCATAATGGTCTGTAGCTATTTCAATAACTACAGTTGTTACTGTAAAACAGTCTAAAGCAATTGTTTTCACTTCCAGTATTCAGCCTATTTACAATAGGACTGAAAATCACAGATAAAGTTATTTAAAAAAATAATCTTCTTCCTTCCCTTCTTCTCTTGCCAGTACTTTCCTAGCCATTAGTAAAATCAATATCCTTGACACAGTTCTGTGTCAACTAAATGGAGGCCTTGATAGGTTTCTTCTTTCAGAATACTAATTCTACTTAAGATGACTTAAAAATTAATTATAATTAACTTACATGAGTCTGTTGCATTTGAGGCAATTTTTATTTATTATTTTTCATCATTTCCATGACTGAATGCCATGTCTGGGAAAATACGTGGCTATGCTAACATTGCATTTGCTAGGAAGCCACGTATTAAGATGTTAGAAAGCTCCCTTTGTGTCTGAAGCCAAGCTGGATGTTTCTATTTCCCTTTCTCAGAATTCTCCACCTCTTCACTCCCCACCCCCCGCCCTATTTTCTTTCTGTACAATTTTTTTCCCCTTCACATTTACACAGCTTTCGTTTTCTTTCTGACTGCCTTGTGTGTAGGTTTGTGACTTGGGACAGAATTCATGCAAAAGTGTCACAGCGGGCAGGTTGTTACCTCCATTTGCTTGATTGTTGTGAGGTGCAGTTATGCACGATCTAGAGGCAAATCTCACAGAGATGCACGGATAAGTATATTTTTATTTTAATGTTACTTTATCCTAAGAGGAATAAACAATTTGCCAGCTCCTACTTACAGGCAAAGTCAGTGCTGCACAGAGAGACTAACACCCAGTTCTCCACCCCAGCGTCATTTCACTTTGCTCCAGAACTCCTGCCTGGGAGGATGGAAAGCTTGTGTGCTTGAAACCTTGAAGGGTCATGCACCGAGAACAGACGCCCTAGGAAGTGTGTGGTCTTCCTTGATTAAGTCCTATCGAACATCTTGACATAGTGCTTTGTCTTCTTTCCTGCAAAATAATCAGCTTCAGCACTGGGGAAGGACACAGAAAAATGATCTTTTTTCTAACCTTCTAGGTGAGCCTGGAATTCTTCAGAGTTGTTCTCTGAGTTTAGTATGTCTATCACAATAATCTAAGGCAATGATCAGGAGATGAAGACTAGGATTCTGTAGGTTAATTTCTTCATTTAGTGATGGAAGAAATCATACATCTATATAAAACAAAATCTATCATGTTTTGCCTGCAGTTTGGAACATGCTTGACTCAAGTTATGTCTATAAGCTCTATTTTAAGGTAATATGACTTTGGTAATATACCTTTATGACTTTGAATTTTCTTTTTCCTAGAAGTCTGCAGTCTGGGTTTCCCTCTAAAATTAGGCCTCTTTGGAGACTTTTATTGGATTATGTCAGAGTATCAGTCATAGCAGAACTCCTTATGGAAAGTTTTTCCTCAGAAAGGGTGTTACAGGGTGTGTCTGAATTTTTGAATAATCACAGACAATTGTTTAGACTTCACTTGATGAACACTACCAATTATCAGTTTCAGAGCAACCTTATTTCTGTTTGAATCCAGACCACCTAAGCAGATAAAATACCCTAAGCAAAATATTACAAACTTACTATCAAGGAAGTATACTTAAAATTTATGATATAGATATATAATTTACTTCCTTCATCTTAAAACAGGGGCAAATAATCTACAAAGCAAAATATCTTGAGCTGCTAAACATCCTATATTAGCGTAAGCATACTGTATAAGAAACTGGATTTTGTAGTGTTACTCCATCATTTCTCAGAATTGCCAGCAGCTGAAAGACCAGAAGCTTCCAAGGATTTCTTTTAGTGAAATATTCTCAGGCTTATTAAACCATAATCTCATTGTAAATGGCAGTGATGACCATGTCAGAAGCAGTATTCTGGGAGAGCACGCTATGGCATCTGCTTAAGGACAGAGCTTGCTTTTTTCCCGCCCTTTTCCTTCTTTACTTGTTATATATTTTCCAGCTCTGTTCTGCCTAGATTTATACATATAGATGTTGTTTGTTTGTTTGTTTTTCACCTACATATTAGCTGTATCTGTAATAAATAAATATATGTATATATTTATTTAAAATTTAAAGCAGGTTTGCTTGGCATGCCTGGGAAGACATTGGTCTTGGTGCACAGAATGTTACACACTAACAGAGCAGAAAGATTGTTCTTATCTCAAGGAACACTTTTTCTCTTGTGAGCTACTCCTGGAATAGTTTTCCTATTACTGTCTTGATTTGAAGACAAACCTCTAAAAGGAAACAAGTATGTTGATGTAAGAGTATATGTTTTTTCATTGTTCTTATCCTTCTCTCTCTGGGTAAGATGGTATTCTTTTCTTGTCAATGTGGCTGCTTTGCTGCACTTATTCCACCTTCCTACCATTTGGTGTCTCTGTTTTGACAGCTGTTTGAGGCTTCCAAATAAAAAAATAGACATTTTCAGCTCCTTGTCTGTGTTTGTGGTTTTGATTTCAGATGCTAGAGGAGTTTTCTGTGTTTTAAAATTGATGCTGACATTAATTCAGAGTGGATACTAGATTTGGGGAAGAAATGACATTTCTTCAAGGTATTATTTTACTCTTATACCAGTGCATGCTATGTTTTGTTAGCCTTTTTAAGTCAGTTTCTGGTGTTTCAGTTGGTAAAATCAGAGCAGTGCCACAGTGAGCCAGGCTCTGTGCAGTAATTTGCAGCACTGTTGTACCTGCAAACCTTGTTACAGTGAAGGGGAACTTGTGTAAATTCTAAACTCATTTCTTCACAGAAACTCATTTCTCCACTGCACTCATGACGGAGAGATCTTATCTGTCCTGAGACAGGACCTCAGCCATGGAGACCTAGAGCTTGCTATTCAAGGTACATCCCTGCCTTGTCTGAGATGAGTCTGATTTGTGTTAGATCTCCAGCACTTCCAGATCACTGTTGTAGCTTGCTGTTCCAGGTCTTTCTCAGTTCTTTGACTTGCCTCCAGTCCCATTGTGGCTTCATGTGGACGTGCCTTAGTTCCTCACAGGAATCACGGGACATGTTTGTTATCCCACCAGACACATAAACCACATGTGTCATTGCTGGGTCTGTCCACACTTGTGACACTATTAGACTCCCAATGTGCTCTGTAAACCCAGCCTACCACTGTTCTTTCTGGGCTTTGAAACATCCCTGACTCCCAAGCTCCCTCACTCTTCTTCCTTTGCTTTTGCTAGGCTATTACAACCCCAAGAAATGTGGGAAGCCCACACTCCTGTCTCTTAGATCTAAGTAATACACATATACATCAGATTTTACTCCTGAAGTCCAGGCTGTCTTAAAACAGGGTTCATTATGTTTTTCATCTTTAGTTAACCTATACATATAAAGCAATAACAGATAGAAGAAAAGAAAACATCAGAGACGTAGTCTGATTTACAGCTTTCTACACTTTATACACACGTGCATTAGAGTAACTGCTGCTCAGGCTGACGCACCGGTGATACATCAGTGCACGTGTGCCTTGAGGTTTGGCAACTCATGATCATTAATCAAATGTGTTATAAGCAAAACAAGAGGAAAAGAGATAACTATCTGAAATAATGGGATTTTGTTTGTGATTGCAATTCTGTTTATTTTATGGTTGCCTAATTTTGTAGGTTTTGGTGTTGATGAATCCTAATGATGTTTTATACTAATAATATACAGTTTATCATTCTTTTCTTGTGTATTTTCTGATTTTGTTCAGACTTGGGTCTACAGAATTAAGTTCCTTGTTAGTACTGGCTGCTACCTGATGAGACTGTCTAATCTGTGAGGTTAGAAAAGATTTTTATCATAGTGGGAAATCAACACTTAAATCAAATCCTGCTTTTTTAAAAAACAAAACAAAACACTTTCACTTTTATCTCTTATTCACATTTCTGTGAAAAAGACAAACATATGAAATCCAATTAAAGTCCTTATGTGGTGTTCAGCTATAAGAATAGTGTCGGGAGTGATACCAATAGGGGATGTAATACCCTGTGATAAAAAGGAGACTTGGCTGAATTTTGAGATTCAGACAGAGGCTTCCACTAGGCGGCTCTCAAGTCCTTGTCATCGAAAGGCAAACTTTACTGAAACACACAGTTTCCAAACCCTCCAAATGACATAAAACATACAGAAGGAAGCATGGCTCAGGTAGTCCAAAATGATAGGGAGACACGTAAGTGGAAAGCCCTTCATAAGCCAGGTGCTGGTGGGCTTTAGCCATCTGCAGTGACAAGTATTAGGGGTCTGTGCCTTCCAAAATGGTGAAAGCCAGGCCTCCCTTCCTGATATCAGCAGGGACTCGAGATGTCCAGTACCTGCACAAAAAACCAATAATCTCTTGAGGACTGGCTCTAAAAATTGAATCACAAAGGCACAAAATTTGAGCTTAACTTAAACCTGGGTAAAAAACCCCTGAGAAACAGCTTCTAGATTTTCATAGAATCATAGAATGGTTTGGGCTGGAAGTGACCATCAAAAGGTCATCTAGTCTACCCCCCCTGTCATGACTAGGAGCATCTTCAACTAGACAAGGTTGCTCAGAGCCCAGTCTAGCCTGACCTTGAATGTTTCCAGGGATGGGGCATTGACCATCTCTCTGGGCAACCTGGGCCAGTGTTTCACCCTCACTGTAAGAAGTTTCTTCCTTATATCTACTCTGAATCTCCCCTCTTTTAGTTTAAAACCTGTCGCTACAGGCCCTGCTAAAAAGTCCTTCCTCATCTCTCTTACAAGCCCCCTTTAAGTATTGAAATAGTCCACAGAACCTCATCTGGACACAGATCATGAAATAGTCTGCCATAAAATCAACCATGTGTAATTATTTTGAATGGTCTGTTTGTTTGTTTGTTGTAAAACTCAGACTTACATGTTCTGTTGATCAAAGACAATTCCCTATACCTTGGAGCTTAAATTTGTATAACCCTGAAGCTAAACAAACTTTGAATTGTACAATTTGAAACCTTTTCACAGGAGTATAGTAGTCAAAATGACTTTGTTTTAAATTCAGAGAATTGACAGGAAATTCCTATGACAATTTCCCAGCTCAGTTCAGTTGACAATGCCGATTGTGGGTTTTTTTGGTTTTATTTATTTTTGAAGCAGATGTTTTAGGTGTGATGCATGACTTCCATTTATTAAATACCATATTACAGATTACCAGGGTGAAAACCTGAAAAGATTTTTATTTCAATTTTAAATGCTCATGATGATATGTTGTTTTTTTTTTTTTTTTTTGGGGGGGGGGGTGAGGGGTGGTAGACACTGATGTTATAACATTTTGTCATATTTCAGTGTTGTTTCATTTATTGTTGCATTGAAAAGATGAATTCATGTCCTGTGTACCGACATGTTGCAAAGAAAAGGGATCTGTAGGTACCTGGCAAAGCTGTTACACTTACTAAATAACTTTCCCTTTGAGATGACTAGATGTCACTAACTGGTAGAAAAAATTATGTTTACTGATAATGAATAATGCATACTTTTGTAGTTCACTGGCAGATATGAAGAGAGTTTGTAACAGGATGATGTGTTCCGAGACTACAGCAGTGAATTCAGGACTCTTCAGTTATATTGTTTAAAACTAAAACTCTGAGCCTACATTAAATTTCCAAGTGCTCACTGATGACATGTTCAGAGATTATGGTGATAGCTACTTTACCAGAAACTTGAGCTGAATAGAATGGAGTCGTGCTAGCAAGTGTCTAATTAAATCTACCCAAAACCTAGAAGATAGGAAAATGTCTATGAACTGGGGGAAGTAGGACAGAAAAGGCCCTGAAGGGGCCATGCGGAACTTGATGAGGATGGTTGAGATTTGTTGTGCTCTCTTTTTCATGTTACCAATAAAAATGAGTCCTAAAAAGGAAGAGGGACAAAGCTCAAACTCAAGAGCCGTGCTTAAAAATGAGGACTGTTTTTTAATAACTTTTAAAAATAAAGATCAGAATATGATTAAAGGAAAAAATATCTGTGATTATCTTTCTTGCTATTTATATCTGTGTGCTGTCAGCTGAATCCTGGTCTCCAGGTAAGATTAATGAGGCATGGTGTGTTCTCAGATTTCTACACAGGAGTCTTGAGAGTTCTACTTCTGGAAAATGGCTTGAATTTTTACACTGTTCAAGCATACTTCTTTGGATGAATTCAAAACTAAGAATTGCATTCAGGAATTGAGGCAGGGGCTCATACTCTGACTTCAGATGGAAATCCACAGGTATAGATTTCTGTCTCTAATGTGGTGTGAAAAATAAATTTCATCACTTCAGTCTTTTTCATTTCTGATTTTTATTTCTGGCAACGTATTTATCATCTCAAAATTGTTCCTGATGCATGCCAGAGAGTCTAAGCAAAATAAAATCTTAGTAATTATGGTGTAAAGCAGGGCGATCTGAGCTAATAAATACATGAAGGTACATAATAGGAGACCATGTTTATTTGATGCACATTAATCTGAGCATTAGTTCAGAGAAATCTCCTGACAGACAAGCCCCAGGTCAGGAGAGGGCGGATCAGGTGGGCCTGCAGAGCAGTCAGCTGTACAGCTTTTAAAATTGGCATTTTTCAGAGCACCATCATGTCAAGACACTTTCCTATTTTCATTTAATGTCGGTTTCATATTATGCTGCACCCAATCTCTGAAAATGAATGCAAAAAATCAGACATTCACTAAAGTCTCCAGATTAGAAAACTGTATCTTCCAAGCCAACAGAGAGTGAACTCTAAGCATGACATATATGCAAGAAATGGTTTTTGTGGCCTTTATTCTCTTGCTAAGGTTACAGCTATCACATCTGAAAGCCAGCGTATCAGATGAAGTGGCCCTAGTGCCAGTTCATGATGAATATTAAAGCACATGCACAATGCCTATTGAAAAGGACATAAACATGTTAAGCTCTCATGAATAATAGATAACCATTTCTTTAATTCCTCTTTGAAGTCAGCCTGTTGTTTGGCAGTGGTATCATTGTTATACTCAATCTATTCTCAAGCTTTGTTATATCACTGAAATTAATTATCTCCACACAGGAAAAAGGTCACATATATCTGTGCACAGCATATAACATTCTGCAAGTGGATTTGATCTGTTCCCTTTGACCTGTCAGGGCTCAGTACATGCTGAATTTATATGGTTTGAAATGTTTCTGCTCAAGACAATTCAGTCTTGTCATAAAAATATGCAACCAATAGAATCTTCTGTTAGGAAAAAAGCAGAACACTTGTCTTAAGAAGAAAGCTGAAAAGGACTGAATCCATTCAGTAATGCATAATATGTGGTAAAATTTTCCATCTCTCTAGCCCTCAGTTGGTCAGGCAATCAGAAACTGTTTCTATTAACTGATTAAAATAGAAATTCAGTGCCACCATCATGGCCTTTTACTGGGTTGTAGGGAGGAAAAAAAAAAGCTGTTCTGCCCTGCAAGCTATCCAGCCTGGCTCTGTTTGTTTCTGTGAGTAGATAGGGCATGACTAACTCGTCCATATGTTCAAACATAAAATTCCTGCTGTGCTTCTCTGCAACAGAGGGCAAGCAGCATCTGTACATAAGGGATATCTTTTCTGCACTTGAATCAGTGTAGTCCTCCAATAGGATATTTATTCCTGACACTTGGGAGCTAGCACACTGCTGCATATTTTAGGCCTGCTGGTATAATAGCAAGATATTCCCTTTTCTACACGATACGCGATTATTGCATCTGAATGCTCTACTGCAAACTCACTCTGCCCTGTTCACTTCTACCTCTGGCAGAAGATTGTACAGTCTCTGCAGTATTGTCATTGTACTTGGCCCATGACCACAGTTGGGTTAATTCTGAGAATCATCTAGGCTAAGCAATCATTGCAGTCATTCTCGAATGCTGTGCTGCCTTGGCAGAGTTAGGGGGAAAATTTGTGGATCCTCCTGTGGACTGTGTTAGTGTTCATACATTAATGATTGTTAGGTATATTCTTTCAGATCCTTTGACAAAATGATCTCTGTATGTCTGCTTGAAAGGTGATTTAAAAAGATGTTACTGCTTGGCACAGTATAATTATAAGGAACAAATTAGACCTGGCCACTAGCATCTTTTTTGTGACTTTCTTCCTGGTCTTTATTACAAGGTAATTCCTCATCTGCCAAACTCTTAAGTACATTTGTCATATACTGATGTCACACAGAATGAAATGACATAGGGTGTATGAAAAATCCTATGGCATGTTTCTGCAGAGACAGTTTTCTTTTATTGGAACTCCCTCTTAGGGAAACACTGTAACTTTTGTCCGTGTTTGACATGTGCCAAGTATTAGAAAGTATAGACGGCTTTGTAATCTGTTTTGAATGATATCTTTGTGTACTCCCATTTGTTACATGTATTATTCTTAGCTCCTGAGGGCCAAAGTTGTTACACAGCTGAGGATGTTAATTATAGATTAGGATCTCAAACTGCTTTTTCCTACCTCCATGCAGGACCACATATTTCCTTCTTGTGTTTATGTTTCACACAGGGAACACGAATAATCACCTTCAGCTGGCTTCTCTTCTCTCTCTAACTACTCTTCCTTTTTCTTTCTTCATTTCTTTTTCTTTCATGTAATGACAGTTTTACAAATACAACAACAGTTTTTCAAAACAACTGAATCATGTTTGACCCATTTGTTTGTTTGTTTTCCTCCATGTGTTTGAAGTATCTATACCTAGTATACAGATAGCAGACAACATGGACCAACTAGAAAGTGATGTTGATACAGGAATTGTTGCTTTACCAACCTGTTGGAAGCTGATGAGCTCTTCTTTCTAGCGCTAGGCACTTCCAAAGCTATATCTATATAATGATTTTAACTCAAGTATCAGGTGAATGAATATAATACATGTGGAAAAATATATAGGATAAGCATTAGCTCCTTATTGGACCTTTACCAAACAAATACAGTTGTACATAATCTTACAAACAAACAAAATGCTAGGTACTTTAATCTGAATTGTAAGAAGGCAATGCAAGAAGAACTGGCAGCCCAGTTAACACATCTGTAGCCCTACCACATAACAGGCTTAAAACTGCAAACACACTGCTTTTTTGTAGAGAAATCAGGTGCTGCCACTGGAAAATGTCTCAGTTTAACATCTATGGCCACAAGTTCAAACCTGTGCCCTCTGTATATTGTAATGCAAGCAGATAATTCTGCCAAGTGTAGAAAAACAGGAACATGATCCAGTGATTGTCAGCAGTTAAGCAGAATGACAGCAAATTCTTGCATGTGCAGCCAAGGGACATCAAGTTGTTGGTGGTTGTTCACGCTGCATGTGTGACCCAATAGCGAGATCTAAGCTTTGGCTCAGCAATGGTCCTGACCTTCAGCAGCTGTTTCAGTTTAGGATGGGCAGGTACTTGTCTCAGGAGGGAAGTAACAGACACTGGACCTGTATCTGTGGCCTCTCAGTTGCTACTGACAATGGATTTCATTGTTCCTCTTTTGTTCTGCTCAGTGTACAGCCAAAGAGACTGAAACCATCCACAAATTTGGCTTTGAAATGGAAACAGGAACAGTTTATGATAGCATGTAGGGGCAGGAACTAAAAATACTGCCTCTTAAAACCCATTCACTGCATAGAAACTTGAAAGCCTGTTGAGTTTGTGGTGCTGGCTCTCTTCTGAGCAAACAATACTGCGAAGGCATGGGCACAGTAAGCATAGCTGCTGAAGTAGGCTGTGAGTTAGGGTACAAACCTGGTCTAAAATCTAGATTAAGTAAGAATATGGATAACCCCAGTTATTTTAAATGGGGATATGCACACCTGTAAACTGTCTGGAGCTGGTATGATAGCTATTGGGGACGGTATGATATCAACAGAGAGAGCTCTTGGATAAAACTAGTTGACTAGTTAGAGGTGTTTACAGATCCAGCTGTACACTTTGTAACATGGAGAGTGGCTCCAGCTGGATGGGCTGGCAAAAGTGAACACTAAATAATTTCCTTTGTCTTGAAGCTGCCATTGACTGAAATGAGTTGAAACCAATTTTCCATTCTCCTTCTAAACGTTACCTGGTTGCTTGGCATTACTATGCAGTTGTTATGTTTTTCACAGTTACTGCATTTCAGTTTTAAACATGATAGGTGAAATACACTTCGGATGAAAGATGCCATGGACCACTGAGTGCTGCTACGGGACTTGTTTCCAAAGTAGTTATTGGGAATGCAATTGTACACCTGAGAGTCTTTTTTACCTACCTAATTACCTAGTGTTTCTGTCTACAACTGAGCTAATAAACTTTAAAGCCATGCAAAGATTTTATAATGCTACTGATACAAACAGAACATTTACCTTTATTCTTACTGCTCAAAAGCTTCACAAGCTGTGCTAGCCCAATTACTTTTTTTCAATTAACATCATCTCACGAGAAATTTCAAATCTCCTACAATCTAGTTGAATGTAGGCAAGATGGAAGAGGCACATCGAAAAATCAGTTTGCCCAGCAGGATTTTTGCACAGACTAATTCTTAGAGAAGATTTTTAATTTACTCCAAAACACCTAGGGTGATTCCTTTGGACAGCAATTGCCAATTTATGCTCAATGAGAAACACAGTTTCCACAACTACCTGATTAGTCTGATATACTTCTTTTCTCTACAGCAGTATCCTTGATACTGTAGAATAGCTGTAAACCACCTCTTTTTCCAGATTGTGACATATGGCTGTTGGTTGGCTGCTGTAATTCGTCTGATAGTATCAGGCGGGATTTCTGTAGAGCAGCATTTGGGGTGGGGGGCAGTTCTGCAACCTCATAGTCGAGGTTACAGTCAAGCATGAAATGACAATGGAATTCTTGTCTTAAGCAGAGCATTCCAGATTGCAAGAGTTAACCAGTGATTTGTTATTCAGAAGATATGATTCTATATCATAAATGTATGTACATGATGATCTCTGGTTTGAACTGTTCACATGCATATGGAAAAAACTTCACTAAGTGGTCCAATATAGAGCAATGTGCAGATAGTTTGTGCTGGATTTGGAACCTTAGGGTAAGCAACCCTTGCAGGGAATTGTATTTATAAGGAACTGTCCGAAGTTAGGAAACATTCCTAAGGTGGTAAAGTATTCCCCAGAAGTCTATAGAAATAGTGACTAAATTTGTGTTTATTTACATGGATTTACACCACTATTTTTTCAAGACTAGTGTCCTTTCTCCAGTCCTTTAGGATCCTGAGAACCAAGTTAAAGAACTTGTTCAAAGTTGCCAAGGTTTCAATCTTCCACTTACTTTTGTATTCACATAACATGTTCATGAGAATGATGCAGCTAGAGATGGTATGGGAAAGAGTGTTGATGACTATGAACTATATCATTATGCCAATGTACTGGCATTGTAGAAGTCACTTTTTTATCCAAAAGCAGCAATTTTTTTTTTTAAATTTTTTTCTGAATAGTATCCAATACAAAATGATTTTTCAATTGAATTTTAAAAGGCTTTTTATGAAATTTATGATTACCTGTTTTGGAATATCCTGGTGCTTCACATGTTCTGATTTCTTTTTTCTTCCTTTTTTCTTCCCTTTCATAGCTGCTTGTAATATTAACTATATACTCATAAATAAAAAACCAGCTCTCTTGCCTGAAGGAAGTTTATTGTGTGTTTGTAAAAGATTGGTTCAGGGAGTTGAATTCCACTGGACCACACACACTTGCAGGAGCAGTCATAAATTTTGCAATCGCAAGCATGGTTAAATCTTTTATTTATAAGTTAATGTACTTTTTATACTGTCAGAAAATAGTGAGCAGAATGTACTGCTGGTGCATCTGTCTTAATGTCAGGAATGTCTGCCAGTTCACAATTTTCAAACAAATAGTTTGTTGTAATCTCAAACATCAGTCTTCAACGTGAACTCTTGGGTACTAAATTAAACAAATGGAAGCCCTGTCTTGCTATAAATAGAAAGCAAACAAGTTTTGATGAATTAATCTTAAAAGAACCTTAATTGTATGCAAAATTTGTGGAGAAAATATAAATCTTGAAGGTCTATTTAATTACAACTGGCAAACAGAGGGAGATGGACAGATTGTGGCTTTTAATTCTCAGCACTGCCTATGGGGGCTAAGGAATCTCACTTCTCCCAGAGCTGATTATAATACATCTGATGTAGCACTGCCATCTCGGAGATTTCTGAAAGATGTGCATTTTGCAGTAAAATTGGAACAACAAAGACTAAATTTGGACATAGGTCTGTGTTCTATGATTTTTTTAAACTCCATCTGCTTGGCCTGTGTGCATATGTATATACACACTAATTAATTTAGAAGGAAGCTTTGTGTATTTGAAAGCTTGCTTGTTTTTTTCCACCTGCATCACTTGATCTAATAAAAGGCATTACGTCTCCCAGTAAATCTTGCTTGGCTTATATCCTTAGGTTAGTGTAGCTACAGTAATGTTAGTTAATTTGCCAGCTTTTGCACGTATATTGCAGCCAGGTTGTGGAGAAGCATAGCATCAGATAGACAGAATTTGATACATTAGGTGATCGCCTGAATGCTAGTATTTAGATTATTTTTAGTCTGAGTCCTGTAAAGGGTTGGCAGCCCAGACAGAGCAGGAATAGCTGGGGGAGCTGCACAGAACTGATGAGTAGGAAGGCTACTTGTTTATTCCTTAGCAAAGAAATGTGCGGTTTTGCAATTTAATTTTGCATTCTGCACATAAAACAATCAAATTCTAAAAAGCTGTCTCTTCACAGCTTTCTGCATTGAGTAGTTTTAAAATTATTAATTAATAGAATAGGAAATGTTTCTGGAATGCTTAATCTGAATAATAAATAAGCAGAATAATTTACTACTCACTCTTTGCTAAACACAGTCTCAACAATTTAAGTTAAAAGCTACATTCTGCTGCTGTTCAGTGAAGACTGCATTATATGATGTTTTGACAATAGAAATTACTAGCAGGAAATTCAAAAGGCATTCAGTAGCTCCATTTTTATATTACATACAATTTATTGTTTTACTAATAACCTTTATAGTGAAACAAAATAGAATTCTATGTAGTTATTTGGCTTAATGTCCCTGGAGACAAAGACAGAACTGAATTTAATTGTTTGCTTTCATATATAACAATATTTATATTATTAATTCCTTACTGGCTGAAGTGAGGGATACCAAATCTTGTCCAAGATTTTAACAGCACAGGATGGAATCAGTGATACAATAACCAAACAGTAACAGGCTTTGACAGGGCTGTTTTCCAGATTTATAGGAATGCCATACTCTTTTGCACTGTCTTATTTATTTATTTATTTATTTATTTATTTATTTAAATGTATTATCAGGGAATATGGATATAAGATATAGAAACCAGACAGCAGTCACAGCCATGAAACAACTGAACAACAGAGAATAGATCGTGTTGGCTTTCTCCGGGCTGAATGCTTAATTTCTGTTCTTTATCATGGCTTTGTTTTGGCTTTGCTGCACAGTTGATTATCACAGCAATCTTTACGCCATGCGCTAGCATGGCCCATCTTTTCTAGTTTGGGAAATGGACCTTGTTCTGGGCTCCAGGCACGGGCTGCACCGTAACCTTTTGGGGCTGAGCGCTTGTTCATGGGCTGCCCCTCTATCTTCTTCTGTCCAACCTCATCTGCTGCCTCCTTGGAGATGGAGCTGGTGAGCCAGGTCAGGCTGCCCTATGGACACTCTTGGCTGCCCGTTGGACCAGCCTGCTCTATCAAAGTGGTTCCATATGAACTTAGATTACTAAAAGAATGTTCCTCTGCTGTTGACTCAGGAAGAACAGGCGCTTTCTTCTCTTGCTTTTTGATCTCCAAACTACTTTCTGTTTGCTTTCATTGTTCAGGGAATGCCATAGACAAATCAGAGTAGAACATCTGTCATGGGATAGACCCTGATGACCTTTTACTTCTCAGATGTCCTTCAAACTAATTTGGACAAAAATAAACACTGGAATTTTCTGTCCTGAGTGCTTCAGACATGATTGGTCACCGGCTACCTCAGATGGATATTTTGTTATTTGGCTTCTTCAAGTCAGGAGGATAAAAAATGAATACTGTCAGTTGAAAGCCCTCTAAATAGCTTAATAGCCATTACCTTAGGCAGTACCTTTTACTTTCCATTTTGTCTTGATTCCAGAATATGACTTTATCATTTGTTGACTACTTTTTCAGATTTGCAGTCTCAGAAGATGAAGGTGCCTTTCTGTAACCAGAATAGCTTCCAAAAATCTGTCTGAAAAAGTATTTTAGAAATGCATCACTATAAATCATTAAATATTTGTACCAGGGGGCATATGTAACCACCCATTAAGTGAATGATTCTTCTGTTCTGTGTTTGGCCCGGAAAAGATATGAGTATATTGATGCTGTTAAATGGAGTACTGATCTTTGGTTTCTATTCTTTTCACTGTGATACATGCAAATATAACCCATTCCTTCAGAAGGTGAATGCATAACAATGTGATTAAAAATAGTTGGCGTCCGAACATGTTATTTTCTCAGAATCTCTCTCACATGGTATTTAATAACCACAATAGATTGCATGTAAGTGCACCACGTGTCAGTCTGCTTAAAGCCAGGGATATAAAATGTTATATGGACCATATTTTGTGAGCAATGTGCAATAACACATATAGGGGAACACATTTTCATTTTAATATTTCTCTGAGTTTGAAAATACACTTCTTTTTTTTACAAGTATTTGGAGGTATGAGGAGCAAGTTCTAGTGACCAAGATATTCAATCTCTGAGGACACAAATCACGTTGTTTTATAACTTGAAAGTTAGTGTCCAAGATTTGACTCTCAAATCCCATTTTAAAAACTAGAGTAGAAAAACTGAATTCCTAATTTAAGGCACTTCATCAAAGATGCCAGTCCAATAATAAACCAAAATTTAATAGTTTTATATTCTTAGATTTCTAGTTGTATACTTCCTTAGCAAAAAGACGGAGTATTTAAGTGGTCTTCTTGAAGTGCTTAAAAATTACAGGAATTAGAGCTGCAATTCAGTGATTTAACTGGCTTTTGAGAGATTGAAAGTGTCCTGGAAGCTCTCTTGAGCAAGACTTTCACATTTTAAACTGTACTAACCCTTTCTGGACACTCGCAATGCCCAGTCTCAGAGCTGTTTATCAGATCATATGGAATATTGCAGAGGAATTTTCGGTGATTTTCGTGCTGAGTTGAGTAACTTACTGCTTACCTTGGACATGGACTGAATAGAAATGGCTCTTTTTTAGTTGAAAGTATAAAATGTGCTGACTCGCAGGTGTACCTTTGTGAGCAGGTACGTGCATCCACTCACAGATGGTTGGGTGGAAGAGCTCTATGTGGGCATTCATGGTCTTGCAAATCATCCTGTGCAGAAGTGCTAGGACCTCATATAATGTTGCAGAGTGATTTTTACTGACTTGTTCTAACAACTCAGTATTTTTTCTCTATACAGAAGTAATAGAGCTGGATTGGCCTGCTGAGGAAAAAGACATCAGGATGGTAGAGACAGAAAATCCTTGAGAAAAGGCTGGGATCAGCCAGGCTTGAAGAATATGGTTTTTGTTTGTTTCTTGTGGTTGTTTGAGGGAGTAGTTAGTGCAGACTCTGAACAGGCAGCCTGTGCAAAATTAAATGTATGAATATTTTGTGCAAGACAAGCTGGGAGTTGCACTAATTTACATATGAAACCAAGAAAGGGATTGAGTGCCTGTGCAGCACGTGTAGAAAAACAATTGGCTGAAAATCACCTAAAATGGATACTGTGTGCTGGAACAATAGAGGCAGCAGCAACAGACTGTGCTAAATGTACATTATCTGCACCAGTCTTAGTGCCGTTATGACGTGTATACCATTAGAGGAGTGATAGCTTCTGTGTATGACCAGATGTTTTATTTGAAGACCATTAATCAAATTTCCCAAGGCAAAAGAAACATTAGGCAATTAATTAAGATATAACACTAGTCTTATAAGAGGTTTCTGACTACTCTAATTAATCAAGGCAAGTCGGAAGATTTTGCTCAGGGAGCTCTGAAACACTTTCTGATATACTTCAGAGAAAGGAGCTCTGAGTATTGCAGAGGAGATGTGAACTATTAGAGACACCCATTTTATTCTCATGTCTGCTGCTGATATGATGGATTGTGTGATAGAAAGGCATGGTAAAATCAAGATTTTTTTATAGTCACAAAGGCCTTTGTAATGAGCTGCAGCTGAGTGAGACAAGGAAGCCCTTCCTTCTCTGCTGATTTAGAAAAACTTTGAATTTTGCAGGTGAAGCCAGGCTGCTGTTTTAGTTATTCATTTTCAGTGAGTATGGAAAGAAAATATGGTTAGGTAGAGCTTTAGCAATGATTATAATCATTATTTTAAAAAAAGTTTAATGCAACAGCATCTGGTTTCCATAGGTTGAAGGCTTTTTCTAGTGGACATTGTACACTTCCTGATCAAGGAAATGTTCTTGTGCCACTAACAGAATTTTAAACCTGCAAAAGTTTCTGAAAAAGAGTAAAAATCAGACAGTGATGGAGCAGTAACTAACAAAGATTACTATCTTGAAGGACAAGCCTTTCTTAGATTCCTCTGTTGCATTACAATAGGAACAGAAGCTTTGTATGATGAAAATCTGTTCCCACATTGCCACGTGATAAGGATGTTAACTTCACGAGAAGGGAGGCATGGATCCACTGTTGTGTCTTCCTGGCAGTCCTGCCGAGGGGAAGAGTGTTCTTGGCTGCTAGAGAGCCTGTGGGAACCTCCCCATATGTATTGAGAACTGAAGGTGACTCATGTCAGTAGTTACTTGAAAATTTTGGCCTCAGCGATCCAGGAGGACATTACATGCGTTCTCTCTGCACAGGCAGACTCTTTGAAGGCTAAAGGGAGAGGTTCTTCAGGTTGATAAGCGTATGATAGCAACCTTCGTCTGGTGCTGAAGCTAACAAGGACAGTTCTATTAGTTATTTTTTATTTGAAAGCTTTTGAAACCAGCTCTAATTATAATTCCTGTTCCTCAGTGTGGTGTCTGAAGAGCCTAGACAGTTTATGAGAAGCCTCCTGTGGTCAGTCATGCAGTAAATAAAGTATTTAGAAATAGAAGATCAGACAAGTTGAAGACGATGTTTAAGAAAATTAACCATTAAGTATGAAAATAAGTGAGAAAATTTCTCTTTTGACACATTGCAGGCTATAGCAGTAAGGAAAATGAATGAAATATTGTTTTAAATTTTCAGACTAACAGTTAATACACAAATAGGTGTACTTGTTCTCTTGGTTATTGAAGCACATTTTGGTTGATATGTCAAATGACTTCCCAGAAACTGGCCTGACTGTTTGGATAGGCATTGTCTGGAGTTCTCTCCAGAGAATATGCCTATGTAGGAGGTAGAGAAAAAGTTAATTAATCAAAAGCATCTAGTGAACTTAAAAATTAAAATGATAGCCTGCAGTTATTAAAAAATAACAAGTAAAAAGTTTCAATGTCATGGAAGATCTTTGACAACTAAGGTAGCAAAATGGATGGGGTTTTGACAGACTGAGTCAGATAAGAGGTTGGGAACTGTATTGTGTGGGGTTTATGTGATGAACTGTGGCTGTCAACCAAAATCTGCTAACTCAATCAAGGTTAAACAAACACCAATCAGAACTAAAGGGCAAAGAGTGACTGTAGCATAGTTTCTCCAAAAAAGATGGGCATGATTGTAAAATATGTTATGGTGGTTAAGGTGAAGATACTAAAAGAAAAGAACATGACTGAGAAGCTAACTTGACTATTAGCTTTGGAAAGCTGCAAGATGTATGTTTCCATAGAAACAAAAAAGAGAGATAAGTTTAAATGGTTGCTCCTTGGGCCAGAGTCTTTCCTTACTGCATAGAGAGGGATCATTGGCAATGGGAACAACAGGCAGGTGCCAAACTGGTGAAATCATCACTCGCAATGAAACTATTAATTGAGATGGAAATCTTGCGGGGGGGGTATTACAGTAGCTGATACATATTGAAATATAAACATTTTATCATGCAATGCTCACACTTTTTGTCAGTCTGTCTTTTTTAACTATGTTAATTGGTCTAATAAAAGATGTTACATCTTCCCACAAACTTTATCTTTGTTTTCTTGTTAGGTTATCATGAGCTGAACGTTACCATTTGAAAAATGTAGTTGCTATTTAGTTATAGGTGTTACAGTTATTTATAGCACCTCTTTTTTTTTTTTTTTTTTCTGAGATCTTTCAGGAAAAAGAAAATCAACACTGATTTTTCTTGAGAACAGAAAAAGGAAGTGCAAAAAAATAGAAAATACATGTACACAAATATCTATGAGGAAAAAGTTCCTATAGGTTATTGAAAACGTTTAAAAATTTGCACTGATTTTTGAATACATATTCAGATGGCAGAAAGACATTTCTAGGGCTTACATGTATAGCATAGGATTAAAAGATTGGGGAAACTGTAAAATGATATGTAGCAATTTTTTTTAGGAATCAGTGCCAACGACATTGTATCATGTATATCACCGCCTGATGAAAACGTGAAATTATTCTTAGCATTTTCAAACTTGGGGTTGTGAATATTCTAAGTTTTTCTTGAGATTGACTCTTCTGTACTGGATCTTCTAGGTACTGCTAGACATGGGCTTCTAGAGAATAAAATAACCTGAAAGCAAAAGTGTTTCTTTTGTGTCCCAGTGGCAATATAACTATTATAAGAAGTAAATGTTTTAATTTTTCTTAATTCTTTTTCTTCTCAGGGTGGATGTTTGGATAAGATTATGCTAAAAGGAGATTTTAAATAGTTTAGAAAACTAGCTCACTTGTTAACAGTAAACTTCCATGGAAAAAAAAAATAAATCTTCTCTGTTCAATTAATTTATCTGTAGGTGAATTTACTTAGACAAGTGAGAAGTTTTAAAAAAATACATTATTGTTTCATGTCCATTCACGTAGTTTCATTTACAAAGAGAAATACGTGAAATTCCTGAGATCCCATTTTGATCTTGGACACCAATGGGCAGACAAGGGGGCTGGTTCTACAGTCACTAAGCACCATATATATATGGTGCACTATATATATTGCACCCATGTTAAGGCTTAGTACCAGTATCCTCTCTTGGAAGAAAGCAATGCAGTTCACTGGAATAGTGACCCCAGGGGATCTTTTCTAGAGGGTCAATGTCTAAGATTTGCTCTGGCAGCACAGAAGGAGTTCTAAAGGAGACATGAATTTTTGTGCCTAACTGCAGTGCAACTGCAAAATACAGAGAAAATGAGAAAAAAATAAGAATGGCATCCTAAATCACAAAAGAGGGGAAAATATGCTGAATAAAGAACCAGATGAAACTGGAAGTACAGGTGTTTGGCCAGAATTTCACATTGTATCTATGTAAAACTAATGTAACCAGAAAAACATATAGTAGGGTTTTTGATGATATTCCATCACCATTTTCTTCCAGGTTCCTGTAGTGTAGTGTGATTTTTTTTCCTGTATCTTTTTTTTGATATCTTTCTAAAAGCTTGGCAAAGTGCTCTGCTACTATTACTGAATAACTTGCTAACCGTGGAATAATGATGAGACAGAAAAAGATATTCTGAGGTTTTTGTTTGTTTTTTCACAACTAGAACTTAAATGTTATCATTTAGCAACTAAACAAAAATAGAAATAATTTGAAGTCAGTTTCGATATGTGACTAATACTTTGGACACTAATACTCATGAACAAACTCAAATTGTGACCTGGCCATAGTGGGGTTGTTAGAGTTTATAATGTTAGAATATGATTAAAACCCAAACAAACATATATTTTTGCACAGAAAGAAATAATGCCACCTTTACTCTGTTTAATAGTTAATGATTTCAGGTTATACAATCTCAAGGCATTTTTTTCTCACATAAATTGTATAAACTCTTTGACAAATTCTTTATAAGACTGATAGTTGATAGGGCAGATCATTTTGTCTTCATTGTTCTGATTAAATAATGTTGGGTTTTTTATCATCTAGGTCTGCAGTATTCCAAACTTAGAAACATGCTACTGCCGCATTTGAGGAAGGATTGCAGCATATCGCCCAATATATGCGGGTCTGAAATGAGAGAAGATTGCATCAGGATATTGTTGGCAAGGTAATTTTTATCATAGCCTGACATACCTGTCTATACAGCTTACTCCAATTAGTGTTTATGAGTTGCTTTGTTAAAGGTCATGCATGTTGCATTCTTGTTATGAAGTTAAATCCTAGATAAAACATGCTGTATGAAGCTACAGTGTTCATTATTTCACACTGAGGTTTTTTTTTTATTATTTTTAATTAATCTGTATGTCACTGGAATACAACGTCTCAGAGTATTTTTCAGACTAAATGAGCAATATTGTCGTATGCTTATATATATGCTTATTTTTACACTTCAGAAATATATACCATATTATTTGATAAAATCAACAATCCTGTAATTCTAACTAAAGCAAAGCTTCAATATATACAGTTATTACTTTGAAGTCCATGGGGTCAAGTTATTGTGGATATTTACTTTGGGAAACTGTTGAGATTGAAGAGGAGGAGAAAGAAAACAAGGAAAGCCAAATCTGGACTCATCAAAGTTTGCAGAGAAACTTTCATTCACAACTGGGACCACAGTTTCATGAAAGGGTCTAGCAACATTATTAATAACTGAATATTACACCTTTTCATATTTTTTCTATGCAAAACTATACCACCTAGATGCTGTCACTTTCTGCTTTCTCTTATCTTAGATACCCTAATGATTAATGGAACACACTTGACTTTAAATTCACGTACAGTCAAGTTGAATTGATGTATTTTACTACATGAGTAGTAAACTTGTCCCACGTATCCTTGCAATATGTGTATTTTAAATGTACACAACTAATACAAGAATGTACTTAAAAACATTCCTATCCAGAAAAACAAACAGGTTTATGTACCAAGGACTCACTGAATTTATAAATTGGATCACATGTTTAAATATTTACTTCTTTCCACCTTTGAATATGGATGGGCTTAGACACATCCATAAGTGTTTCCTTTTGGCTGTGCCCCAACACAGTGTAAATTAAGGTATGTAGGTAATAGACTTTATAATGTTACGTCTAAATTGTGGGTCTAGGTGTTTACATGATTCCCTCTTAAGACAGTGCTCAAGCGCAGGCCAGGTTTCCCTTTCCTCTATTTCTTGCTTTCCATGGGAAGGAAACACACAGAAAAACCAGAGGGACAGTTAAGGCATGTGTCAGCCTCACTGGTATAGTGTGTCAGGGAACATCTTTATCTGTCTTGTGGCTATATGAAGTAAGATTGTTCAGGTGTTCATCTACAAAAGTGTATGATCAA
Source organism: Columba livia (assembly GCF_036013475.1). NCBI lineage: Eukaryota > Metazoa > Chordata > Aves > Columbiformes > Columbidae > Columba > Columba livia. The sequence goes on from NC_088606.1 coordinate 59,895,300, forward strand.
TTTACTAACCCAGAAATATCTGCAGGTTACTTCCGTGGAAATGTGAAGGGAAGTATCACTTCAGAAAAGCCTAAAGAAATGCATGGTTGGATAATGAATAATTCTAATGGTGAAATTGTTCAGGATAAAAGCTTTTTGTGAATTCCAGTGTGAACTCCAAGAAATCCTGTTTTATGATTAAAGACTAAGATAACCAAGCCAAAATGTAACTACTGCTAGATTATTTATCCTTGTTCAGTAAGCCGCTTCCATCATTCTCCAGGTATTTTTGTGCCACTGTTTTCAGAGCCCTTATTTCAGTATAAATGGAAATGAAATTTAGTTGTGTGGAGTTGCTTTGCTTTCATTTTCTGTGATGACACCAGTTACAAAATTTATTATTTGTGTCTTGTTAGTTTGCAACCATTCTCAGCTTTGCCATAGTTGAAGTAATTTAGTGCAGTAACTGACTCAGAAGTCACTTATAGCCTTTACAGGGTATATTGTGCATGCAAAGACAATCCTGCTAGTTCAGAGAGCACTAGGAAATTGAGATGTGAACTGAAGCCCACGTTTTCTCTAAAGACTCCTTCTCTCAGGCACAATCACATCAGTCAGATCACTACCAGTGTATTAACGTAGGTAGCAAGCCAGCTAATAGATCTTAAATGTCTTCCTTTGTCGTTAGATGTGAGCTTTTTACCCTACGTAGCATGCCCAACCTTTCCAGTAGGAAGAAGCGTGCTCCAAGTACCTGAATTGGTACAAAATCAAAGAATTTGCATTATAGTCTCAGTTTGGACACTGGTTTTCTTATGATTTTGGCATACTGTTTTATTTTGACCTCTTATAATCTTTCACAAATACCTGTATGCACCACAGTCAGATATTAGAGCAAGAAACACATCAGGCCTTTGACTGGGAAGGGCATGCACTTTATGTACATTATGGTAGATCTCTTTATAGTCTTTGATATCTAGTATTAACAAGGATGCAAATTATTTTGGAGTATATGAGGTTTCACTTGGCTTAAGCTGTTCTGTTATTTGGCCCTTTATCATGATGACTTCTAGTTGACTTTTTGCTTTTTTCAGCTTGTATGTGGCCCAGAATGAAGTGTTTGAGTTTCCATGGGCCCTTTCACTAGAGCAAGCAGAAGTCCCCTTTGTTCCCTGCTGCTCTGCTGGAGTAATGCACAGTGCCTCTGCCTTGTAAGGACACACTTTAGTGTCAAGAAACTTCCTGAGATGAGGAAACTTTGAAATGACTCTTGATATTCTGTCACTGGAGAAAAAGGAAGTAGTGACAGCCTATGATTTGTCACAAGACAGGAAATAACCTTTGAATAATTGGTCTCATTAGACGGAGGGTTGTTGTTATGGTAATATTATCATCCCAGCTGATGCAGAAAACTGAACAGGGTCACAAAACAGCAATTACGAGAGATGTCAGAGTGAAAGAATTGGGTAAGAAATAGTCTTTCAGGGAGTGATTGTTGGCAGGTTTCCCAGGAAGCTTCTAACCCAGAGATGCCTGATTCACCTAATCCCTTGCTGCAGTCCACACAGCTCAGCAGTAATTGCCTGTTACTGAATGATGATCTTGAGATCAAGACCATTCACCAAATCCTGAATGCTCCACATTGAGCTAGGAGATTCTTTTCTCTACCTGTCCTATTCAGGGACAGGTTGACTTTATCCTACAAGCCCATAGGGCTCTGATTATGATACTGAAACTCTTAAAAATGTTCAGAATTTTGTGAAGTGATAATTCTATGTATATGCAGTGTATAGTATGTGCAGAAAGATGTTTGCAGAAGGGAAGATTTTGAAGTTGGTATATTTGAAAAGCTCGCTAGAAACAGTGAAAAGCAAGAATGTTTTTTAAAAAGAGATGAAAGATTAGGGCTGTTGTTAGTATGGAAAAACACTTTGCTGTGCTAAGATGAACTTCGTTAAATTAGATATTCTTTTTTTTTCAACCACATTTAATAAGCAAAGAGAAAGCTTAATTAAAACAAACAGCATGATTTAAATGTGGAGAGTAAAATTTAACTCTAAGATAAGTAATATCAATAGGTTGCTTGGATATTTATGAAGGCAAAATTCTCTCTGTCCTCTTACTTAGCCCATGAATGTTGTCATATTAAATCTCCAGCTTTATGTCATACAACATTTAGGAGCTGTTATATATTGAAGGTTGCAGATAGATCAGCAGCTGTTTTACTTAAATGCTGCACATGAGACATCCCAATTTCTGTGCTGATACTGTGCAAAACCTTTCATTTACATGGAAAGAGAAGGAATAGCCCAGTGACCGGAATTCTGGACAAGGGCTGAAGAACACTGCTTCTGACCTTTGTGGGAATTAGGCCAATCTAGGAGACTTCAGATTGGCTGCATATACAGAACTGTAATATCTGAAGACCTCACATCATCTTTCAGTCTGAAAGGCTTGCCCTGGAAAGCATTTCTGCTTTCTGTTTGTTTCCCTGAAGAGAAAACCTTGCCTTTAAACCTTGCCTTGGTAAGATCTTTAACGTGTTCATCCTTGTAGCACTGCTGTGAAATGTAGAAGTGCTGTTTACCCATTTTAGAAGAAAAAAAACAGACTTGAGGGCTGTTGAGAAAGATGAATTTTGGCTAGAGAAGTTTAATTTTAGCAGTGCAATCTCTGGAGGCTGCCTTCCTGGAAAGAGAGAAACTTCTCCAGTTGTTATCCCACAAGAAAAGACTAGTTTAGTGACTCTTGGTCATCTTCTAGAAGGACCCCTCTTTCATTCTTCATTGACTACTTATTTTTGGATTCTGTGAAGTGAGGATAAGAGGACTTCTACATTTCACAGCACTGTGTTGGCAAAAAAAAAATGATTAAGCTTGCATGGTGCTCACATACTTTGTTTCAAAAGTCTTAGATGTTTAGTAGAGCTAAAGCATCTCTGAAGCATTTGTCTGATGAGTCATGTGAGGAGCTTGATCACTTATTCATCATGGGTCTCAGGGTCTCACTGTACACTGTGCCAGTCCACAGGAATGCAAATCTGAGTGCGTAAGCTGATGTTTGTTGAATAATCTTGCTTCAGCCCTTTAAAGAACTGTTTTATCTGGTGTTGGAAGTGGCTATAGAAAAAGCAGACATAAGTATTGTATGGCAGTCTGGAGATCTTATTAGGTACGTTTGGAAAAGTTACAAGTGAACTAGTATTTTATTGGATGTGACAATACATCATAAAGCTCAGTGCATCAGTGTTAATGATCCTAGAAGCTGGATCCCACCCTCACTGTCAGGTTTATAGGTAGCCAAAATTAAGAAGCAGTAGTCACTCTTTCTTCCTTCCTTATGGCAGGCACCCGCAGCATTCTCAGGTTTTGCAGAAGACTAAATGTTTTTCTGCACTTTGGTAAACAAGAAAGTGTTTCTACAGTTTAAAACCAGGTTTAGCTCAACTTTAGAACAACCTTCTTAGAATAACAATCCTGCGGCTCAAAATCGTTAGCAGACCCATCATACTTAGCTTCATGTTCTCTGTTTGACTCAAAAGATAAAAATGATTTGCACTGATATAATCAGTACAGAAATTTTGGTGCTCTTAGCTGACTACTGTTTCCTCATTTTGTTAAAAAGTACTATAATAAAACTGTTAGGACTAGCACGCAAGGAAGTGAAGTAAGAGAACTGCTGTGTTGCCATTCTTCTGTGTCTGATCCTTCATCATGAGGCAGGATGTTTAAAATGAAATTATTAAGGCACTTGAGACCAAACCTGATATTTAATGTTAGCAAATATTTATTTATCTATCTATCTATCTATCTATCTATCTATCTATCTATCTATCTATTTATTTATTTATTTATCTATAGTTGTGTATAAAATATATAGCTATGTGCAGTTCTGTGCCCCACAATTTAAGAAGAGTGTGAGGGTGAGAGGGCTGGGAGGAATGTCCTGTGAGGAGCACCTGAGGACTTTTGGCTTGTTTGGTTTGGAGAAAAGGAGGCTGAGGGGTGACCTCATGGCTCTCTACAGCTTCCTGAGGAGGGGATGTGGAGAGGGAGGTGCTGGTCTCTTCTCCCTGGGTTCCAACAATAGGACACATGGGAACAGTTCAAAGCTGCACCAGGGGAGGTTTAGGCTGGTCATTAGAAAGCATTTCTTTACCGAGAGGGTGGCCAGACACTGGAAGAGGCTTCCTAGAGAGGTGGAAGTACAATATCTGCCAGTACCATATATACAATATTTGTCTGTTGATTTAAATGGCAGCTAGTTAGGTAGGTAGATGCGTAGATCTTTTTCAATATTCTGAATGTTTAAGAATGTTACTATAAATCCCTTTTTTTACTTTTTATTTTTACAACCTTGACTTTATAATTTAGTGTAATAGCAGATGTGGAAAAAATTGTGGATTTTCAATTGAACAGATAGAATGTTAGTTGCAATTTAAAGAATGTATTCATGGTTTGAGTTAGGCTTTTTGAAACACAATTTAGCCGTTTTTCTTCTTTTTAACTAAACTCTCTGTGAAAAAACACATTAACTTGAGAAGGAAAACCAGTTCTAGTTAAGGGATTTATATAACATTTTATTATATTTATTTTTAAACTTTCTTACTGGTACAAACTAATGATAGCTTCTCGATTTCACCAGAGTGATGATGTGTTAAAACAGAATTGCTCAAATCTTCTGTGCTAAGACATATGTGTTCCTGAGATATCCACATACTCTTTAACTCTTTTGTTGCTAACAAATATTGCATATTACCCAGAACTCACAGTGAAGACAGTTTGGGGTACAGGTGCTAATTATAATATCTGCAAATTAAGGTACTTATGTATTTGCAAATAGGTACAATATGTGAATACCTGTACCTAGACATATAAGAAAGAAACAATCCTTCCTGTTCATAATGTGTTGTATGGAGTAAGGAAAAAAGAATAATTTTTTTCTATGGTTTCTGTAACACCGATCATTAGTAAAATGACAAATTCAGAAACATATTAATAGTCTAATGAAATAATGGACACATTGCAGGGAAGTAGCAGAGGCTGGACTACTGAAACAACTGAAGAATTGACAGAAACAGAGGTTGCATCTGGTTAAGCCAGAGTCTGGAAGGGGGAATGATGTTAAAACTGGTAGAATCATATCAGTGATGCTTAGGTAGGTCACAAGGATACAGTAATTGGAATTGATACTTGCTGGTAATTGATGATGATGATAACTTACGACTTGATAAACAGCATCAGCATGTACACAAATATGTGCAGACATCCAGGATCTGAAATGCGACCCTGTTTTTGTGAAGTTAGAATAAAAAGTCTGTCTCTGCCCAAAAAAATGCTTCTTTCTGTCAGGCAAGAGCTGACAGAAAGGTGCATAAGGATAAGATAAGGTAAAACTCCACTAATTTAAATTTTCGTAACAAAGAACAGTGAATCCCTTTGCTCTTAGAATTTTAGGATTTTTAGTGAGCCAGATCCTAGAGTGTGGCAGAACCTCCATCTCCAGGGAGTGGAGCTTAGTCCTAAATATAGCTTAGTCTGGAAATTATTTGGATGGCACTAGGGTAGGGAATGTTTTATGAGGTTTCCATATATAAATAAAAGATGAATGCAATTAGTGCTCACCATAGGATACTTCCTTCTGTGTGACCCAAATTTGTTTTTTCTATGGTTTTCAGCAGGACATGTGTCATCAAATGTCTTTTGAATATCAAACAGTTTGAAAGAGCTGCCATAATCAGCTCCATAACCTTTTATAACTGTCTTTGTAGATGAAAACTTTCCCTTTGAAATCCATATTGGCTATTCTCTTTCAGGTTATTACTTCAAATATGCTCTACAACTCTCTTCTAATTAGTGATTCCATCTTTTTCGTAAGCGACAGATGAGCGGTGCTATTCTGGTTTCTGCAGGTCAGGACTGTGTCCACTTTATAAACACTGAGGCCTCATCTTTGTTCTTTTGGACTCTTCACACTTTATTTCTACTAGTGATTTTTTCATTGTGATTGCCACAACCTTTGAATCGTAACGTTCAGAATAACTTGGAACCTGTGGCTTCCATGGAGCTCTCGGGAGTTAGATCTGCTCAGTACCTCCAGTGGTCACACTTCATTTTCTTCAGAACTCTAGAATAACATCACCAGTGTTCTGAACATTAGTAAACTACTTGTGTCAATTAATATTTTTGCCCCTGTTGATCATAAAATCACTGGCATCAATGTTCACTTAGAAATGAGTCCACACTCAAGCCCAGTGACTTGCCTATGAGGTAACAGTTTGAACAATGATAGGACAAGGGGTAATGGGATCAAGCTGGAACACAAGAGGTTCCACTTAAATTTGAGAAAAAACTTCTTCTCAGTGAGGGTGACAGACACTGGAACAGGCTGCCCAGGGAGGTTGTGGAGTCTCCTTCTCTGGAGACATTCAAAACCCACCTGGACATGTTCCTGTGCAACCTCACCTGGGTGTTCCTGCTCCAGCAGGGAGATTGGACTAGATGATCTTTTGAGGTCCCTTCCAATCCCAAACATACTGTGATACTGTGAGGGGTGATGAGGGTGATTTGGAGGGATGTTCTTGACACTGCACTATTCTGCATTCAATTAATTTAAATGAAGTTGTCTACCGTCATCCTTCTAGAAGTTTCAAATGCCCCCTTAATGATATAGTGCACAGAGTAAAGGACACTTGTTTGCTCCAGAAGGGACATTGACTTGAAAAGAGCCTGTCTGAAAGTTCAATTGCAAAACTAGTATCTTTGTTCCTTCAGAATTTATCTCTTCCTGATGTTAATTCCCTACTCAAATCAATAATGACCTGTTTCTGGTATTGCTGCATCAGAAATATGAGGTTATTACAAGGAGGAAACATAGAGGCAAAGGCACTTCATATTAGGGTATTAAAAAATTGTGTGGTTTTATATTACCAAATAATATAGTGAAGACCAAAATAGCAAGTCAGTGCTTGCTCAAGATATGAAAATTTTGAGATAATTTTTCCACTATATTTATTTCCACATGCCTTGCATTCCCAGGGACAATTTGAGCTTGGAAACAGAATTTATGAAGCCCCTTGAGAGTGTCTCTTCCATACAGTATTTCCAGCCTGACCAGAAGCAAATTTTCTCAAACATCTAGAGGGGAAATCAGTTCTCAAAACCTCCTCTTTAATCAGACAAAACCCTCTGAACTTGTGAAAGGATTTTGCTCTTTTCTGGTATCAGGCAATTTTTTTATTGTTCTCAGCCCTCTTCTTTCTAGCACTTGATGATTAGTTTGTGCTCTGATAAAATTCTGAACTTTTACAGTTCTGTTAATGTTTTTGAATATTTCTCATCATGCTAGAATCTTCAGTGTGCTTCCTCTCACGCATTCAATGGGAATCCTTGATGCTTAGTACCTCAATACAGTATTCAGTAGTTTACATGACCGTCTCCTCTCTTTGTAAAGGTGACTGAGAGAACGTATTTTCTAGTGGGGACATGCTGCACTTTGTGCTGGTCCGACAGACACACGCGTCCTAGTTGAACAATGTACTCCTATACCAGCCCATAATATACAGACAGAGTGGATGGGGAGGGGGAAGAAAAAAATGACATTGAAAGTATACACATCTGCCCTCAATTTTCTCTCTATATTCTTCCAATTTTCTCAGTAACATCAAACCTGAGGACTGAGATACTTGATTAAGTTGCAACATGTCAGTTGACCAGTTGTAAGAGATAATGTACATGCTTTTAGCCTGTAGCAGTGAAAGAAATTCAAAGTGATCTATTTTACCTCACAGTCCATTACTGCAATTAACTGAGAACCTGCAATAAATCAGTCTTGTGTCCAAGCTCTAGCCCTACTTGGTGTCCTTAGTCACAAGCTGAATGCTTATAGAAAATGTGCATAGATCTCCACTGCCTGCAGAAAACCCACTAATTTCTCCATACTCTTATGGCTGTATTCTTGCAAATTAATAAAAAATAATTAAAAACCAGCTAGTTGTGATGTTACTATTTAAAAAAAAACTATTATTTTCATCTCTCAGTGTTTTGCAATTGCAGTCACAAAGTCATGTATATGGTACTCTAGAAATGGAACAATGTTATAGCCCTTGCTTTTGAGGAGCTTCTGGGATAAAGTAAACAAAAACTCAGTGAGGTAAACAGGCAGGAGGCAGGAAGTCATGACAGAGTGGCTCCGAATGGGTCAATAAGCACTGGTCAACACTGACCAAAGCTTGGCCATGCTGTTCTTGACATTGCAGGAAAAGAAAGTTGGAATGAGATTTTTTGAAGGAAAACAATAGGATTATTTTTGCACAAATCAAAAAATTAGTACACTGCTGCTTGAGAGAGAACAGGTAGCAGACAGGATTGCACAGATACTTATTTTATATGATACAACCTAACCTATCATGTGCATGTCGCTGTATTCTTTAGCCTGGTTATGTATAGGAAGAGGAGTTGGGTGCTGCTGTCCCTGTGTGTGGTTTTAGGAATGCAATTATTCAGTTTTACAGATGGAAGCCACAATTTTACAATGTTCTTTGTCTAAGAAGCAATCTTCATAGCAGCATTACTTAGTAAGGCTATGAAGTGCAATAGAAGTCTGTTGTACTGCTTCAGATTGTTGTGCTACAGCGGTGGAACAGTTCAGTCTTTGTGTCTGTAAATAGTGTTGTCCAATTAATAATCTCAGTAGTTATGATCTTCAAAAATCCCTCAGGCTGACTGCAAACCAAGGAGAAAATAATTCATTCTGAAGTGTTGAATAAAAGGGACTTGAACAGGGAAAGTGAAAAAAACTTTATATAAAGTAGAATCATCATCAAGTGAAGAAAGAACATTTGTCACAAAGGAAGAATTTGTAAGTGCTGAAGTTTTCAGCATGTTGCACTCTTTATGTCTTTCCAGTACTGAAATCCTTTATACACTTATGAGTAAATAATCAATTTTTATTTGATTTGCATTTGATTACAATGCATTACATTGTGTATCTCAGTCATCATAATAAAATGTTTCTGATTATCCATGGTGTCTTCATGTTTTTAAGAAAAGACAAGAGAGTTGTAGGTCAACACTATTGAACCCAGCTGAAAAATCCCAACTATTTAGGTGTCATAGAAATGAGATTGGGGCATCTTGTGGTTTTTATGGATACAGGAGAGAAATGGGGTATTCAGACTATGACTTGCTGAGACAAACTAGAGGAGTGCATGTTGCAGAAATAAACCTTGAATAAGTGTAGAATGTGTAGGTCATAAATTTTCTTTGCAGGTAAACTAAATGGTCCTGCAAGGTGTCTTGCTGTGTCCTAGCTGAAAGCACTTGTAGATTATAGTGAATTTAGATTTTCTGCTAGAGTAATAATTTAATCTTGATTTTTCCAAAGTAAAACTCAATTTTATATTGAGACAGGAATTTTCAGCTGAGTTAGATTTCAGCTCAACTTTGGAGCATCAAGTGTTAAAAGTTCCCCATCAGTTGTGATTGTCTTCATTGAATGCCATGTTACTAATATTATATGAATTATCCAATTTATCTGTAACATTTTGAGTTGGGGTCCTTTCCTAAAAATGCTTGCAATTCTATTTCATTTCATTAGAACATGTTGACAACTTTAGAGAAAAACTTTTTGTGTGTGTGTGGGTGGAGGAAAGCTCTTTTTTTTGGCAAATATTTTGTGAAAATACTGTCAATCACTTATGCTTCACACTGTTGTGGGTGAAGCTGGAATTTTATGCAGGGGATTCCTGCTGTTTTTTGTTTGTTTGTTTGGGTTTTTTGTTTTTATTTTAGTTTGTTTTGTTTTGTGGTTGTTATTTTAAAAATCAGTAAAAAGCATTAAAGACTTCTAGCTTATAGCTTTTTAAAATAAGCTGCTGATTCAAAAGTAATTTCTGGTATGTGCTCTGTGTTCAACTTTCCCATTGGCTTCAATACAGAGATGGCTTTTTTCATTTGACTCTGCTTGAAATAGCTGTGTACAGTGCTGGTGAGCAGCACTTTCAGATGTGTTAGAGGTGTCTGTAAATACTTAATGTCTATGGTGCTCTTTGTAAAATAACCCACAGGCTAGCCAAAATCTGCTTTCAAATTCCTTTCCCAACCCTACCTTTTGCTCAGGTCTTTATGCAATAACCAGATCCAGATTATCTATAAGGGGCAAGGGAAAGAAATACTAAGTAATTTGCCAATCTTATGAAAGACATTGTGTATAATGTGTATAAATAATGACTGTTCAGTGCTATGTTACTGAGATGTCAAAGCACCTCAAAATACTTTTAGATGGAAAATAGATTCTACTTTTTGGATGTTGAACTGAGTGAATCTAATCATGTCTGTTTTGCGTGATAAAATTTGTGTCATCTTTCCCATCATTAAAAATGGTATTTCAGCTAGAAGGATTTTGATGCTTCTTTCAGGACAGAATTAGTAACATTTTAGTGCCATTTGATAAGCAGAGATCTAAGCAGACTAAAAGATACTGTGTCATGAACTCTCTTACAGTTTTCAGTGCTTCCTTGAAAAATCCATAAAGAATTTCACAGCTTTGAGCACCTCGTTCTTATGTACGTCCAGCATCCCATTGAGATTTCCAGAGTAAGTTAGAATCTTGAGTACAAACTGCGTAGCTGAAATGACATTTGATATGTTCATGTTGAAGTGCCGTAATTTGCTGCACTACTTCTGCAAGTTTCTTCAAGTTTGATACGTTCTGGCATTTGATATGTTTATTTTAAAGTGCAGTAATTTGGTGCACTTCTGCAAGTTTCTGCAAGTTTTCTTCTGCAAGCCTGCAAGTTTCCTTTCCTAATTTAATTTCTCTCCCATGTAAACTCCAGAATCTCTTTAAAGAGTATTTTTTCTGTGAGCTTTTAGGTGCTACACAACAACATTAAACTGTAGTCCTCCTTTTATTTTAATAAATCTAAATAAATTAAGATATAATTCCTTCCTGCATCATCTTTTTTCCATCCAATTAATGGCAATTCAAAATTTAGATTATTATCTATATATATGTCTCTTAAGCCTGGATTCATCTTAGTGCTATGTTGTAGTCAACTAATTTTGTACTGTTTAAAAAAAAAAATATAGGTGAGCTCGGAAGGCCTCATTTTTGAACCTCAGCAATGACAGAGCATCCCTGATGGATGTTTTTATTTTAATTTTACCTTCTCGCTCTCTCTGAACATTTGACTTTGGAAAGGTTAATCGCTAACATTGTGAGGTTCAAGAGTGCCTTGGTTTTATTATTATTATTATTATTATTATTATTATTATTATTATTATTATTATTATTATTATTATTATTTAACCCATGTTGGTAGGTGCTACATTCATTAATTTTTCTGAGAGATAGTATGATCATTCTCATTCTGGGAGGTAGCGTGCTGTGCGGTTTGTGTAGAAGCATCGTGTGTTAACTATACCATTCACAGTCTCCAATGGCTCCAGGAGGGCACAGTTCAGCATCTTCTCTATCAAATCAGAGAATATCTTTATTTCTTCCCCAGTCAGGATGTTGATTCACGAGAAGTCTCCGTTCCAGAGCCTGTATGCATCTGTCTCTTTTCTGTCACAAATGCTAGAGTTCTCATCATTCCTTCCTTTCTTTCTTCCTTCCTTCTGTCAAAGGACATCAGAGAACCATAAGTCTCATTGAGGATGTGGAGAAAGAAATGTGTGCATGAGTGCCAGTATCAGAAGTTCTAATATATCTAGATTTATGTGACACAGGATTGCGTGTTTCAGTGAGGCCGAGTTACAGGGAAGGATAAAATGGCACTGTGGTTCCTCAGGTACGTGATCAGAAAATAGTGGACAAATGTTCTTGTTGGGGGTAGGAAGAGTCATTGATCTTATTTTGCGACCAGTAGACCCAAGGAGAATAATTTTGGTGAACTACTTTATATTAAAAATTCCTATAGTGGGATGTGTGAAGTGGCTCACCTATGTGGTACAATCCAGCACAACTGGTAGGTGAAGAGAAGCTTCCTAACAACCTGCAAGAATCCTTTTTCTACCAGTTACCAATACAGAATTTCTACCACCTGATACATACTTCTGAATTTGAACTGATAGATTAAATGTTTTAAAATATAATGAGATAACTTAACTGCTATCATATTTATATACCATATAAATTGAGATTACCAATGCACTGTCTCATGTGGCATAGATCTGTCATTGGCTTTGCTTTCTTGTACTATTTCTAGCACTATCCTGTAGCAACTACAGTAAAGGCGTTTTCCATCACCTCTAGATTCCACCGCAACATATGCTCACTCACGTGATAAAAAACCTGAACAGCAGAAGAGTATTAAGAATTAGAAATGAAATTAAGCAAAATTAAGATAAATTAAAAAGAAACCTTCTGAACTACTTTCATCCAGGAGGCAGATATAAGTGTCTTAAATTCTGTTCACCAATGAGTACAGAAATCTAGTCAATAAATTCCTGTTCTAGCTGTTCTGAACACTGTCATAAGCGATGGATTGTTTGGGGGTCTTAAGTGTATGTTATAAAACAAGGCAGAAGAGGTTATGCAAGTGAACTATCAGAAGTGTTGTTGGCTGTAAAAATCTTGGCACAGAAACATACAAGGACTTCAGAGTCAGAGGGACCATGACAACACAGTCTGAACAAATATTTGAGCTAGAAATCCAGAGATATAGGGGAACTAATAAATAAGTTGAAGGGGTTATCATACCAGCTGTATAAACACTACAGATGAGCAGCTTCATCTCTCAAATTCTTGATGACTGCATCAGACCTTACAGTATTCATATATCCATATGCCTTCTTTTTGTGCATTGTTTTTCAGCACGCAAAATACTTTATATTTTTACTCACATTATCCAATGAGAAAATGTGTTTAAAAAGAATGAAAAAAACCCAAACCAACCACAGAGGTTTAATCTCAAATGTTTAATTCAGCTCCATTTGATGCCAAAGATGGTGCTATGAAGTACTTGAGGAGAACGCATTAAAGCTCAAATTTGCAATAAAAAGAAAAATGGAAATTATTGAAGGCTGTATTTTACTTTTATTGAGAGTAACAAAGGAAAAAGGCCAAAATTAAAGGGTTCTGTGAAAAGCCAATGAGCATGTGTCTGAGCGAGTTAGTCTCTGCTTGTGTATATCCTTTGAGACAATCTGCATCTGGGCTCAAAACAGTAGCTACATTTGTGGCTGGGATGTGAGAAAATATTTTCCATTTAAAAATTCAGAATGAGAGAGTAACAAAAAATTACATAATCACATCAGTTTTAGAAACTATAGATTATTTAGTGATTGTTTGCTTTTATGCTGGCTGAATCTCTGTTCACTGAAGATCTAGTAGAAGTGTTTAGTTCACACTAATTTACTTCTTAGTGGTCATAACTGTTTTCCCCATTCTTTATATTACATATCAGTGACGAGGAGTAATACACTTGTAACTAGTGTTCTCAGTAATGAGTTTTGCTGAAAATGGAGGTATCACAGAATAATCTGCAATTCTGGATGGTAATCTCAGCATTTTCAGAATTGTTAATTTTTTCTTTTCCTGCACAACTGCATTGTTACCTCTGTTCTTGCGAGATAAGGAGAAAACTGAAGAACATTGAGATTAAGAGCAAAACCTGAGAAGCGAGCTTCTTCCTTATGGGCTCTTTGCCTCAAAACCACTTTTCCAGCTGACTTACCCAACATTCGCCTTCCTCTCTAACTGCGGGGCTTTGCGATGCTCCATGTGTCATTGTATTTGTTTTCACATTATCACGCAAGAAAAAGGTGTACATTGGCAAATTTTCTGTCAATCACTGTAAACTTCACAGCAGCTGGGCAGCCACCTGTGCAAAACACAGCGGGTGGGGAGGCTGGCATTGCTGACAAACCGCTACGGCCATATGGGGTCTTCTGGGGAAATGAAGGCAGGAGCAGGTGTGCTGTTGCAAACACTTAAAAACTGATCGGGCTGTTTTTGTGGGTGACTGGAGGAAAGCGAACAGCGTTTTTGTCTCTGCGTGTGTTTGCCTGTGAGGTGCAGAAAAAATGGGTAATTGAATTATGGTACTGGTCAGGAAAGCTGTGTTTCTTAGACACTCTAGAAGAGATTGGTAGTGGATTGCGATTAGAAAAGGTGCTCCTAAAATCAGTGAGATTAACATGGAAAGCTGATACGTGTGCAAGCCTTTTCTCCTAAAGGCTGTGGGAGACAAAGCTTAGGGACAGTGATGCTTCTGCAGGTGTCCATCTGGGAAAAGCTAAGGGAAACTTAATTTGGAAGTGGGTGCAGGAAACAAGGGCTGGTGTTCGATGTGATTTCTGAGTATTTTGCAGAAAAGCTAACAACTAGTGGCTTTTAGAGGACTTGAGATCAGATGGAAGGTGATATCCTTGATTAGGGAGCGCATGACAGCGCCTCTTGGGAGTTTAGGCCTTTGCATCTTCAGAGAATATTGGGATTCTGGTTCATCCTGTGGCGCAGAGGCCCAAGGTGGCTGTAGCTGCGATTGGAGACCTGTCCCAGAGCTGGTCTGAGCTCTGCTGGAGTTGCAGGAGTAGCTGAAGTGAGGCTGTGACATGTGACAGTTTGCAGATCTGGGAAAAGTATTATAACATTGATAGCTGAAATAATAAAGTGGGTTCCAACTGTGTTTACAGTTGGACTATCAAGACGACATAGCCAATTCCCCCACCTCTCCTAGAATACTTCTTGTACTCAGTGAAAATTTATATTAGATGAGATTTCAGACATAAATGCCCAGATGATTTTTATTACAAATTTAAAAAATGTTTTCTGAAATTACTGGATTTCTGATGTCACAGTATCACAATATCACAGTATGTTTGGGATTAGAAGGGACCTCAAAAGATCACCTAGTCCAATCCCCCTGCTGGAGCAGGAACGCCTAGGTGAGGTCGCACAGGAACATGTCCAGGCGGGTTTTGAATGTCTCCAGAGAAGGAGACTCCACAACCCCCCTGGGCAGCCTGTTCCAGTGTCTGTCACCCTCACTGAAAAGAAGTTTCTCCTCAAATTTAAGTGGAACCTCTTGTGTTCCAGCTTGATCCCATTACCCCTTGTCCTATCATTGTTTGCCACTGAGAAGAGCCTGGCTCCATCCTCATGGCACTCACCCTTTATATATTTATAAACATTAATGAGGTCCCCCCTTAGTCTCCTCTTCTCCAGCTCCCTCAGCCTTTCTTCATAAGGGAGGTGCTCCACTCCCTTAATCATCTTCGTTGCCTTACGCTGGACCCTCTCCAGCAGTTCCCTGTCCTTCTTGAACTGAGGGGCCCAGAACTGGACACAATATTCCAGATGTGGTCTCACCAGGGCAGAGTAGAGGGGAAGGAGAACCTCTCTCGATCTACTAACCACCCCCCTTCTAATACACCCCAGGATGCCATTGGCCTTCCTGGCCACACGGGCACAGTGCTGGCTCATGGTCATCCTGTTGTCCACCAGGACCCCCAGGTCCCTTTCCCCTACACTGCTTTCTAATATGTAATTTCCCAACCTATACTGGAACCTGGGGTTGTTCCTGCCCAGATGCAGGACTCTACACTTTCCCTTGTTAAATTTCATTAGGTTATTCCCCGCCCAACTCTCCAGCCTCTGCTTATTTTGGAGGCTATAAAGATTCTGGCATATTTGACTTCATAACTACTGTTTGAACTTGTTGAAATCAACAGCAACATTTTTTTGCTTGGTGTTTGTTGCCACTGTCTAAATTGAAAGTTATATTAGAATTCCAAAAACTCTGCAAATACTATTCCTGTGAAAGTTTAATTTGCATTTGTTGCTGTCTGGTCTCAGTCTATGCATAATCTGCCGCAGATTCCTTTAAAAATAAATTCCTTTTGTGTCAAAAGGATCTTGGGGAAAAAAGTCCAATAACATCGCTGAGACTGATTTCTACACAAAACTCTTTCAGAAGCTTTGTATTTTGGAAATCAGTATCTGGGACTTGAAGTTCAAAAGCAATCTGCAGCATTTAAAAATAAATCCAGTAAACAGCAGTGACTGTCAGGCAGAGAGAACATGGAAAGCCTGGAAGAGTAGTTTGCATGGGAAATGCGTGCCAGGAATGTTTAGGTTGGTGTCCATCTAGGTTAGTTTCCTATTCTCATCAGACAGACTTCTGCAGCACAAATAAATATTAGTACCAAAATTTTTAAGACAGGAGCTAAATCCTGTAAGATGCTAAATATTTTTATACCACCTGAGTGAAACCCTTCGTAACACACGTGCAGACTGTATGAAGATCTACTTGCATTTTTGTGATGGGTTGGCTCAAGGCCACAGCTCATCACCTTGCAGGATCAGTCCTTGTGTTTGCGTAGAACATTCCTGAGCAATTCAAACAACAAAAACATTGATGACAGCCTGCAGAAAATCAATTTAAAATACTCCAACAACAATAATTAGCCACGTCTGTTCATGTATCCTGTCTTCCGAAGTTTTCTGGTAGCATTAATGAAAAAGCGATTAGGACAAAAAAGCGAGACCATTGTTCAAATGTGTCCTGCAGCCTTGTTGTGCTGCAGATTTTTAATGCTGCAGGTCTGAATTCCTGTGGGAAAATCACTTTCAAGAAGACAGTAATGTGCTTGCAGCGTTTTAAGTTTCTGGACCGTCGAGCCTTTTCCCCTCTGTGAAAGCACTTCCTTAGAAAATGACAACCATGAAGGCTTGTGAAGGGCTCAGGAACTACCATCACAAGGATTATCTTGGTACACCCTCTCATATGTCTTGAAACAAAACCATATGTGGTGGGGAGATGATTTAGATGTACCCTAGAAAGTTTCATGTTACTGCAATGCATACTGCAGTTTTGGCTGACTTAGAACTGCCGACTGCTCTGACATTTCTCTAGCAATTTGTGTTTTATTTACTTAAAGGCTCATAAGATTTTTCCATCCTCTGGACACTGAGGCCTTCAGGCTTGTTCATACATACCTCTGCTTTTTGTTGAACTTACAGAGCAAAATTTGCTTTTTAAAATATGCTTATGAGCAAGCATGCGGTTGAAAATAATGAGAAATTAATTAAATGGGAAGCTCATTTTAAAGATAAGAGAATGTGTACCTGACTAAATATGTACTGTAAATAATTAATCTTGCATCTATTGCATAAATAATAATGTATATCAGACTGAGCTAGCCTGAGAGTTCTGTATGTGTTATGTTGTGTGTGGATCCCATAGGGGCGGGAGAAACCAGCAAAGGTTTCACATTTCATTAAACATTTAGACAATTTTGTAGATTTCAGGCCTCATGGGAGAAGAGTTTGGCCTTATGTGACTTTCTCAGATGAGATGTAGTGTAAACACTTTTCTTGGGCTACAGTTTTCAGAATGTTTTATGTGATACCAGATACTCGTGTGGATGAGCAGGCAGCTGGCAACGTGTGTCTGCTGTGAGCAAATGAACTGCAAGGCATCATCAGCCCTGCTGTGTACTGATATAGGTCAAATGTAATAATGGTAACATTCTGAGGAAAGAAAAGAGGGTTTTGGTTTGTTTGTTTCTATCCAAACAAGATACTATAGATAGTCTGTCCTGCATTTAGGCAGTTGATGAAATAATTCATGTAATACATGTGCTGAAAATCTGTCAGGCACTGTAAGACCTAGAATCTAGTGTCCTGATTTCACTCTCTTTTACTTACTTGTACATGTAATCAGTAGAACTTTATACATTTTTCATTATCCTGTATTAGCAGGATCTGTCATATTAAAGAACATCTGAAAAAGATCAGTAACTCAGGATTAGTTTAGGTATGATTTCATGAAGAAGATAGTAATAAAAGAGAGTTTTTTCCGTGAGCAATGAAAATACAGTAGCAACTCAAATCAACATTTTATTTTTATAGCAGACAAATGTAGAGGCAGCGTCACTACAGCTGATGAATATGCTTGAGCTAAGATCTTTAGTTGCCTATTTTCTTCAGTTTTTCACTCAAAGCCGTGACTTGGCAGTTTCCATGTCTGAAGATGTCCACAGTGCTAATGGTATTTGGCACTAAATAAAGCTAAGGTCCTCTTGATTTCTTTCTTGTAAGTGATTGTAAATGTTCTGTTCATTCTGGAGAAATGGTTCTGACATCAAGAAATCAATTTTAAATTCTGCTGGTACACTTTCTTTGAGTCTCTAACTCTTCAAAATTAAGGAATTGTTCAATAGTATTTTTAAGTGATTATAAGTATCTCCTTTTGTGTTTTAAAATAAATACTAATAGAAGAATAATTGAAAATACATATGTATAAGGAACTCTGTAGCAGATGTTACAATAGTCCTTTAAAATTCCTATCAGTGGTGTACACTTTGCTTTATTGCTCTGCTCCTTCATGTATCAGTTCCCTAAGCTTTCAAGATTCAGAGGGTAGAATTATGCACTAACCGTGCTCAAGGGGCCCCTGCTAGTCTTTGATTATGATCTTTTCTGGGTCAGATTAATATTTCATACAATATTTCTCTGTGAAAAGAGATATGTTGCCTGTCATCTCCTGTCATCTTTTTAAGGTTTCTTTCAGGCCTCTAACAGGACTGAGGCCATATAAGTTCATTTGAGGCTTAAACTTCAGAAAAAGGATAATTACTGGGTTATACGAACAGGCACCAATTAAAGAGCATTCTTAACTTGGATGTGTTTTCTGGATCTTCAGCTATTCAACTGTAGAACAAGTTCTCATGGAAAATGATAGAAGATCTGTTACATGAGGCACTTAAAATGCAATTGATAACTCCTGATGGGGAAAAAAAAATCACCGTGGGGAATAATTTAGTTCTGTGCAAGAGCTGTAGATAAAGATGAATTTTGCAACATTTTTGAGGGAAGGGATACATTTCTCATGCATCCTTTGACTGGTTCCTTTAGGCCATTTTGTTACTTTTAGCATTTTGTTCATGGTCTTTGGGATACAAAAGGTGTTTGATGAAGATGTTAGGCATTTTAGATTTAAAAAATCATATTTGACTTAATAAAAAATGGATCACTTTACCTCTAATTTTTGACTGAGAAAATTATTTTCAGGAGAGACTCCAGCATTTCCCAAACGTGGGTTTGAACTGAACAATTTAGAACAGAAGGTGATGCTCAGGGACTTTGATTAGCTTTACAACGAACCTCC
This sequence comes from Columba livia, assembly GCF_036013475.1. NCBI lineage: Eukaryota > Metazoa > Chordata > Aves > Columbiformes > Columbidae > Columba > Columba livia. The sequence continues at coordinate 59,914,399 of NC_088606.1, forward strand.
CTGTGTAGATATCCATGTCTTCCTTCCCATTGAGCTGTGGAACAGTTGAAGAGAAAGGTTTGTCCAGTCCGAGACATGGCAATGCTGGTTGAAATCCTTGTCAGGTGATGGACTTTCTGTGTGACCATGGGAAAGTTGTCCTGCTTCCCTGCCCACTCATAGAATGGCCTAATATAAGGATACATATCTTAATGTGACATACTCTGTACCAGAAAAATGGGACTGTAGAAAAATGGGAACATTCTTGTTCTCCTAGAACCATGCTGTAAGATGATCCAGGCAGGGAAGGAGAAGGTTTCTGCTTCAAAACCAGTTACGATTAATTCTTGTACTAAAGAACATGATCATTCAGCATCAAGTTAAATCTGAGTATCCAACACTAAAATGATCTGGAACACTTTACATTAAATTGAATCAAATAATTGAAGTGTGATTAATATTGCAGTTCCAAGATAAGGTTTTGATGATCTTTTGTTTGACAGATAAATGAATGTATAGAAGCGTAATAAAGTTAATATTTTGGGCACATATAATTGATGACAACCATGGGTTTTTTCTTCACATTCCATAAGCTTGGGAAAGATTAATTTCTAAAATATCAGCAGAGATTACAGGATAAAATAGAATGACATATGAGAGGCATAGTATACCTATATTTTCAAATGGTATGGATATGATTAAATTGCAGGTGAGAGACTAAAACTTTTTATTATAGCAGTGTAAAAGGGTAGATGAAGATGAATTATTCTTTAAGGCACACATTTTAAGAACATTGCACAATCACATTAAGAGAATAAAAATATAACATGCAAGGAAAGTATTAAGGACAAAGAAATTTGTGCAGAGATTTGAAGGTCTAATCACATATGTAAGTACTTAATCTGTGACAAAGCTCGAGACAGTTTAAATTTCATCTGGAAGAAAAGGAGGTAGGCTTTGAGATTTTCTGTGTTACAGCTTCTAAGTAGAACCCAGGACTTTTTTTGAACACTAAAACTACATTTTCTTTACCAGCAGCATCTGGTTAACATGAGCTGAAATTAAAGGTATCCTTTAGCACAATCTCCAAAGCATTGACTCAGGGAGAATTGTCAGTATTTTCTGTGTTCCCACCTCCAATTACTTTACCCTGCTCTTAAATTCTTACTGTGCTAGAAGGACAAGAAATGACTGTTATGAAATTTGCCCTACCAGTTTTCCATCCTCTGAGGATTTCTTCAAGCTGAGAGAATCCTGTCATTCTCCGACAGGTTTGAAAGCTTTCTGGAGGTGTTTAACTCAGACTTTTTTGCCTCAAACAGCAAAACTTGTGATGTACTGTGGTTGTTTGCTGCCTGTCTCAACTAGCGGCAAGAAGAAGGTTCCTGTTTGTAACAGTAAAGCAGGCTGTAGATCAGATCCCTTGTGATTCGTCAGAGCATGTATTTCTGTAGGCTAAGAGGTACTATACAGCATCACAAAGAGTAAATTTAGTAGGTAATATACAGTCATTGATGAAAAAGAACTACTATTTATTTGGTGAGTATTACTATACTGTAAGAACTGGGCTGTGCTCAAAAATTAATTACCGCTAGAATTTACACATTTTTGTTTTTATTTCACTTCAATCAGAATGTCACTTGGTGAAATTATTTTTATTTAATGCTTGCTTTCTATATTCTCTTTGCACATTATTTTCTGTTTGGACTCACAAACTGACTTTTCAAAATTTCATAGCTATAAATTTAGGATCAAAGCTTTAAAAGAGTAAGACAAATAAAAATAAGATGTGAATGCCGTAAATACACTTCTAAATTATCTGACACTCTTCATCTCTGCTGGTATCATTGATGACTAAGTGTAATGACTTGTTGGATAATGTCTTGAAAAGGATTTGGAATTACCTTTTTATTCACATTCTAAAACTATCAGATATGGTTTTCTGTTTAATGAAAGATCTGCTGAAATGGTAGTAAATTATAAATGTGTAAAATAATTTTCATTACAATATTTTAAAATAGCATTAACTAACAAAGTAGAATGTGTGGATTGTCACATTTTAGAATTTACTTTACCTGTTCTATGGTTTAAGTATAGCAAATAATGTCTCAGAAAGAGTCAAGTCATCATGTATATATGAAATTTTAGTAGACAGAATCTCTCCTAAGCTGTGAAGCACACTGAAGAAAACTGTTGATAGGAAGGAAGAAAACCTGTTACTTAAATCATACGGTATGACTGGATCACCCATTAAAACTACACTTCCAACCCCGTCCAACTTTAATAAAGGTTTTAGTATTTGCCAGTTCAGTTCTTCTCTCTCCCCTTGTTACGCCTTTCTTTGTTGATTTTTCCAAAGACTCAAAAATGAGTATAAATTAAATATAAGTTAATATGCTTTCATATGTTACGGGAGTGTGCTACATGGTTGAATGGTTGTAGGTGTAGGAGAGAAAATGATCAACATAAGAAAAACCTATTTTTTTGAGGTTCAGCCTCCTGGAATCTCATTATGGGACTATGGCAGTGTTTTCAGGGAGTCCTTCTTAAAATGTCCTACCACTCAACTTCTATTGTGGAGAAGAAACATCTAATGAGTTTGATAGACTAAGGAGGAGGATATCTCTCCTGTCCAACTGCTAAGAGATGAGAAAGTGTATTTTAAAGATGTTTGATCTCATTTATCTTGAAACATATGTCAGTTTAGAAAAGATGATATGTCTCTTAAAGAGGATATCCAAATCGCTGTTTGCAATATTAACTCCACAGTTCTGTTCCAGCATATCAGTTTAATATCTTTTTCAAATAATATTTCAAGTATCAGACCATTCCTCTCAAAGAGAAAAATATTTGCTAGGTTCATAGTATGTATTTTACCAGAAGAAATAGCTAAGGGCGGTGTGAGTAAGGCAAGCAGAGCTCAGTTGGAAGATCCAGCACATCGTCTGCAGGACACTAATTCCATTTGCAGGCTCAGCCCCTGATGATATACATTACGTTAGTGGGGGGCTAGACAGAAACAGGGCTAAAAACCCCACCACAGTGGGAGTGACTGTTAGTTACTACTGATGTTTGACTGGATACAACTGACATTCTGCATGTGTGTCACTCAGATAGGGAAGAAGCTAGTAGCCATCAAGGTATAAAGTGGTATATTTTTACTTTTTACTGAATTTTTCACAAACCTCTATTCTTCTGCATTCCTGAGCTGTTCATTCCCTATTTGCCAACTTAGTGAAACTTTGTTCAGCTTCTGCTAATAAGTAGAATAGTTTTTAAATTGCAGACTTAGCAGTGATTGTCAACACTGAATGCTGCGATTCAGTGCAACTATGAGAAGATATTTGGGGTGTCAGGAATGGGTTAGTCACAGCAGCACAGAGACTGTTTGATCCTTAAATCACACACACTCAAATGTATGTGTTTAACAGTTTGTTATTTTAAAATAATTTTTACTGTTAACAAACAATTGTGTAGTGCCGTCACTAATGATCATCTGAGATTACATTGCACTTCAAAAGTAATAATCATAAAATTAGTACTGTTTTCCTGGATACGATCTCAAAACATTTTGTAACATGACATTATTCTGATGCACAAATTGAAAATTTATCTGTATTTCTCCTAATCAGAATAATTTCTGGAGATCTGTGCATATTCATATCAAAGCATTAGTCTCCAATATGACCTACCAGATTGTTTTAAAGGAAAGATGGGGGAAAATGAGATGGAGTTCCCATTACACTGAAAACCTACCAAGAAATATGTGTTTCTTTTATTTATATTAATTGATATGCAAAGTTGCATTGAAGATAATTGGCTTCCTTTGAGAAAAAGGTTCAGACGATTAAAGGCAGGTGTAAATTATTAGAAATACAAAGATTTTAGGTAGATCTAACAGTCAGGAATAGCTCATATCATCTGAGGTGTTAAAAGCACATAACAGCTTTTAGTCTGAGTGGTTAGTCTCTGGAGGTTTCTATATGGAAGCAAATATTCTTTCCATAAGACTTTGCTTGTCGTTAGATCTGCACCTCAACACAGAGATGTATGTTAGAAAGTTATTTGAACTACTTCCATGCACGCCTAAATGAAGGAAAGATGCACAGATATCCTGAAGGCTACAGAGTTCAGCTTCACTCTGTGTAATTGTGAATAGAGAGTGCTGTAAAATCAGAAACAGAGTGTTTATCTGCTGGAAATATACTCATCCACAAATCCTTGATTACTCTTCTCTAATGAGACCTGACTTAGGATAACAGCCAAGAAAGAATATCGTTTTCTTCACTGAAAGTTTAAATAAAAGCAGTAAATGTCTTAATTCAAATCCATTTATGGTGGGGTTTTTTTTTGTGCTTTACTTTTTACTACCAAGGACATTTGTCAGAGAATATGATCTTAGTGTGGAAATGAACATCTGTTATTTGATGGTGGACATTCAGCAAGTGCTAAGTTCAAAGGCATCATCTGTGGAAGGCTGAAATCAGCATGCAGAGAGCCCTGTATGGTAACAATGGGGGCAGAGATGGCATATTGAAAATACCGTTTGAAATCATATGAGATTCACCTGAGATCTTACTGCTTGTTCTGCGCCTGCTTGCTTTCCTATAATGAAAATACAGAATTAAAGTACTCTAAGATTATCATATTGAAACAAATACCATTGTTGAATCAGCTTAAATGTGTATTTTTCTAATGGCTTTTGGTAAAAATTATAAAATCTATCCTACAGAAGGTTATTTTTAGGGTGCTTTAAATAAACATAATGCTTAACAAAATGAAAGAGCAGGATATTTAAGTCTATTGGTCTTTCTACACAGGAGTATTACTATTGTTTATATTTGTCAGCTTTGACTTTCATTAATATATTCTGTCCATACCTTTCCCTTATATTCAGTTCAGTGCTACTTGGACAATTTCTATTAATGCTTTGCCAATTGTACATTTCTCTTGTAGCTATCATTTTTTACAGATAGTTTCATTGGTCAGACTTTTGAAGTTAATTGCTGATTTGTTTTATTTTTTTCAGGTTGCCATCTAAATCAGCTAATGGTCTTCTCTGCCTGCAAAACCGGAATATAGGTAGGAATACATTTGAACATGATTCTGTACTCTGTATCACTTTATGAGGAGATTGTGATGTATTACTTTTTACAAGCTGATATTATACAGGTGCAAAGGGAATCTAAAGCAAAGGGAGCAAAAGTGTATGTATGTGTGAAAGATGTCACATAGAACAGAACTCAAATGACTGTCAAAGAGCGTAGATTTTAGGTTCTCAGCAGCAGCTTTTGCTCTACAAAGCTGGTCCTATGGAGCCTCACTAATGCTGTGCAGGCTGAAGGTCCTGTGGTTACAAAATCCCTTTCTTCCAAAGCAGTAAATTATGAATGACATGGGCCTTGTCAGAGCTGTGAGGGGCCAGGGACAGCTGGCCATTGCCAACCCACAACCAAAACAAGCTTGTGGAGCCCAGTTGTGCCCTCCAAAGCCTCAGAAACTAGAAATTGTCTCTCCCTGACTCAGTTTCAAACAATGAGAAGCTGGACAGTTTGGTCCATTGGTTTCCATGTACAGTGGCCTGGTATGCTTGGGACATTGACTCAGTTTGTGATACAATTTAACGTAACTCTCTCTAGAACTAGTGCTATTATCTCTATAGCATCTTCATCCTACTGTTATTGTACAGCACCTTTGTGTGTGAAGGCCCTGCAAGGCGACAGTCCTCTTGTGTACCCTCAGAAATATTCTCTCTCTTGTGCTGAAATAGTCCTCTCCAGACAGGTTCTTGGCTCTGAGAATTAGTGTCCTTTCACAAACCTTACAGTGGCCATAGTGAGGGACAAGAACTTGACAGAAGATGTGGCATAAACAAGATGATGGATGGAGGATTTGTGTTTGAATGTTAAATGTTGCACAGACTTTTAGTAGATGAGTAGATGTATAAACAGACTTGCAGGTGTCAGCAGATCTGAGAAAGACACATCCCTAACTTTCAAGGTTAATCTGACAATGCGGCTTGTTAGTGAGTACTGGATCAAACATTCTGTTATTTGCTTCCTCCTATATGTACGTTTGCCTGTGTGCTTACTGAATTTGGGTGCAGGGGACATGGTGTCAGCAATCCCAACTAGATCATTTGCAATGGACATCTTAGAATCACAGAGTCATTGAGGCTGGAAATGACCCCTTGAGAACATCCAGTCCAACATCTATTTTTAAAAAACAAAGTTACTAAATTTCACAAATGTGAAAGTTGCAAACATTTCTGATAGATAATGCCTTTAGCATTATCTAGAGACACCTTTTACAGAACTCCTGTTTTTCTGTTGCCCATTGTTGCATCCTGTTGACCAAGGATTGTGATTCACAGATTGAAAATCAGCAAGCAGCAATTTTTCAGGTAATATTTGAGTCAGTGTGGACTGCAAGGAGCCGTATATGAAAAAGAAAAATTAATTTGCATGGTTGCAAAATCAGAAAGTTTTGAAGAGAAAAGAAGATTTCTGTGCTAACTAATTATGTATATTTTTTTATCCAACATTTAAAACTCAAAGCTGAAGGTTTCCATTCTATAAATTAAATTTAAAATATCAGAATGAAAATATGTTCCTCCGTAATCATTACCTTTGAACACACACTAATATATATTGGCTGAAAAAATACAGAGAGCACAAATAATTATTTTGGCAGATCACTGCATCGCTGAAACTCCAAAAGGTTCAAATTAAATTGTTTGAAAGCCATCCTGTAGGCTAATTGTGTTTCCTCAGGCCCCAAGGCAACTCATGATGTCTCCATGGCAACTGTTCTTTACTTTTTTATTTAGAAAACTGTTTAGGCTTCATACTTCACATATTAACTGATGTAACGAAAACCTAATACTGGGGAAGTTTAATAGTCAGCAGCTTTTTCTTTTGCAGGATTGCACTTAGTGCGGATATTACACTTGTGATTTCTGATCTTAACTAGATTGTTATAATCAGCAATCATTACATTTTAGTTTTGCACTGCAAAATTCTTATTTGATCACAAATAAAATGATGTTGTATTTTCTTATGTTATTGTGTGGCAGTTCAGCAGATTCTGCCCTTCATTTGCATGCAATTTTCATGTTGATTTAGCAGAGGTATCACAGCTGTGGTAGTGATTGACATCAATACCAAATCTGAGCATGACAAACCAGACTCCTTTTGGTTTTTAAATCCAGATCATGTGTCTGGTACCTGTCTATGTCACTCATCATAAAGTGGTGCAGAATTAGGACTAATATACTGACATTGAAAATGGAACCCAATTTCCTGAGAGTCAATAGGAACCTGCAAAATCTCTGTCTGGTGCTCAGGCTGGCATATTCAGGAGATTAACACCTAGAGTATATTCGCCTTCCAAACAAACTTGCTAAATGACTGCAGAGCACTCATTTCACCCCTGCAACTCAGTTCCTGCATCTACAGCTGGTATTAATGATTTGTTTCTGCAAAACACTGCAATATCTGCACTTTTAGAAATAAATGCATCTTATAATAGCTCAAGTTTTTCATTCTTACTGAATACTAACCAACTTGCTTTATGGCAATATTTTGCCATTGTCAGTTCTTCCCCATTAGTGTTTATCTACATCAGCAATACCAAGACTCCATGGCTATTTCAGTCACCTGCACAGCTTTTGTAGTCACAGTAGTTGTAGAGCACTACCCAGCAATTTGAGTCCTGTCTTTCTGCTCATTTTTGTCCTCACAGTATTTTTGCTAGGGCTACCTGATTGGATTTATTCACATTTGACAAAGACATGGTTAGAGAGCTTCTGGCCAGCTGTTACGACTGGTACACAGCTAAAATTTGTGCCAACATGTCTCATATCATGAGAGCTCAAAGTGGTTGGGAAGGATTATATCTTCTGGGAAGGATTATATCTTCTGTGTGTAGTCTTCCAGAAGGGACTGTGGTATAAGTTGAATGAAGATGGATAACTGAGAGTGACTCCTGGTCTTATGGTGGTCCTGGAGCTCACAGCAGGACTCCACTGAATTTAATAATCAGTTAAGGGAGGCTGTGGCAGTGACACCTGGGCAAGTATCTGTCAGGGACATTTATTAATAGATATGGTTGAATTTCTTGCATAAATGATGATGGGCAAGAGATCTCTTTGACCTGTTGGGGTCCCCTCCACACCTATTTCTAGAGTTTTATTTTTAATTCTTGTTTTAGTTTTTACTCAGAGTTTGTTTTCTTTCAAAGATTTAAAGTTTGTAGGAGTAAAACTCCACTCTGCTTAAATGTTAGCACTTATTTAGATGCTTTCTTGAATTGAAGTTTGTCCTCTCAGTGTCCCATTCTGCCTTCTTCAGCTTCTCCTTAAGAAATATGAGACCAGCATGGTGCTGACTAATCCTGCTGCTATTGTTGTGGTAGTGTTTAGATGCATCAGTGCAGGATATTTTTAAGAACATTTCCTATTGTTTGAATTAATCTTTAATAAATCAGGGAACAGCAAAACTGCTGTGTGACCTTGAACAAAAATAAAACAATTCAGATACCTAATATAGAGGGAACAGTTCCAAAGCAACTTGGAGAGTATAAATTGTTGGCCCAGAGTAATGATCCAGTAATGATGACATCTATAAAGCATTTGTAATTGGTTTTTATGGAAAATATGCAAACAACACCTTTCCCTCAACTGTGTAATAGTAATAATTCATTTATCAGTTGCAGCTTGATAATAACAAGCTGCCAGTCTATATTCTAGCTTGTACTAATAAGATATTTCAGTCTCCTGTGCTAGTCCTAGGGAGGTATAGTGGAAAGCAGAGTTAGATGTGCATTGTATATGCCTGAATGCCAGTTGATTACAATACTTCAATTAAAGTGGGTAAACAACCTGCTTGTGTTTTTTATTTGTGCATATAGCACAGTTATAAATGTGTGCATTTCCATGAAACTGAACAGAAACTAGTTGTTAAACAGCTGGCAGGAGAGAAAAGTATTGGCTTAAAATGTGCTTATTGTAGTCTTTGATTTGTTTTTCTAATAGCAGTAATAAGCAAGAACGTGCTGTAGAGTGAATGCGCACCATTCATAATGGCTTTGCTTTTTCTAAAACCTAGTAGCAATAGCTTTGGTGGTATTTACTTAATGTTTACATTTAATATCACCAAAGAGATGAGCTCTAATGTTCTAGGAATACTTCATATATATAATAAACAATAGTCCCTGCTTTAGACTATTGGATGATCTATTTTGCCTAATTGTGATTTGTTCATGTGCCCTATTTATTACAAATTACATTTCTCACAACTGACGTCTCCATCTCAAAAGTCTTCCTTTAGATCAGAAACATTCAGAGCTGAAGCTTCAGGTTTTCTTTTAGATCAAAAAAATGAAGCGTAATCTGCTTTAGGAGCTTTTGGACCTCCTAAAGAAAAGAGAACAGGGGAATTGCACACTATTTGTTAGAGGGATAACTGTAGAAAACAAAATACTAACTATATACCTCCTAAAGACTCACCTCTGCAGACAGAAATCCTGGTAGAAGAAAATCTCTCTGCTTTCTGGTGGGTTTTCAGTGCTTTTATGGCACAAGATAACAATAGAGAATCTGCTTTCAGAATTAGTAATAATATGAATTTCAGATATTTTCAGTGATCTTAATTGATTCTACATCTGTAGAAATGCTATGTTTTGTCCCTGATATTTAATATACAGGATATTTCAAAAAAGAAAGGAAAAATGAAACAGTATAAAACAAATTAAAATGAAAAGCATTCAAGAATGCATAATCCTCTCCTAATAGCAATTTTAACTCCTTTTGGAGAAAGTCCAGTCTCAGAAACACAAACGTTGACTTCAGTAAGCATCTTGAGCATGGCTCTTACATTGTGCTGAACCCTCTAGGCCTAATATGAACTGAATAGAAGTTGAATAGTCAGTGGAAATCTATCTTTCTTAAGGAATATTTGCATCAGGAAGAATGTTTCAAATTAATAATTTAGATACCAGTTAAAACATAAATATGCAGGGCACAGGCAACAATGATCACTGACCAATAATCTAATATCAAATGACTGGATTGAGCTTAGAGATACTGAATAAATTAACATGATCCTAAATAAGAGTACAACCTCCTTTTTTCCTAATCAAAAACTTATGTAGAATAGAAACAAACAAACAAGCAGTTAATCAGCACTCGTTTGGTAACATTCATGGCGTGGAGGTCTTTGTAGATCTTGTCTACAGGGTTCTTAACTGTTGAAAGTCTCAAAGTCAATTTAAAGAAACACAGAAACAAATAAAAAAACAACAAAACACAAAAACACAGTGCAAGTAATGTCTGACATAAGTTGGTGGATTTTTCTATTTTTTACAGAGCTTGAATGCAAGCAAAAATCATAAAGTTTTGCTGGCACAAGCGTCAAAATAGTAGATCTCACATGTAGCATCTACCACCTTTTCTTGACCCCATTTATCAGCACAGCACTAAACTTGGGGGCAGTAATGGTGGGAGGGTTGTAAAAGATTGAAACAGAAGAAAATGCAAAAAAGAAAGAACAAAGAAGTACAATTTTTTTTTTCTTAATCTTTTTTTAGTTTTCCATTCCTTTTGTCCATGTGCCAAAATGAAGAGATAATTTGTATGATTGACGTTAATTGACTAATAACCTTAAAAGTGAAGAGCCCTTTTAATGTTAGGTGTAAGAGGAAGTTTATGGAAGAAATGTAGTTATGTGGTAACATCTGGGTGTGGGCTTGGGAACAGAACCTCTGCTGGACCTTCAGTTTTATGGCTAATACCCCATACGATTCACTAGTGCAGGAATACCATGTAATGCAGAGATTGAAATCAAAGATAGGGAAGGAGCAGTAGGAATAGATTAACTCCTAAAAAAAAAAATCCAGCTTCCCTAAAGAGATCTTAATTAAAAAAAAAGAAAGGGTAGAGAAGAGGTAGGGAAGCACAGAACCAGAGAGACACATTGCTTTTTATGGCTGTATTTTTAGCTCTTTTCACAGGTGACAATTACGGTGGCGAAAGAACTTTTTAATACGTTTTTTTCCGATACTGGGTATGGAACATTGTGTATATGAGTACAAATACGCATAGATACAGGACTAATAGGGAAAGTTTTATAGCATGGCTTCAGTCATTTAGTACTTATATTAATTCCTATTTAAACTTTATCTGATCTTGTCTTTTAAAACTAAATTTCTCTAGAAAGGTAATGGAAAATAACACGTTGTTTTTTTTTTCATTAGTTACAAATATAATTTGCTAATTTAAATCTGCCTGTAGCTGGTTATTTTGTACCACTGAGGCACATAAAAGCAGATGTAATTATCCGAGAAATAAGCATTCTTCTCTTGGATAACGAAACAAGCATATTCCTTCTGATATGCCTGAGGATGTAATGAAGTATCAGAAGACCCAGTCAGTCCCACATTCCTCTGATGGTGTATCATCATTTTGATGTAGGTCAGGGTTTAGGGACAACAGCAGAGTCCTCAATGCATGATTTGAACTTTTCACTTCTTCTGAAATGTTATTTGGTGTTGTAGATATAGTGATTCCAACTGATAATATTAAGAAAACATACTCCTTGTGCTTACCAGCATGTGAAGAAGCCCCACATGCCTGTGCACTCACATGCATACACGTTTACTGTACATAGTGCAGTTAAACAGAATAATTAATCAACTTCATTGTATCCAAGAAAGATGGAAAGCGTAGCATGATTATGGTTTCTTGGCATCAGAGACTGTGGAAGCTGAGAACATTTTCCAGGAGAAACAGACAGGAGAGATGTTGATGCAGGTTCATCTTTAGAACCAATACAGGCTGCAGGTGTGATCAACTAAAGCAGCATTTTTAGATTATTAGGTGGAGCAGCTTGATTTTGGCATACTGATATAACAGATGAAATACTTTGCTCCATTTTTATTTCTATATATATTTATATGGCCCTGCTATTTCATTGCATTTGCTTTGGAGGCTTTGGAGTTCTTTGACAACCCATTAAAGTTGTCAGGAATTTTTGTGCATCATTGCCTTTAATTCTAGTCTTGTCTCGTTTTTTCCATCCTCCCTCTCCCTCCCCATCTCTTCCCCATCTCCTCCTCTCCTCTCCTCGTCTCCTCCACTTCTCTCCTCATCTCCATCTCTCTCTTGCTACTGTCTTTCCTTCCCCCTCCAGCTCTTTTGCTGCTTTTCTTTCTGATTTCTTGAAATTTTTTTTTCCTTGATTTTATGAAGAATAACTGGCATGATTTACATGATGTTTGCTTTCTTCAAATACCGACATTTATTCCAAATTGTGGGCAGGAGCTTCTGAGTAATGTGGTTTAAGAGTATCTGTTGAATCCCTGGAGTTTCAGCAGAACATTGATTACTACTCTGATAACGTTGTTCAAAGTTAAAAAGACTGTCAGTGATGTACAAAAGACCATTCTGAATTTGATGTGAGGAGAAAGCACACTGGAACAAAATAAAATCCCTAATAGCAAAGCCTTGTAAAAATAAACAAGACTTAAATCCGGGGGTGTATTTATTATGGTATGTGTTGCAGAAGCTCAACACTTAGACATTTTTACTCATGATCTCTTGAGTAACTGGGAAATATATCAAATGAATACTGTTTATGTATAATATAGACAGACAGATAGACATAAAATATCTTGAGCAACATGAGCTGTTCAAAGTCATGTCCCCAAATCTGTTGTACTTAGATGGGACAAGATTTTCAGAAGTGATGAGTAACCTTGAGTGTCTAAGTTCTCATTTCTCAAAGGGACTTGTGCTAAGGCCTTGCTACAAATTTTATTTATCTCTTCTCCTAAGTATATTCCCAGCTGGCCACACCAAAAATGGAAGCACACTGAATCAGTAATAACTATTAATTTTGCTTTAAAAGGAGTTCTGATAGAGAAAATTCTCAGCCTCTTCACCTGGGGGCTTCTGATGCAGAAAGGTCAGGACAATAAAGGGCTTTATAATGAGACAAAAAGACTAGTAAGAAGAATTGTTAGCAGTATTAATTACTGCTCCTTTAGTGGTATCCACAGACTGGCTTGGCAGGATATGGGCAAAATGTTTCCATTTAATAATATGTTATTAATGGAACAAAAGGACAAGAGGGTTCTGCAGTATGATTGCAGTGTAACTCATCTGAAAATGCAAGTGAATTAATTGTAGAATGACTGCTTAATAATAACGTAGCTGTTTTCATTAGATTGCACTGTAAGTCACATTTACTAACTCATGAATTATAAGCCCTTGGGTAAGTTAATAATTTGTTGTTGAACACTGTCATTCCAGTCTGATGGGCTGAGGCAACAGAATAGAGATGTTGAGTGGTTAAAATGTGAGGTGGCATGAATTGCCCATGGTTCATGATGGATCTGACAGGGACTATTGAAACTTTCCTACCATCCAGTCATTGTACTTCTATTCTGACATCCATGACTGCAACATATCCATCCAAAAAGGATGGCTTGCAAACTACCAAGTTAATAATATCAAGTTAATAATATTCTTAAACCACGATTTAATTTTTAAAATATTGAACAAGAAGGAGCACTCACATATTTCATTAATGTCCTAGCTCTGTCTGCTTTATGTGTCCAGGTCCTTGTATTTTATGTATAAAAACAAATGAACAGAGAGGCACCATATTAAGCAACTTGTTGACTTACTGTTTTATAAACTGAAGCATATATTCAGTTAGGTATTCTTTTTCCTCACTGTAGGCAATGGCAATATTCCTGGTAGAGTTAGTGAGTGCAAGAATAGGCCAGAAAGCTGGTTTTGCTTGAATTAAATTAAGGTGCAACAGATTATTCTTTGAAGAAGTTGGAGCCTATGTCAAACATTTGTGGGTTGTTTTTTTGTGTATTTTTTTTTCTTTGTAATGAGAGAGTGACATGCAGTCATTGTTTGCATGAAAACTGCACTAAAACTTGACTAAAATGTTTTAATGAGTCACTGAGGGACTGTACTAATGCCTTCATCTGTTAGGTTATATGCAAAATGAAGGACAGTATCATTCAAGCTCAGTGCTCTGAAACAGGATGTAAATCTCTAACAGGGACCGTTCAATGCAATTAGGAAGCAGCAACAGTTGTTTGAAAGACAGAGACTCAATGTTAGTCTAGACTAAAGGCCTTCTAGCAAAGACAATGAAAACTTTCCTTCAGAAACTAGATGGAGTCAGTAGCACTTTGTGTTTCTTCAGTTTGTCGGCAGATGGTCAAAAGGTCTCCAAAAACTAAGTATGAAAGAAGAGCTCTAATTCTGCCATTTCAAAGGATTTGACTTGACATTTCAAAGTTATGACTGTGACAAGGTTACAGCAGCACAGCCCACAGAATCCACCATGAGAACTCCACACACACCAGATGCTTAAAACTGTGCAAACAGAAAAGTCACAAATTGAAAAATATAGATCATGTGAAAATCACATGAAAACCACTTGAAGTCTAGAAGTAACTAATACAGGTGCCTTAATTTACTCTGATTTTTGAACACAAGTGTCTTGAAATACCTTCTCAGAAAGTAAGTGAAAGATGAGATACTTGTTCAGTGTCTTGGTTCTACCTGTGATTTTAAGAAAAAATGCTAAACGTGCAACTCGGATGAAAAAATTGTGATCTTTTGTGTCACTATTGATCAAAATAGATTTCTAGGCTTAAAGTAGGCATTTGGATGGAATTTAGGTGCCTAAATCCAAAGCTGCACTTTTAAATATTTTTGCTCTATTGTGATATTCATGTGAGATTTGCAAAAGTATTTGATCTGTGAGATACCAAAGTTTTAAGTGACTTGCCAAAATTATATGTAGAGAACCAGTGGCTGAAGAAGACCTGGGTATGCAGTTATATTTTATATCAAGAAAGCAATGAACAAAATACAGAAACAACCTTGGACCAGATCATGGACCAGAACATGGGTTTGACTCTTTTAGTTAACATGCACAACCTTACCTGTACATTTTTTTCCCCTTCTTTCACTTATTCAGACATTCCATTTCACAGCATTTCTTCCCTGCAGACTTCAGAAAAATGGAGGGCGTCACCACACTCTTCTCACATAACCTGTCACCCCATTAAGGTTCTACTTATTACTGCATTGGTTAGTGGCTTTGAATTCTTTTGGGAGGTGGTAGGGGTTGTTTTGAAACCCCCAGCTTACAAAGGACTTGTAAATACTAGATACGTCTTTTATCTATACGTCTTTTAATATCTACCATTATTGCAAAATCTACTTTTTGCCTGGCTTGTTTGAATTATCTTGAACTAGCATCCCATTGTAGGCTAACAGATGCCGATAGACAACAGAAATGTATTGACTTCGACAACACTATCCTTTATCATTATTTTTCTCCCTTAGCTGTGCATATATAGGTTAGGTAGCTGAAAACCCGGACCACCTTGTCTTATGACTCCCCAGGCCCTCTTCCTCATGCTGTTGAAAAGTAAACAGTGTAGCTGGGTTTATCTTATGTGAATTAATAAAAAAATCTATGCATAATTGAAATTTTTTGACAGATTTCTTGCCAGAGTCTAATTGCAGCACAATTGAAGTCAGTAAAATGACACAAAAGGAAGCTTCGTAACAGTTCCCTTTCTAGATACCTTCCTTTGGCCGTCAGTAAAGGGATGAAGAATTCTTTACATTTGAGAAAAAAAGGTCTTTGTGTCAGAGATGGTCTCTAAGACATTGCAGCATAAGGGAAAAGAAAAAAGGTCTCACATAGCTTTCCCAGCAGCTTCTAGGCACAAAGAGTGGTATGAAGGCTTTGAAGGCTCATCAGATAAGAATAAATGCCTCTTCCACCTACTGTAGTCTGGTGGTTCTTTCCTCAAGTTCCCCAAAAGGGAACACTGAGTTCTCTGCTGACTCCCTGCAGAGCATCCCTGGCATTACACTGCTTTTGAGCTGTGACATTTGGCAAGGAAATTGTGTCAGTAGGTGGAGGGAGATCAAGAAGAGACCAAGCATACCTTTCACTGACTCTTCAAATATATACTGGCCCCTTGAGTTTGTTTGACACACAGCAGCGCAAAGATGATGTGTGGTTCTGCTGCTATTCTGCTGTTCTGTTCCTCCATATCAGAACAAAAAAACTGGGCTCAAAAGTTCTGAGCTTCAGATGTGTGTGGCTACTTGTGGGAAAAAAGAATTGACATAATTGAAGGTAGAAACTGGGAAGTCTGGGCGAAGTTATGGAGGATGAAACTATGCTGCCAAACTGAGGTTGTGATGGTGGATGTAGCTGGGATTTGTGTGATATCCAATAAAATTCAGCGTTGCACAGAGGTTTGAGTTGAATTGGCTTTTATCTTACCTACCTGGAGTGGATAAACAAGACTTGATTTTACTCCTCAATTAGCAACTTGGCAGTTGTATGTCCTTTTATTGAGAAAAAAGGCTCTGTTTGCAGCCCTGATCTCCATGGAAGAAGTATGCTTTTTTTAGTCATTCAATAAATGTGGTAATTTTTCACTTGGACACAAATTTGTGTAGGTTCAGAAATTTGGGAATCCGTGAAATTCCATTTATGAGCAAAATTAGATGGTAATGATTTAATTGATGGTTGAGCATGCGGACAAACTACGCATACAAGATCTTTTCGATAATTAAGTCTTTTCATGGCATGACAGGTTTTTGTCATTTAGGTCTCAGACAGTAATTACAAACCAGGTTCTATTTTAGGCACAGTCTGCAGCACACCCATGGTACTTATTTTGGAATTCAAAACAAACACAAACCCACTGTTGAAGTACTTAAGGCAGAAAGTTGAACCCAAGTCAATTAGGGTAAAATGGCATCATGTGTAGACACAGGAATTGCTATAGGGCTACTTTATATATTATTATCATAATTTCTATCAAGGTTCACTGTCATGGAGCATGACAGTATTTTTGGTGAAATTATTTTTTAAAGTTTTGTGTTGAATCTTCTGGGTCAAAAAACTCAGCTTTCATTTGCAGACTGTGCTGGATAAAAATCACTGTATGTTGGTATTTGGGGGCTTGGAAGAGTCAGGGTGAATTGCTTCCTGATAAAAACTGAGACTTGTTAACACACTGTGAAAGCCAGTATGAGACATAATGCAGTTTAGGAACAAGATAATGTCATATGCTATCTCTGTTCTCCTTGTTCTTGCCGTATTCAAAGCAGACTGCATTCTCGGGAAAGATGAGCGATGTGTGGTACTCAGTTGTCTATCAGATGGCTGCCTTGTTCATTGAGGCAACAGGAAGACTGTGGTACATCAGGCTGGGAATTCTCCACAGAGAAAGGAGGGTTTCCTGGCTGAAGGCAGTAACTTGGGTGCTCTGTACCTGCATTTCCCATGGAGTTCCTATACAAAGCTAATCAAGTTTTTTATGTTGCGGATTTCATGATTCATTATGCCTTGTATCCTGTGTCCAGAGTGCTTTCCTTAGAGGGACGATACCGAACTCTTAGCATGACATCTGGGCTTGTTCAGAGCTCTGTTTTAGGAAATAGCCTGCTCCAAGATGCCTATTATTGAAAACTCACATCCTTAGTTTTTGAATTGACCCCTGAATGAATATGTTAATAGTATTTTTTCTGTGCTCTTGCTTTCCATATGTAAAATGGAGATGATATACCAAGGTACTTTCACTCTTCCTTTACAGCAGCTCATTTTATAACTATTGCTTTAAGTACAGGACAAGTGAAATATCTGTTCTGGAGAGCCATGTAGGAGAATACTCTCAGAATGTACTATAGAAATTTGTTATGAACTTAAAAGATGGGTTGTTTCTGTGCAGCTGAGGCTGATTATAGAGTCAGCTCACGTGGGATTTACTTTAAATTTCTTTCCTACATTGGCCTATGGTGCATGGGAAAGAATTGAGGGGAAGCTAATCCAATATGCCAGTTGCTAAAGTCATAGGAAGATTTTATTTCACACCTATATCTTTCTTTATCATCATCTGTTTCTCTTAATGATGTAGAAAGAAACTACTGAGATGCATTTTTCTTTAGAGTAATATGTTTCTGTCCATAAAACAAAGGAGTAAATGATAGGAGATATGAGCAAAGGTCTGACACTATATTTTTGTTCCTATAGGAAACCTATTTAGGAGAGAAGGGCAGTGGTGGCTGTAATCTGGTTTGGTGTTTCTCATATTACGCAGGAGCTATAGTTTTGTCCAGAACACAATAGACCTATCCTTCCTGACTCGGGATTTCCCTAGTTCTGCTTTTCATGGCTTACTATGTACCCAAATATTTCTCTGATGTACATATGGGGTGTATTTGTATGGCAAATGAACATGCGTATTGTATGTATATTGTTTCCATGCATGTTTTCAAGAAGTTATTCAGAAGGATATACCTAAAATGCTGTGTAATGGGATCTTGACAGCAGAACAGAAAAACAGCTAATTCTTTTACTTTTCTGTTAGTACTAAGTGCATGATGTTTTGCATTCCTAACACATTGAAGAGCTGCTGACTCATCTTACCCCCTGTAATGTGCTTGAATAAAGCATCCCAAAAAACCTAACAATTTAGAGGTTTCCATTTTTTTCTATGTTTCATGTTAGTACCTGTATGAAAAAGTTCATAGAAGGTGCAGGATATGGGAAAGGGGAAAGGAAATTAATATAGAGCAATAAATCCAAATCTCCTTGCTTTAGAGGTCCTTTCTCTCAAGTAACATTAGAAGTTTGCTGTGCCTTTGGTTTAAATAACACTCCTACAAGGTATTTCTCAATTAATTGTTTCTCTTTGAACAGTTGGCTAGCATAAATCTTATGCCAGTTCACCTGAATCCTATAGTAACACCTTCTCTAAAGGCAGCTCTCTTGCCTGTCCATTTGCTCTCTGTGTTCCTGAACATTACATTGGACAAGTGTCAGAATGCTCTGATGTTTCAGGCTATGTTATGGCCTAAAACATTATATTGATGTACTTTTTCCAGCTTCGCATGCCTTGACAAATGTTTGATATCTTTAGGAACAGGCACGAGTAGCTATTGATTTTGTGATTTGCTGTCATCTTGGATTTTGCAACATTAATCAAAAGTGTTTCTGACCTGGCTATTACAATAAACTCATTAAATTTCAATCTGGCAATTTATCCTGCCATGTTCTGACATTCTGTAGCAGCCCTTATGTCCCTACACTTTTGGTTTGCTACCTAAAGGCAAAACACACACCTTTCTAATGAAAATGTTATTACTGTCAGGTAATAGCAGACGAAACGTGAGTAAAGGTTGAAACAGATCGTTACCTGCCTTGTCTGTTGGACCTGGTCTTGCTGAGAAAACTGCAGGAAAAAATCGACATGTTCAGAAAAGCTTTCTCATATATGGAGAATGATTGAAGCCACCTATCTAGTAAAAATCACTGAGGGAAAGATGATGAGGGAAAGGTTTTGAGGAAAGAATAGAAGGAGAAGAAAAGGCAGATATCAAAATTTGACAAAAAAAAAAGTGAAAAGAGTAGGCAATTAAAATGAAAATCTTTTAGGCAGACATCTAGATGCAACTTAGATGTTATTTCTACTTGCAAGGGAATTTCCAAGGCAAAGCACCTTAGATCTTGTCTGAAAAGCTCCAGCCATGTTGAAGGTTTTGCTGTTCTGTCTGAGCGGGTGAGAGCCGGAATGGGAATGGGAGAGAACGGCGCTCCAGGTCTCTGGCAGGCTGAGGGAAACAAAAAAGCCATTCAGCTGAGCCCCACACCCAAACCTAAGGGAATTTTTTCTTGGAGTGAGCTCAACCTATTATTTGCCAGTGTTTGGAACAATTAATTTTAAATTAAACTAGATTTAAAATAACAAATTAAGAATACTTAATGTTCTTTTCTTGAAATGTGGTATATATTAAAACACTTTGAACTGAAAGTAAAATGTCATCAGGTTTGGAGAGCTGAGGTTTTGAAGTAAGGAAATAGCCAGTAGTATGATCAAAAGATTGTTTTCTGGAAGAAGGAAGAGGTATTTCTACCAGAACAGGAACAGTAAATATTTGGAATTGAGTTTCACTAAGGTACAAGAACTGATTGATGGCTTTGGAATTGTTTTTAAACTAAGTTACAAGATTATTCATCAGATGTTATTTAGTGATTTATTTTCTAATTTTATGTTGTGAACTATCACTTTTTTGTTTGTTTGTTTTTCTTTTAAAGGTGAAAGTAATTCAAAGGGTCCAAAATTGTTGTGTTTTTTAAGGATGTTTTGTAAAATTATATTTCATTTTTTTTGAGTCCTAATGTAGCTGAACTCTATAATCTATTGTTTTAGGAATATTTTCATGTCAGTTCCCAGTATACATATGATATGCTTATAATAACATTCTAGAAACTGAATTCTGCCTGCTAAACTGAAAATTACAAAACTTTATAAAGGTTCAGTATAGAATTTTGTTGTTATTAGTAAGAATGATTTCCCCAACAAAGATATTTTTGTTTATAGTTTCTTCTTTGCATAAGGATCCAACACCAGCAGGCTTATTGATATTTGGTTTATTGATATTTCTAACACTTCTAAATTATTTTTTAATATTAAAGCTGCTTTAGTTAGGCCCTTTGAACCAGACTGTCTCTTCAGGCACATCTTACATCATGCAACATTTATAGTTTTTCCTATTTGTGCTTGTATTGGAACATAAATTCACTCAATGTTATGTGCAAGTTATTAAGTGGTTTAAGGCCATGAGCTTTTGGGTGGTGTGGTTGACCATATTGAAGTGTGTGGTTAATTAATTTGGAGATGATAAATGCATAATTATAGCCAGTGAATTATTCACTGCTGTTTAAATAGCAATATTAGAATACTGATCAGGGTGATAAAAACAATGACTTGAAATAGACTTTGTTCTTGTCACTACTAAGGGACAATTTTTGCTCTCATTTCTGAGTGTTGGAACTTCGTATTTGCAAAAGCCAAGCAGAGGAGGGATTCAGCCCCAATCAATCTACTGATTTCTGTTTCAAGGTAGAGGTGTTTCTTTATTTTGCCTAGAACTTACACCACAAATCTAATAAAAATTTTCATTTTGCTTACATTAAAAATCACTGTTAGAGCCCACCCTGACAAATTTCAGTGGCACTATCGTGAGACGTGAATCGAATTAGTTTGCGGCACAAAACACTACGTCCTTTCCTTCCCTAGAAAGGTTGCTTTTGGATTCACAAAGTTTGCCAACTTGATCACATCTTTAGGTGCAAAGGTTCGGCCCCGTTCTGCGTCACTGCTCCTTTCTGAATGCCTGACTTCTGACTGTGGCCGATGCCTTCAGCTCTTCAGGGACATCGCTCTGCGCCCGCACTCCTGATCTGTCGCTTCAGGCGCTTTTTAGAATTCTCTGCGTGTCGTCAGTAGGCATTCCCTTGTGAAAAGGCATAGCTGCTAGTAAAGCTTGTTATTAACAAGGTATCTCCCTTAATTTTCATCTCGCTGGATATTAGCTGCACAGGATCACTAGGCTTCTCAGGTTTAACAGTATGTGGGATGTCTTATTTGCTATTGATTAGGATTTTTCAGTGAGGATTCTCAACATTTAGCTTTTCACTTTCAGTTTGTTAACAGCCTGTTGCAATCAGTCTTTTAGATGTCCCACTCTTCATGGAGGTTCTTTTTCAACTCTGTAGGCTACATATAAATGCTTAAAGGATGGCTCTGCTGGAAAAGTGTATTGGAAGGAGAAATGTGTGGGCCTGTTTTGACAGAGGAAAAGGCTTTTGCTTGTCTTTTAATAAAGAAATAGAAACATGCAAACCAGTATTTTTGAAAGACATTAAAAATAATTTTGAAGTTCATATACCTCCTCTGCTGTAGTATATAGTGGCTTATGGGATAGAGAGGGATAATTAGCACTACATTCATTGCCAGAACAAAATGCCTATACATGTGTCCTTCATTAATCTTCCATCTCTCTTGCTATCCGAGCACGCCAGCTGCCTGGAGCACCATTTGCTGTGCAGGTACCTGTATGTCATGCAGACAAACAGGACTCTATATAGGGCCTAAAGGTATTACCATTATTAAGGACAATATCAACTTCAAAAGTACAGGTGTGTTCTCATTTCTTTTCCGTGTATATGATATCAAAAAATCCCAAGAAGAGAACAGAACTATATTAACTTCTTTCTTATTTGAATGAAATTATTGTTTTGTGGCACGTTTTGTATGTCAGCGGCCCTTTATGAATGCAGTATGTGCAAGCAGGCTGGATCTTCCAAATGAGAGGAGACTGAGCTTATCCCCAAAGAGACACAGAAGCTCTTAATTAGATGCCATGCACATGTAGAACCCTTGCTGATGGATGTGTAGTTTCAGTTGGTGTGAAAAAAAGACAAGAAGAAAAGACAGGAATATCAGCTTTTTAGGCGCGGTTTGTGTAGTCACACCAGATACATCTGTGTTCTTTCTCGTCTCCATTTGTTTCTGGGTTCTGCTTGAGGACCCCTGGGAATTTCCCTGAGCTACATGTCAGGTGTTGACAGGAGGATTGCTAATTTTGCTAGCCTGCCATGCTAAATACTAATTTTGGCAATTTAGCACACTGTCACTTGATAGAAGCGTTTCTGTAGCGTCTTGTTTTTCTTCTTAATGTTAAGTATATACGAGATGCAGGTTTGATTTCTCTAAAAATCTTTCTGTAATGATGATTGTGGCCATGGGATGAAATAAGAGGAAGTTTCCATATCAAAACCCCCAAATTATGTTCAAGTGCTGTAAGGTAACTGTTATGCTAACAGCTTTTTACCTCTGGTTTCATTTATTTTATGAAAACACAGTATCTACGGAGAAGAATTGACTTAAAACATTTCCAAAGTGGTGGTTGTCTTTCTGAATAATGAATTGAACTTTAATATATTAAATACAAAATAGTAATAAATTACAATTGCACAATTTCTTACAGAGTTTTTATTAAGATCAAAACTTATTTGTTCAGACTAGATTTATATAAATAAATCACAGTACATTTTTACTTGTGTTTAGAAGATTGTAATACATATTATAAAATTAAGAAATTTTTTGTCCCTCAAACCATCACTGTGAAAGTAATCATGCATTATTTCTACTAAATGAACAAAATGCCCACCTAATTGAGAGAGCCTCGATACAGGTATGGCTCTACTCTCCAAAATTTGACATGAAACATAGAGATACCAGGACTATTTATTGAACAAGAAATAATAAAGCATAGTACAATGTTCATGTGTTATTAAAAACAAAAGTATACCAAAACAACACACCTCTCTTCACGCACCTTTGCAATGGGTATTAAAAATGACAGCTGGCCAGCATGCAACTGAGTAAAACATTCCAGTTTTACAATGTCTACATTTGAGCAAAGGAAGGAACTAAAAAACCCAGACAAAACAAACAAATGAACAGCCCAGATGCTTACAGGTTCTCATGTCATCTTCCCCTCTGTGCCACGGGTGCCGTGTTCGGTCAGCAGGTGAGGTATGTCCTGGTGGTACCTTTCCTGAATAGTGTCCGTCACTGCCATCTGGATTAGTGCGCTTTACGGACCTTCAAGGAGATGGAGGTCCTTTCAGACAACTGCAGAACCCTGGAGAACTTCTACCTGTAGTTCCTGCTCCTTGCCCAACACACTGTATTAGGAATTAACTGTAAATGCTGATCTTAAACCCCCTCAGCCCTAAATGTGAAGCGCTTTTACGAGATAACTCCCATCTTGCACAGCCTGGTTCACATATTGTGAGGTTGTCACTTCGGAACAGAATGATGGTTGCAAGCAAGGCCTTGCACTAATTACAGCAAGATTCAAGGTGATGCTGTTACCAAGTCTGTCCTGCTGCCATTTTTCCCAGCAAGAGGGCATCTATGAAATTCTACAGTATTGTGGGTTACTTTCTCTACATGCTTTTTTCCTTGTAGATAAGAAAGACACTGTTTTCTCACTGATACTGAGATGTAATCGTTTGACAACACACTGTTCTAAAGTGAAGAAATCATTTAATTGATGACATGTCAGGCTGACTCAGCTAGTTATGTTTTTTTTTTTTTCACTTCTGTCTGTTCAAACAAAATGCATTAACAAGAAAGAAATTTCAGATAGATTTCTAACTGGGTCAAACAGATTTTTCAACCAAATTTCCAGTCCTCTTCCTCCCTTCCCATTTATTATTTATTATTTTTAAACTGAAAGAGAGTTGGCAGCTTTCTTTTTTTTTCTTTAATGGCAAGTAGGTCCCCTCAGTGCTCTAATGTTGCCAGGTGATAAACATGTAAATATGTAAATATATCTCTTGTACCTCCGACTTTGGGTGTTTTTGTTAATATAGCTACATATCCGGCTTTGTGTTTAAAATGACACAAATGAAACCAAATCAAACAACCAAAGAAAAAGAACTAAAACAACAAAAACCCCCTCAAGCCAAGAAGGGTGAACTAAAATAATTATTTTGTGTTTGGATTGACCCAGCAGTTCAGCTACTGGTAGTTAAATTGGACCTGTATATAACATGCTTCCCATATGTACTGCTTTGTTTCATGGGTCTGTTGGCATTGAAAGCTGAAGTATGCACTGACTGGTGGGAACGGTTTGAGCACTGGGTCTTTTATACTATATGTTTGCTTTCTCTTCTGGTAGTTCCTGCTTCCCCAGATTGAGATGCTTGTGTGTTTGTCCACTGCCAGGATTATTTACAGGGAAAAATGAAACAAAAGACAACAGAACGCTTTTAATGTCTTGTGATTTCAGTGGAAACAGGTAAAGAAATATTTCAGCACTCAGCTGCTGAAGGATTGTGCTGTATTTTGGCACGGGAGTATCACACAACTGCCCATTCTACTCTGCTTCAGTGTCAGTAGCCTGGAACCTCCCATTGACACTCACTGCTTTTTGATAAAACATCTGAAATGGTGGCCTGTTATGGAAAATTAAAAGTAACAGTTTAATGGCACATTGTTACTGAGTGAAGTGGGATTAAAATCTTGATGAGATGCATTTCTAAGGGATTTTCTTTTCTATTTTAGAATTACAATATTTGTCATATGGTGTAATTCTGCATTAACAAGAAATAAGAAATCAAATGAGAGTTGTGGGTTTGAAATTATTCTTGTGAACCTTCTACTAATTTATCTCTCAGAATCATAGCTCAGAAAAGAAAAATGGAACAGTATTGGGATCATAGTTTTCTCTGGGTTTCCAGGTGATCTTGCAGCAGTTGATCCTCTGTTCCTTCTAATGTGCTGTTATACTATTGCAGTACAGTCCAAAAACAGCAGCAGTGTACTGGCTCACCAGAACCATAACATGAATATATCTCAGGTCTAGGGCATAGCACTGGTTAAGTGGAGTACAACGGTGAAGAATGAAGCATCTAAATACAGAAAATAGCTATCATTCCATATATGCGCTGCTACAATAAGGCAGATGTTTGTAAAAAGCACATAGTAATGCCACAGCCTGAGTAACAGTTTGCAAGTCATCAACCAGCAAGAATTAGGAGAATTAAATAAAAATTAGGTTTTCTTCCTCATCCCTAAGCCTTTGAAGTGTGCTAGATTCCACTTTAAATGCTCACTGTGTTCAAAATAATTCTCTTGATGCCAGACCCTTGAGCATTAAATAAACTGAGTACGGTAATAAAATAAAAAACACTGGCAATTATAATGATACCGCTTTTCAGCTGATGCCCCTTTGAGGTGCTAGAGACAAGTCTTAGAAAGGCTTCTGCACTCTTCCACGAGCACAAAACGAGCCTGCTGCACTGGTGTTTTCATTTTTACACAAGTTACCATTGCCAGCATTGCAGTGGGAAGGCATGCAGCTGCCTGCTCTGCATTCCAGGCAGGGATGCATGTAGAACGATTTCTCCAGGAAATCAAAGAACTCCCCTCCAGAGGAACAGGTTTTCCTCCTTTGCCCAGGCACATCTCCCCTTGTTGACTCCTGGGAGATGGGCCTGAGTGAAGAGTGCAAGATTTTGCCTGAAGTGAGGATCATGCATGAACAGATATGAACATCAGACTGTGTCATTGCCTTGCCGATACAAAGCTTCGGTAGAAAATGTAGTAAAATACTTTTGTCAGGGCAACTTTATATCTGTATTTTTCATTCTTCTGGAAATGCTCAGTTACCCATTTGAAATATTGCTTGGGCAGGTTTTGAAGAGTTGTTCAGTTGGCCAGGGATATCCTTGTATGTGGTAGCTGTATTCTCCAGAGTATGGGATGAGATTTTTGAAAACTATTTTTTGCAAGATCCTCAGTTGATAGGTTATAAAGCTAATTTTTCAGACTTTGGATCAAAATTTCAAATGTTTTCTTCAATCTGTGCATGCACATTAGTGCCAGGAAAATTGTAAACCCAAAATGCTGGGTGCACTTTCAACAAATACAACATATGAAGCAAAGCTTGTGCACATAAACTTATCTGAAATACATATGAAGACAAGGGCTCCCTATCTGTAAGTATGTAGCAGGCAACTAGATTGTATAAAACAGCCATACTTTGCATTTGCATTTTTAAAATAAAATTCCCCATGTAAAAGCTTGAATCAAATTCTCCTAGAAAAGTTTGAAGGAAGAGAAAACTCCATTCATGGCTAAATAAGTGGCAAAAATTGTTCACAGGAGCTGTTGGTCTGGGGCATAGATTTAATCATGTGAAAGAGTTCTGTGCTTATTTTTTTTTAATAGTCAGAATTTGTCAGCATTTATGATATACCATAACGTAAGATAGCCCTGTTAATTTTACTACAAATAATCAAGACTTCACAGGCACTATATATTTGGAGCAGCATTTCAAAATGACATGAGTTGTGTGTGCTTGTGTATATGATAGAATATAGCCGCCTGTGATATGCTGCTAACTTTTTGCAGTCTCATGGACACAACTAAGAAACATCAACTGGAAAATCATCTACAAAGGTTAAGGACTAGCAGCCTCCATAATATACAGATGGTTATCTTCTTTCTAAAAGAACACACTGTCATTACAAATACCATATGTATCTTGTTCTCACCCAACAGAACTTTTTTTCAGATTTGAAGGATTCCTACAAAGAACCATATTAATTTGTTTACATATAAGGTGAAAAGAGGCACCCACTGAGACTGAGGATGCAACTTGTCATCAAAAAATAAATGTCTGATGACAATCATTCATGAAAAAAAACTATTTAGAAAGCTATCAATTCACAATACTACACCTTTTTGTAAATACAAGAACCATATTTGTTGCTACTTCCCATATTTGGTTTTCATTGCTATCATGTTGCTTGTAAAACCTGGGTTATTCTAGTGAACAGAAATTATGACTCGAATTTGGGTAATGCTTACGACCATACAAATAATCTATCAGTAGCAATAGTGTCAGCTGGAGAATTAATGCTACAAGTGGATAACATTACGCTACTTGAGACAAATAGCTCTTCACACAGTAGAAGACTGAGGGTCCTATTCAGCAAATATTCAGGGTCCTATGGCTGTGGCCACAGAGGTTCCAGAAGCTCTCGCTGAGTCTAATCCTGATTCAGGAACCAAAATGATATGCTGTGTATATATTTCTCTGCACAGCCTGGATGCGCTGGACACCCTCCCCCACTTGATTCCTGGGAAGGAAAAAAATATGTCTCTGTTTAGCTCAGTGACATGAAAAGCAATCCACAGTAATGAAATCTAAAGAAGTTAGTCAGGCATGTATGAAAAGAACAGGATGCCTGTAAAAAGGGAAGAGCTGTCAAAATCTAATTGTGGGCTCTGGCTGCAATAAAATTCATCAAAGAGGGAAGACAGGTCAGATGTAAGGATGCAGACAACTTCTGCTAAGACACACCTCTCGTATTCTGGGAAATATACCATTATAGTACTCCTCACGTGCTTTGTCAAGCCATTCCTATCAATGCTTGGCTACAGCTGAGAGCTTGGTGATGTATTTTCTAAACCTAACTCCCAAATGCCCAGGGCACAAACAAATAGGAAGGGCTCCCGCACTTTGCTTCATCTTCTTTCACAGCACACTTGCACGTGGGCAGCACCCATGCTCTGAAAAGGCACAGGGGGTCCCCACCGCGACAGAGCCTGGGAGCCCTCCGAGGGCTCCTTGCTGACACTGTGCTGCTGTGGTCCCCGGCTACCAGTAAATGGAATCGCTTATGGACACAGGGCAAGGTGTTTTGGTCAGTTTGTAGCATCTTCCTATTGCCTGACAATTATTTCTGGAAATGCCTAGGATTATTGCTTATAACCAAGAAGCTAAAGCCCTCAGCAGCGTTCTAGTAACGTGGCTGCTCTCTGATGCATAAAGTATATTCAGAGAGGCTGCCTCCCTATGTTAGGTACTTACGGCATTATTTGTGGCTTGATATGGATATGATGGGCTTTCCCATCTTTCAGCATTGGGGGTAACTTCGTGGCTGTTCATAAACATCGTATTTTATTTTGGCTGGGATTACTGTCTGACTTCAGCTAGTGATAGCAACAATAAAAGTCAGTCATAACTTTTAGGAAGCAGTTCAGTTAGATCTTTGATGAATTTTTGTGTCTTATGAATCAGGATTAGCATTCCCTGTATTGGGGAGGGGATTAGACAGAGGGATTAAAAGGACATCTTTACCCCACTGGACTCTGTGGAATAGCCCCTGAGGATATGGCTAAGAAAGAGTTCAACAGGAATGCCAAATTTCTGCTGAATAGGTTAAAAGGGTGAGGAAGCCTCTTCGGCAGCCATCCAAGCGCAGAAGACCTGCATAACATTTCTGCTCAATAGGGCCCTAAAGACAAAAAACAAAACAAAACAAAACAAAAAAAACATAGGAACCTTGAAAAGCTTTTCTGATTGTGTGGCTTCTTATCAATGCCTCAGATCTCCAGAGACAGTTAAACATTTGTTTTTTCCAGTGCAGTTAGGTATCCTTTGACATGTGCCAGTGGAATGGATGATATATTCTTACAAGAGAAGAAGTCAAATTAGGTTGTTATATATATATAAAAAAATAGGTCTTGGTTGTTCTGTAAACAAGGTGCATTTCTTTATATCAATTATCAGTGAAAATTAGCCAAGATCCTATTTAAAAAACAAAACCAAACCCTTAATCCAGTTTATAATGTTTGGTGTTTCCACGTATACATTAAAGCCATTAATTACTTTCTGTCACCCTAAAATTGAAAGGAGCAGACTTAACTTGTGTTTTATGTTTGACTTTTAATATTGGTGTTTCTGGGCCCTTTTCTAGTATTTAGTGCATGCATGTGGATCTTGGTTTTGTCCATAAAACTTTATCCAACTTCTAGTGCCATATGGAAGAATTTTCACAATTATAGTAATGGGGAAGCAGGAAATAAAAGTCTTACCTCCACAAGAGGATGCCAGTGAGCAATGGGTTTCCGAGGGTATGAGAGCATTTCATTCCAGTGGTCGCGACCCAGACTTTCTGCATCGTTGCCTACTTGACATACTCCGATGACCTCATTGTGACCTACACTGTGAAAATGTTCCATAATATTTTTTTTCTTAAATTTTTACCTTTAGAAACATACCATTTACATACTTCATGACAAACATTAATCATAGTTTTTTAGAATGATTTCTTGCCTGAAAAATGTAATGAATTATAAAATACTTGAGTTTGCATTTCCTACTAATCAGAAGAATGTAGTATTTTCCCCATTATAGCATACACTGTATGGCTGTGCGCATTTGTTTCTTATTTTTGCATAAAGAATAGAAAGAGTTCTTTGCCTGTATTCTGTAATTAGTTGCAAATACAAGTAAATTCAATTTTAGAAATGGAGGCATGTGTCTAGGGGGTTAGCTTAATTGAGCACAAACAGAACATCAGTGTATGGACTGTTTGATTATATGTTTAGTTATTTCAGTTCTGGTAAGCATATATGCAGCTTAGTTGTGTCAGTAATGGATGCAAATCTGTATTTAAAAATTTAGAAAGGAAATTCTGCCTGATAATGCAAGACATTTTAGTCTTCTACCAAAGTCAACATGACATGAATTTCCCAATTACTTGTAAAAAATGATAACTTAGTTTCTGGATGCAAATCTACTGTGCAAGATTTTATAAGCCAATAGGTGATGTTATTTTACAGCTACAGGTATCTCACCGGTCATAATCCATAACAGCTATCGACAAGTTAATTTGGTCAATATTTTCTGGAGGGACGTCAAAGACTATGGCTTCATTGTAAACGGGATTAAGGGTATTCCTCTTGGTGGAAGTTTTTCGTTTCTTTAGTCGCCTTCCTTCACACATTAAAGAAACCTTCACGTAGGGATCTGTGTGAATCATAAGAACAACGTTGGTTTTCTGATGTTGTTTTTAAGCAAACATACATGGAAAGTGAAGGGAGAAGCCTTCTTGTAAGCCCATACCTGCCTGCAGAATTATTCACCTGGATCTGACTGGAATTTGAGCTTCTTTACTACCATGGAATGCCCAGGAGGCAGCAGAGCCTTGAAAGCTTTACCTGGTTGATTGCTTATAATGAACAATTTAGGATCAAGAAGCTCCTTGTTGTGTACCAACTTTTCAAAGGGTATTAAAATATCCACTGAACCGTGTTATACATGACTGTTTTATACAACAGCCTGTGTATCAGCCTATTTATAACAGCCTAATTACTTGTACGGATTTGTAGGACAGTCAGAAGATGACAACATTTTACACAGTGGGATTTACTGATGTGTGGTTAAATATAATTCAAAGTGTAACAATTAGTGGCTTGTATTTCTCAAGAGAATTATGATTAGGTTTATACTCCTGAATGTAGTAAAAAAAGCTATTTCTTTGTAGCTCCTTTCTGGGAGATCTACAACTCCCTGCTACTATTTAAAAGTCATCTGTGAACTCTTATTTACATTAGTTTCTTGCTTTCACCATCAAATTTTGAAAGGGTTGCTGAAAGGAGTGTGGGATGATCCCTGTTCTGTCCATACGACAACAGCAGAATTGGCTCCGTGGCTCTTGGACATGGTCAGAGAGGGTCGGTGTGTCTCTGTGCCACAGCCCTGACAAATAGTCTGCTGGACAAATTCTCACTATTATGAATGAAGTTGGGCCAACTCATGCTGTTCTGAATCATAGTGACTTTAGAAATAATAATCTTGCTGCATTTTTAAAAGTAGATTTTAAACTGTTGGTTGCAACAGAACAAACTAAAATATATTATTTACTTATCAGAAATTCCTGTACTTGAGTAACTCAAGAGCTGGCAGTGTGAGAACCCTCTTCTCAAAAATAATTCTGGTAATTGACATTGCCGAGTTCTGTGACACAGGAAGGAAATGGGACAGGAAATCCACACTGGGCATTAAATTCATCCCTACCTGATGCTCCTGTGATATCCATTGCCTTTAAATTTCTTGCCTTTATTATTGTAATAGTTAGTCTACCAGCTGTTGGAAGGTAGCAGAGTGAAAACATCAGGTCACCAAGATCCACATTATCCTGTTTCAAGGAAAGAGAGACAATGTGAAGCAATAACAGCAATTTTCCCTGCCCATAACAGGAGCTAAATTATACCTTTAGGGATCTACAGTTATACAAGCAAAAGCTGAATTATCCTTCTGAAACATACCTGAAAAAATAGATATCCACCTGCATACAAGAGTCAAGTCACTACACTTGTTGCTACATCAACAAAGTTCTCAAGTATAAATATGGTTATAGCTCCTAGCACTCAGTCCCTGGAGATGAAAGATATTCCAGTGATGAGGTACACTGGAATACCTTTGTTTTATTTTATGTTTTGTAGTGATTTGCATTATCATTCACAAGTTGCAACAGATCTCTGTGCCTTCCCTTCTGGTCTGCAGAAGGATAAGCATAGAGAAGTTCACAGAAAGAACATGGGTTGGGCAGGGGAATGTTTTATGCAGCTCTCAGGCTGGCATAAACTGAGGTGTGATGGGTGTGCAGTCACTATGGTACTGGGGCAGCCTGTACTGGAAGCAGAGTAAGGACAGTCTTTCCTGTGCCTTGCACAGACAAGCTCCCTCAGGTCACCTTATCCATCTGCTTCACTGACAGAATTATTTGCAACCCTTTCTTGTGTCAATGGCATCAGGGTTTCAGAAAGATAGTAGAAAATGAGCAAAACCTGTTTGCAGTTACCAAGCATCTGTCTTTTTTCTTTTTTTTTTTTAAGGAAATCCAGCTGTTTTATAAAAAATATAGTGAATAAAGGATTGTAGTAAAAGAAATCTGAGATTTAATTTGCATTTTTTTTGTCTGAGCTGTGAACTGGTACCTTTGTAGACTCATCTCCTGTAGCCTAATATTTCATTCTTAAATGAAAAAAGTTATCCTGTCCAGCAAATTCAAAGCCACGTTCTAAGTTTTATAGGACAGGCAAATACAGCTGTTGAGTAGTGTGTATCTTGCCCACTTAGCTTTGTGCAACAGCTTCTCTCCTTTCCCAGGTTGGCTTCTTCTGCGTTAGTCACCAAAAAATGAAAGGTGACAAATGACATAGAAGGTGAGTGAAAATGCCCTGAAACAGCAGCTAACAGCTGTTTGCCTCTGAGCCAGATGCTGTATAGAGCCATGAGCAGCCTGAGCAGCCACTTCATGTAGCTTCATGAGTTGGCCAGGGAGACATGCAGGCCAGAAAGAATTGATTTCACAGAGCTGTAGAAAAATGTTACGTTGGAAGGGATTTCTAGAGGTCACTTGATCCAAGCCCTTGCTCAAGAGAAGCATTTCTGCTTTATTTCTTCTCAGCTTATGCAAGGGGGAAAAAAATCATGTACATTCATTCAGAAAACAGGTCCTTTCCTTGTGCTGTTATTGGAGAGGGCTGCTGTTGAAGAAGGAAAAAGCTGATATTATGGGCCCTTTGTCAGTAATAACTAGCTTTTAACCCTGACTTGACTTCATCACTATCATCTTTTTCATTCTAAAGATCAGTGTTTCACGGTAGCTGTAAAGCTATTAAAGGTTGTGACAATAACAAGATAGCTGATATGACTCACCCTGTTTAGTGTCTCTTGATGGTTCATACTTGGAAGCAAACCTGTTGCAACAAACTGTGTCACTGACTCACTTGGACTGTGGGAGGATCGAAGTGCTATTTGAGAGGGTGATGCTGTAAGAAGTCCTACAGGCTAAACAGATGTCAGCACATCCAGGAGAAATTCCTGTTGTCTAACACCTGCACTTAGCATTACAGGAGGAATAATCTCTGCAACTTTCCCCATGATCAGCCAAACTGGGGAACAGGAAGCAAAGATTTCACTTGTTCTTCCCATTGCGAGGAAGAAAATCTGTTTTAACTGTGCATCTTGGTATTCTTAGATATTGTCAATCATGTCAAAGTCATTCTGTATTCAACCCCAGTGCTCCACCTGTTGACCAGGTAATTAATTATGTGAGTACTGTGAGTACTTTACTGTTACTACCAAATAAAAGAGTTTTCTTTCCAGACTTGATCATCCTGAGTGAACATTTTAAAACATTTTATCAGTTCTTATCAGGAAATTAATAAGTAAATTAATTGCTATACAATCGTTTTAGTTACAAATTCCGAGAAACTGCATAAGTGAACTCCTTAGGAAAGAAGGAATCACATATGTTGGATGCAGTATTAAGAATTATGACATAATATACTTATTCATAAATTTTGCCTTATGTTTGAAAAGTAATCTTCACCTACACTGTGATGTAATTTTATCAAATGCTACAATGACAAAAATATTTTGTTAATGCTTTTCTAAAAATTGCATGAAGGATCACACAGAAAAACATTGTTAAACTGGGAACAGAGCCTGCAATTTCTTCAGTCTTTTCCAGTTCTAGAAGTTGGAGGTGTTGCGGCAATAGATCACAGATGATTGTGAGATTCAGTCTGTTTGTAAGCCAGTGCTAGTAGTCATCTCACCACGGCAGTCTGAGAATGTAACTGAAGGAAAACTTGCTGGCAGAAGCAGGAAAGACATACTTTTTTGGCATGCAAATCCTCCCCTTAGTCTGAAAAAGAAAGTCTGTCTTCTCTCACTTTCATTTTGATTTGTAGGGAATTAACTACTACTCTATAGTACTGGTTACTTCTAAATGCTTTTTTAATTTTGGAAAGATAGATTTTCTAACAGACTGAGCTTTTCCCAGTGCCCTGGCTGCTCCACCCTGCTTATCTCTGAAAGGGCAACATTTTTAACTGTTTCAAACATTGTATATTTTGCTGTTGGGGCTTCATGGTTCAATTTAATGAGGGAATGTTCTTCAGAGGGTGCCGTAATCTGTGACGGCACCACAGAATGTGCATGCGTGTGTTCATCTGTCTGGGTAACTGCAGTGACTGGAGATCAGTGGTATGACCCTGACATCCAGCAAACACAGCTCCTGACTATAAATTCAGTTTCTTAACAGAACCAAGGTCTATGTAACAGAGCACAGAGAGGATTATTGCACATCTGCATTAGTTTAAAATCACTGAGCCATATTGCTTAAGCCACAGATTGTCACAAAAGGTGTACTATACTATCAAGAAATAGCTGTAAGGAACAGAATTAACAGGCATGGAAGGCAGGATCTTCTGCAAGGATTACGCTTCTCTTTGAATTGAGTGCTTATGTGTTACTATATATGCTTGACAAAATGTGACGATATAAATATTACACTGCCGGAGATGTTTTTAAAATTCCTGTTCAGGAATAGATTTCATAATATTGCAGGTTATCAAGTCATGCATTTTGTGCAATCCAAATTTATGTCTAACTTTATTTAGTGGGGAAATAATACCATACTGTGCAAGTTGCAGTGCAACCAAGACAGACCTAACATAATCAGACCAAAAGGCTGGTTAACATTTGAAAGATAATTAAATTACAATAATAATGTATTTATAGGAGTATAACCTACGTAATTTTTATTTTGGTCCTGTTCAGCAGGAAAGATATTTTAAGAACTGATCAAATATGCTGTGATAAACAAACCTAAGGTCCGAGCTCCTCTCCCATTGTCCTCAAAAACTGTCCATGATTGAAAAAGAAAGCACTGCCTCCATTTTTAATCTATAACCTGCTGATTGCTGTATTCTAAAAAAGGCAGAACAAGATTGGTGTCCGCTTTGCTTTTCCAGTGCCCCAGGCTTCAGCTTCAGGCTTGGGGTGATGAGTGACAGCCTTGATGTTGTCAGCTGTGCCTCACAGTGGGCTGCACAACCTCTCCGGTGGCTGTTGCTGATAATCCTGCCCGGATTTCTCTCCCAGGTCACGTTCTGTTAACATAATCCTTTATTCAACAGGACAAGAGCATGAAGTTTTTTCCTTAAAAAACTGCCCAGTGTTACCTGGGAGAGTTAGGTGTATGCAGTACCGGGTGAGCAGTCAGCTGGAGGGTTCAAACCAGAGGTGTAAATAACAATGTTCACCTGAAAACTGTGTTTTCACAAAGGGAATGAATCCCTCACTAGAACTTCAAGATAAAAAAAGACCCTTTCATTGCTGTTAGAAGCATGGAAATACGACCTCCCTCACATTACGCTTCCTCCTTGTTATGTTTCTGCTGGAAATATTTGATATCTCATAAAAATAGTATTATTTTAATAATTTTCAGTGTCTTCTACCTGAAAGGTTTATTGTTCTGCCTTTCCCCGAAAATATTTCTGGTTTGCTCCCTCTAAAACCAACAAGGTGATAATATATCTTTTTAAAATGCTGAATTCCAGAAGTAGTGTTAATAGCTTCTTAGTCTATAGTCACACAGTATTTATAGATTTTAAAATTATTAATTTTGTTAGAGATTAGCCTGCAGGATAATTCACTTCCTAGCACTGTGTCAACAGCTCCATGCTGGTGCTTAGGTGAGTATAACTCAGCATATTGAACAGGGACATGTGTAATTTTAAGAGGACTGCAATGATGGGCCATTAAGTGGCTTCACATTTGATTCCTCAGAGGTTGCATTAAGAAGCACAGGTTGGATCAAACCTTCTCAGTGAAACCTGGAAGTTACCTCGTAGTTAGAGAGTTTCTGACAAATGGGAATGACATCTGGGCTGAGATTTCTCTGGTGGATGGGTTATCCCTTCTCATAAATACATTTGGGCGCAGAGAATGGCTATGTAAAATCATGCAGAACAGTAAGGGATGGAAGCAAACAACACAAATTACAGGTTACAACTTCTGCTTTTGCCTTCGGTCTAGAAAAAGCTATGTTGTCCTTGAGTCAGGCCATCATAAGTTTTGTGCCCATTTCTTTGGAAATTTGTGTTTTGTATTTCTGGAGCAGAAAAGCTGTGAGAGGCCTGCTATGAAGCAGTGCCTGTGCCACTCTAATTAAAGCATATGTCTCAATTATGCCAGGTTCCTTGGCTCCCCATCTATAAAAAGACAGACATTAGTTTTTTACTTTTCTGGTAGGTTGCAAAAAATACTCCAATTATGGATTGTGAGGTGCTCAGATGTATTTTTATGCATCTCATCAATTTACCATTAATGGGAGCACTTACAGGCAGTGAGATGCCCTTGCTTATTTCTTTTAAAGTTACTGACTGTTGAAAGAGGTTTTCAAGGCACAAGTGATTACACAGATTTTATAAATTCTTATTGCTGTGTCAGAGCTGTACAGCTCAGGCAATGGTACCTTTGCACACTACCTGCTTTAACAGTTATACATGTCTCTGCAAAGGTCTCTGGAAAAGGGAAAAACAGCAGAGGTTTCATGAAGTGAGATTATGTCATTTGAGCTTCTGAAGCACAGAAAGGATCAATTACCAGAATTTAATTAAATTATCCCCTTTTTCCTCCCCTCGTAGCTGAGAAAGATTAGTTGTATTTTAAACAACAACAACAACAAATCTCCCTAGTTATTTCATAATGTTTACTGGAATTAATGGAATTACGCTTCTATAATGCAAGACAAATTTTGCTGTACATAATTCTGATATTTCATAATGTGGGGTTTTGAATTTTGTAGGTATTTATTTTAGAGGAGGTTCACTTTGCTAAGATGAGGATAATTTAAGTCAGCTAGGTATATGTGTTAAGTCTAAATGAATTAAAAATACTTCAAGAAGTGCTATCTGCTTTTTGGGATATACATTTCTAAATTGTTCATCTGTGTTGAGAAGAAGTCTGGATTCAGATTTCACAGAATCAAAGAATGGTTGGGGTTGGAAGGGACCTCTGGGGATCATCTAGTCCAACCCACCTGCTAAAGCAGGTTCAACAGAGCAGATCACACAGGAATGTGTTCAGGTGGGGTTTGAATGTCTCCAGAGAAGGAGACTCCACAGCCTCCCTGGGCAGCCTGTTCCAAGGCTCTGGCACTCTCAAAGTAAAGAAGTTTCTCCTCATGTTTAGATCTAATCTTTTATGCTTCAGTCTGTGCCTGTTGCTCCTCATCCTATTGCTGGGCACCACTGAAAAGAGTCTGGTCCATTCTTTTGACGTCTACACTTGAGATATTTATAAGCATTGATGA
The DNA here is from genome assembly GCF_036013475.1 of Columba livia. NCBI lineage: Eukaryota > Metazoa > Chordata > Aves > Columbiformes > Columbidae > Columba > Columba livia. Next base: position 59,951,772 of record NC_088606.1, read on the forward strand.
GATCCCCTCTCAGCTTCTCTCCTCCAGGCTGAACAGACCTAGGTCTCTCAGTCTCTCCCAATAAGAAATGTGTTCCAGATCCCTCATCATCGTTGTAGCTCGCCATTGGACTCCCTCCAGTAATTCCTTGTCCTTCTTAAACTGGGGAGCCCAGAGCTAGATGCAGTGCTCCAGATGTGGCCTCACCATGGCAGAGTCAAGGAGGAGGAGAACCTCCCTTGACCTGCTGGTCACACTCCTCTTAATGCACCCCAGGATACCATTGGCCTTCTTGGACCCAAGGGAACATTGTTGACTCATGGTCCACCTGTTGTGGACCAGAACTCCCAGGTCCTTCTCTGCAGAGCTGCTTTCCAGCAGGTCCACCCCTAACCTGTACTTGTCCCTGGGGTTATTCCTCCCCAGGTGCAGGACCCTACACTTGCCTTGAATTTGAGTGAGCTAAGACATTAATTCAGTTCAGGTACATGTCCGAGACAGAAATATTATGCAAATACCATACTAAACAAATTTTAGACTCTAATGAGTTTGAGAATGATTGTAAATCTAAAATATCTAACATTATGAACTCATGAAGTTAGCTCTACATTTTTGATTATTTAGTCATAGAATTATTTTGAGTTATACATATAAGAAATGCATATTCAGAAAAACTCTTTAGAAATATTTGATTTTAATTGAATTTGCACATGACTAGAAGAGTGCCAGCTGCTTTCTCATTACACATTTTAAGATGGATATAGAGGATGTGACTAGAAAATTCTATTTTTATGACATCTTAAATCAAAGAAATGAACTCTAGTAAAGTAGGCATTTATTAATGCCTCAATCAAACTGTTTCTATAGAGATATGATTAAGTAAAGTTTGTGGAAAATGAGAATGGCCTATCTTTTACAGTTATTATTTCAATACATCAATGTCAGGCTATATTTCATTTTTTAAGTTAATTGCAGATTGTATTAATTTCTCAGTATGATTCCATTTTTTTTTTGCACTTGTCTATTTCTTTTATTCTTGGTTTTCTTGAAAGCAAATAAGTAAAGAAGTTTCTAGAGCTATGTATGCAAAAATGAGTCTGATTTCATTTCCCAGAAAAGAACATTAAAAATCAATTCTGAAGCTTGGTTTCACTACAGCAAAGGAATATAAGAAAGCTGAAGGGTTTGCACGCCATTCACTCTGGATTTTATATTGCTTTGGGTACACAATATAATTTTCATGTCATGTCCCAGACTGGCTAACACCTTCTATGCCTATACAACAGTACAAAGTATATATATAGAAGCTAGCCTGATGGGATGCACAAAAAGGCAGGATAAGAAAGGGCACCTTTGAATCTCTCCATGGGCTTGTCGGTGGCACAGCATTTGCTCCTTAGCACACATCGATAAAAATGAGAGATTCTTGCATAACTAATACAGGGAAAAGTATCACCAGCTAAAGAATTTAAGTGAAAAAGCCTTACAAGGGGGAAAGAAAGCACTTAGGTCAGACAGCCAACAGAAAGTGTTTCATGTTTTAATTTAAAAAAATAAAAATCCTCTGAGAACTAAGTTCAGTGTTGTTGCTTAACTAAACAGGTAGCTTGATTTGTCCTCCATTAGGATATATATTAGGAATGCCAAGATAATACTACCTCAGAGTTTCTACTGAATTTTCTCTGTGGTATTCTGGAGCACATTGTAGCCAGACGGACGTCTTGCCTGACAGACCAATTCTAAATACCACAACTGTGTGTTGTACTTTACAGGGACTGAAAGAAGTCAGAATCTTTCCTGCAGACCGGGTCGTAGAGAGCTGCTACGATTATCAGCTCAGGAAGAGTATGCTCTTATTTTAACTTACTCATAGTTTTGTCTAGCATCTTGGCAATTTCTGTATAAAGACAGTATCAAAAATAAAGCAGACAGCATATCCTTCATCTCTGCTTCAGAGCCTGGAGATCTTTTGATGTACTTTTTTTCTTTTCTCTCCTTTTTCTACCATCCTTGTGTCATGAGTACTTTTCTTTAAGGCAGATCCCTGCAGCCCACACAAGGAGGATCCTTCAGACACAAACTTTGTGTTGTGCCACTCAGTCAAGGGTAGCTGGACTCAAAGGATAAGCCTTTCACTTTCATAGATTTCAGAAAGAATCCATGTCTTTGGGAAGAACATGCACGTAACTTACCCTTGCCACAATGCCCTTCGTAAGTGAAGGGTAGAGGCCTTTTCCTGTAGGCAGTCTATGCACTTCTCTCTCTAAAGACCTAACATCTCCATTTGTCATCATTTATATCCTTTAAATAGGCAGACAGTGATTAACTGAAACTGCTTTTCCAATCGGTTAGTTTCATACTGTCCTCAGTTATCTGAATGCATTTACAGAATACATTTGGTCTTACTGAGTCATTTAAGACTTTATAGACAAATTATTCTGTAATAAGAGCCTAACTTTAAAACGCCTCCGTTCAGTGAACTTCATACACATACTTATTTTTAAAATATGCTTAAATCTTATAGATTTTACTGTCTTTGAATCCTCTACATAGATTTTCAGTTCCAAACAACTCAAGTGCTTTGCTGAATGTGGGCATAAGAGTGAATCTAATAAATTATCCTGTAGCTATTGAGATCGAGATAATGTCTTAATTTGTTCCAAACTAAATTGATGAACTAGAGAGACAGTCTGAATTGAGCTAATGAAAATTAGTAGAAACATGATTGGAAAAGCTGGAGTACTTGTCCTGTTTGTATGTATGTGGCTGTGTCAGAAATTGATTTCACAGGAAAACCAGAAATGAGGAACTCTGAAAATGAAACTTCTGTAGGAAGTTAATGTAAGTAATTTTTAACTTCATTGTCAGTTATTAAGAGGAGGAAAGAGTGTATACACAGTTGTTTCTGAAGGCTTGCTAGATGGCATTGGCGATCAGAGAAAGAAGTAGTTAATTGAAGCTCAAATTTCTCCTGACAAGTTAACCCATTCCTCTGAAAACGATTCTGTATTCTTGAATTGCTCCTGTTTTATGAAACTCTTCTATGGCTTCTTGCTTTCTATAAATGAAAAAGTTCAATACAGATTTAATAATACAAAAAAGTCTTAATAATACAAGAAACTCTTATTTTCCAGGCATTGCAGGCTGCTTTTTATAATTTTGATTGTACTGAGAAGCAGGAGGTGTGTGTGTATGAGTGTGGAGGATGAGAAAAGCTTCAGAGCTAGAGAAGATAATTGCATCTTCAGGATCTAATGCTTAAAAGTGAAAATATCATAACCTGTAAGACGTGAGTTTATAATTGAGGTGCTGTGGACAGATATACTACTCCTTTTCTTCCAGTATATCCCACTTCAATGTATCCCACCTTGTTACTGTTTACAGGTTGCCACCTTTGGTACTATGCTTCAGAAGTCTTTTGAAAGGAAGTCTCTTGAGGGTGGGTTTGATTTCACAATGCTAAAGCTTTAATGAGAGTGCTCCAGCACAGAGATGGCTCAGACCTTTCTCTCTGCAGAGGAAACAGTGGTGCTTTGGAAATGTTGACAAGCTCAGGAACAGCAATGAAATGTAAATTGCGCTATATAGGAATAGATGTTTGAAGGGCAACTGTTTACTTGAAAGGAAATGTAAAGAAGAGCTTCAGCTGGGAAACATAACAGCTTTGATGTTAGGTGAAGATGGTAAAAATGGAAGGACAAGTAGGTCAGGCAGACAGGGGATGCCTTAAAGAGGGAAGGTTCACAAAACAATCTAACAGTGTAAAAGTGCGGACCTAAGCTTTTAATGAACGTCCAATGAACTGCCATGCCAAACCAAATATTTTTTCAACAAACTGTAATCCATTTGGAGTAGACCTCAGTTTATTCAGAAATACTGAGACTGACAAAACAAAACCAGAGGTTAATGGCATTGTAGAGTGCAGTATCTTACAATACAACCTAATCTGGATAGGCTAACCTTGCTGACTTAAAAGAAAACTCTTGATGACCATCATGCAGATGGAAAGAGATGAAAAAATAAACCCTCATGGTTTCAAGGCTAAATGTTGGCTTATTGTAAGAAGAACAGGCTAAATTACGTGTTAAGAGTTCACTATCTCTAGGCAAACGTGAGCTTGAAGAAAATGAAGCAGCAAATCCATTCTAATGCATAATATTATTTCTACAGTGAATTATTTTTCAGTTACCTCTTGCTTCCATTCTGTCATAAGTAGAAAGTAATGTTTCATTATCTCAATATCCCACTAATAATGAAAACTTCAAATACATCCAAGAAAAATTGCAAGGGAGGAAGCTGGTTTTAAAAATAAGTTAACTAATCAAAATATTTTAATCCAAAATGCCTTGCCTGTTAATACTTTTTTTTTCATAGTGTGTTAAAATGAAAATGTCAATTTAAACTAAATCTGTATGCAAATTAGTGGCTTGGCCTTTCACTCTGCCTTGAGCTACAATGAGGCTGCATTTGCACTTAACAGCTCCACTAAAATATCAAACGATGCTCTCTCTTCTAACACCACTCAGTTATCTGTTGGTGTACAGGGACTGGAAGCAATCAGTATATCAGGGTCCCCAGTGCATCCCCCCACCCTGCCCATGGCCCAGGACCCCACTCCAGCCCAGCCCAGGGCTGGTGGTCCCTGCCCCAGTGACACCGTGTGTTGATGGTCTCAGATATTAAAGGTTTGGGTCCCACCACCAGTTTTTCACCTTTCCTTAGCACTGAATGTCATTTCAGTGCAGGAATTTTGTGCTGTGTAAAGCAGCCGTCTTTAATCTCCTGTATTCTGAGCACATCATTTTGCAAAGGAGAGAAACTAAGTATCTGGGTAGAGCAGGAAAAAGATGGAGGGTGTCACAGTATCAGGAAAAAGGAAAAAAAGATGTTTTTTTCAGTCTGTGTAAGTACCTATAGTGTTTTGTGGACATATTCATTATACCTACAATAGGTGCTCTGTACTGACTTCCTTGCTACTCAGGCTTAGCACAGGTTGTATACAAAATGGATAATAAAGAAAGGTCATTTTTGTCAATCTGAACCTACTTTCAGCCTAAGTAAAAGTTTATTCTACAATTTTGCTTTTGAAGAAGCTGATATGAAAATGAGAATGGTCCAAATAACTTGGTGTGCTTGAAAAATAGAAAGCTCATGTCAAACTCTATGTTGCAGCAGCATGTCTTTCTTGCCATTCCAGAGCTTTGTTCTGAGATACGCTTCATTTTTTCTTTGAAATCAGATATCTCTTGTCGGATTTTGCCATCTGCTGTGTAACTCCATGCCAGGTCCAATTTCGGTAGAGAAGGCATGGTGGGCTGCTATACGTGTATCTGGGTATGTGCCCTGGGAAGGGCAGGAGTGATCATTCTGCTCAGGACTCCGGTGTAATGAATGCAGAAGCTGGAGAGGCGTGTGTGCATTCTTCATTGTAAACAGGCAGCGAAGAAGCACTTTGCCCCTAGATTTTGATGACTTGGATATAATGGATTCCTTACACAGACAACTAAAACAACTGCTAGTGAACAGTGCATTGCCATGAATCCAAACTCTGTCAAATAACTTTAAAATTCTTGCGATATCTGGAAATCAAATCCAATTTCAGTGAAATCCCTGGTGTACCCCTTATCTCTCTCTCTGTCTCTTTCTGATCCTTTTTGGCTTCTCATCCCTCTAAAAAGTAATAAAAGAATTATTACCTCTGTTAATAAGGTATACCTAAGGCAGACTTCTCAAAAGCACTGTTTTACTATGTGTAGCTCCTTTTAAGTTCAGTGCCCATTTAGCAAGTGGGGATAGAAGCATAGTTTTATGAATCTATTTCTCCTATTTTTTTTTTCCCTATGAGTTATGCAGAGATTTTTTCATCTTGATTTAAAGTTATTTTTTTCTTTCGAATGGGTACCTTTCCTGGGTTTTCTTGTGATTTTAAAGCCAAGGATCAAGTATCTTTCTGTTGAAGTTTCTCTATGTATTTTGTTTCTCTAGGGACAATTCTGTCGTGTAGCATCTTGCGCCCCTTCAGGTCAGGAATCACTGAGAATACTTCAAGTTTTTTTCTGGTAGAAAGTAACTTTTTTCTAGAGCTCCCTGATGCTGAAATCCTGTTACCTTTGAAATGGACCTGGTTACTATTAAGTGGTGTAAAGAAATACAAAAAGTTGTCTTGTGATCTGTCGCCTGTATAAACCATAACACTGGTGTCCTGCCAGACTCAAATGCACCATCCATAGAAAGTATCAATATAAGGGAATGGTGAAAAGGGATCATTATGGCTTAAAAACATGTCTGAGAGCATTCCACGTAACCTTTCATTAAATTGAAAGCACACCTAAATTTCACAACATGCATTTTACTAGTAACACTTCTCTGTAAAATTACCCACTTTAACAATAGTAAAGCAATTTCAATAGAAGTTTCATTTACTTCTTAGTAATTTATTTAAAGGGGTCATATAGAAAAGAAAATCACTGCCAATTTCAAAGCAAAACAGCCAACCTAAAGAGACTACTTCACTGCTGGCAATATTCTGCTAATGGATTGGGTGAAAAGGTGAGCAGTTGTACTGCTTTGATTGTCCTTGCACAGCAATTCCATTTTAATTGCAAGTTAAATGGAAGACTAATATAATCACGGACACTAAGGTTAAACCTACAAAACACATTTATTAAATACGTAAAAATAGACAAAACCCCTATATCTTCAACACTGTAAAACTGTCTCATTTTTACTTTAGAATACCTCTGGTTTTTAAATACAAAAGGAATTAAAATAATAGAAGGAGGAAGGAAGAATGAGAATGACAATAAAATTAATGATAGCAAGGCAGCGTCAATCCAGAGATGTGAAAAAGCGGACTGCTTTCATCCTTCATTTCTCAAAGCATGCTACAAAGAAAACTTCACATGTGAATCAGGAGAGAAGTTGGGGCTTGAGTGGTTCTTTTTTTGAGGTGCAGGGGAACACAGGAGAGAAGGGAGGCTCTTTGGTGTCCTCCCAGGGATGCTGCTAATAATTTCCTAGCAGACTGCTATGTAAAATTTGCCGACCGCGTAACACACAGATACACTGTCGGTATAGAACCCTCTCAGGGGTATGTAACCCTCCCTGACTGACCTCCTGGATCAGTGCTGTGGAATCTGTGGTGATCTAGCCACAAGGGGTTACTTTTGCTGCTTCTCTTCGGCAGTGCCAGGAACATTTCAGTGTTTCGCAGTATCATAGCTGCTGATGCTGCCCAAAATCTTTTGGAAATCCTGCTACGCTCTTGTCTTTGCAGACATTTCTGGACTATCGCCATTAGGACACTTAGGCTACATGGATATGGTGAAAGGAGAACTTGTGCTGTTGCTGTGTATCATTCACCTACCTTACAAACAAATAGAATATTTTAATCTTGAAGCTGTTAAGCAGCTTAGCAATCCAGTACTACATCTACTTTGAAGCTGTACAGAAAAAACAGCTTTACAATTAAACTAAAGACTGCGGAAGCTGAAGGAAGGACAAGGAAGAAGACAGAAACACACTTCAGAAAATGCATTCTCTGAAATGAAGTGCATCATCCAGGTGTCCACAGCGTGAGCAGGAGATGTGATTGTGTAGAGTGTGATAACAGTTTTTCTGGCATACTTGTTCTCTGTCAGATATGCTTATGCCTCCCTATTTTATATAGCTGGGTACCGCAGGCGATTTTAGGACCACTTTAGTGACCATGTTTTCTCTTAAAGAATGCACAGAGGATAATGTAAGATGTAAGATAAAGAAAGCCCTAAATACAGAAGTGACTTAGTGCTTTAAGTCCAAAAATGTCAGTCAAAAGAACTTCTTAGAAGACTTTGCTTCTAACTTGAAATGTACCTAGACAGGAAAAGGATTTTTTCTGTGACTTGTTCTACCCTTTTCCTGATGGCATCATGTGTATTTGTGTGAGGTGAGTCTGGGTGAGCTGTCCAGACTCTTACTTGGTTATATTTATATTCAGAATAACTAGTGTTACCATGTACATACTACCCTATGGGTAGGGAAAAAAGTTGCATTTTTAGAAAGTCTGTGAGTGACTTAGTAATCAGTACTTCACAGTCATTTAGGTGCCTTCTCAATTTTGGGGTTAGTTGTTTATAATTTAAATAATCTGATAGTTTTGAAATTCAAGAGAAGTTGTGAGCTGACTTGTCCTAAACGGTGAGTTCACTTTTGAACTTTGTTACTTTGAGAATGATCAAGGATTTTGAGTACTCAATTTGATACCTTAAAAGGGCCTGACTTCAATTTTTTTGAAGTATGATTTTGAAAGAATTCAATGTAGTTATCTCTGACCATACTGACTCATAACTTTTGGAGCAAGACTGTCTGAAAAGAAGATAATATCCTTTTTTTGTGTGTACTGCTTTAGCACTGAAAGGTTTCCTGAGTAAGTTATTTTTGAGAAGAGTAAGAGTGGCTGGATGGGTGTGAAAAGAGTGAGCATCTACTGCTGTATCTATTGGTTTGTTTTTAAAAAATATCTATATTTTCATGAAAAAAAATATTGTGGTTATAGATAGCATGAAACATTTTTTATATTTTGTTTTATAATAAAAGCTTTGTGTTGAATGAAGTTTTTCTCATGGCTTTCCCAAGAATGCTGAAATTCTATATACTTAGTAAAGTGAAGAATTTGGAAAAGGAGCTGGCAAATGAGAAACACCGCTGAGCTACTGAAAGGAATGAGTCTGGGTCCTCAATGCAGAAACCTCGAGGAAAAATAATCTATTCTGTTTTTATTCTATTAGGACTGCTGCAGCCAGGCAAAAATTGAAGATGTGGATGTAGAACATGGGTCATTTCTGATGGTGACATTTCTACTTGCTTTCTCCAGGACCAAATTTTATAACTCATTAATATTTTAGCCATCAAATTTTGGGAGAGGGGGAGAAGACTTAAATCTTTGCTGAGCAGGTCATTGTCATGTATTCATTTTGCAGGGAGGAATAAAATGACAGTAATTTGCTTGTTCTGCTGTTCTATTGAATTTTTTGTTGTACACCTCAGGTGATTTATTTACATTATTCCATGTGGCTTTTTGTACTTTTTACAAAATACTATTTCCAAACTATAGTAGAAGGATATGCATGAAATCTGAACCTCAGTGGAATTCATGACCTGACTTTACAGTAGAGTCAAGATCTCATCCTGAGTACTCCGCATTTTTACCTGCATAAAATGTTGTGGTCCCAACAGAGTGAAGTTTATTGTCAGATTAGCATTTACTGTAAGAGTCTGTGCTCAGTGAAGTACAGACATTGAAAGGTTTTCATTATTTTAAAGAGATTTCTTTCTTCCTGATGATCATAAATAACTCTCTAGGGGGCTTGAAACCAAAGTCTGCTGTTTTCTTCCTATTTTTTCTGTACACACTTTTGTTTCCCTTTACTGCACACTTACTGATTTTATTGTTGGGGTTGTTCTGAAGAGTTATTATAATGTAGATCAGATGGTTGATTAAACCACATCTGGCTTTTAAAAATATTTATAAAACCCCAGCGTGCTTTTAAAAAGAAAACATGTAAAGAGTGCAATGAATTCTGAAAGAAAACATACAGAATACAGTGTGGGAATTGTTCTTCTGCTCTTCTGTGTTAACTTTCACAGTGTTTGGGTAGCAGCTTCTATATGAATGGAAAATATTAGATATTCCATGATATAGCTAATCTAATAATTTCTTCTTTTAAAGTAATTTTACTGCAGGAAATGGAAGAGGAAATGTTATGTAGGAGGAGCAGTGGATTTCAGCCACTGGCACCGTGGTTGCCTGACCAGCAAGGTTATATTTTCTGCTGTTGTGCTAAACTGCTACTTTTTAGATGCCAGACTTGGACCAAGAATCTGAGTGGGGAATTTTATCCCAATAGTTCATGTCATCAACTGTGAAAGCCTCCAGCTGTCAGTTGTTTTCTGCTTCCCTGCCCATCACTACCAAGATGCCATCACTAGTTGGAAATCTTCTTCCAGATGGTGTATGTAGCTTTAATTTTGACTTTGTCTGATGAAAGGAGTAGCGAATGATTAAGCACTCACTAAGGTAAGCTGTAGCTTGTGACTAGTTTTCTTGAGTAAATAGAGCAAGGTGTTTAATCAAGCAAAGAAGCGCCAAAAACATGTTGTTATACCAATCTCAAATGTCATGATAGCACAGACGTTGCTAATGCCATCTCGTCATTTGAGCCTGTTGTCGCACCAAAGTAAATGGTGTGAAATACTCGTTCTAATTCTCTGCTAGGGAGCCATGGGAAGGCTCAGACACTGCAAATGACTGTATGCCTCATTGACCTGTGTGAATACTTCCAGTGATGAAAGTGGGACTAACTACAGAAGTTAATGTATCCGTAATTCTAGAATTTGAGTGTGCATTGTAAATTGCCCTTCAGTTTTGTAAGGACCAGTACTGAATTTGGAGGTTTGCATGTGTTTGTCACTTAATCCTCCCCAGGCAAGCACAAAGTGATGTTGCAGTGGCCTGTTGATTTTTTCAGGGAACACTCTCCTTTATACCTTGTTCCTGATACACATGTATCTTTCCAAATGTTTAGAGAAATATATATGCGCGTGAGTTAAAATGAAGATCTCTGCTGTAAGAAGATAGTCAACTTGGGACTAATAGTCCGTTTTGCCATTGTTTCTTTAGCTCCATTCTCAGAAAAACAGCTCAATTGCTATGAAAGAAAGATGCCTCTCTCTTCCTCTCCTCTTGGATAGTTTGGCTGCCAAGTAATCTATTTTTATGAAGTGAAAGAATGGAAGAGTGTAGCTATGTATCTTTCTGCAATAATCTGAGCAAGGTTCTCTACAGAGCCTCAGAAGGGCAGGGGACTGAAGAGAGAAAAGCTGTCATGTACATCTCTGAGCCCCACCAGGGACAATTAGGGCCTCTACAATATCTGGCATTATACTTGTCGACCATATAAACAAATCTTAGAAAAACGTATTGTGTGCCTTTTAAAGTTTCTGCTCTCATTTATGTTGGTTGAGTTGTTTCATCTTTTATTTCTTTCAAACTGCATGATCAGCTGCTAAAAGTCTCCTAGATTTTTAGGAGAAAAGCTAGAAAAGCTATACATACATATATAGGACATATTGTTTCTCCGATATGTCCTTCTCCACCAGGCAGCTCAAACCTCAACTGCAACTTCTGATGTTCCCACAACAAAGACAGTGGGGAAGTCTGAACAGAGCCCTTGTGTGATTCATTAGCAAACAGTATAGCTTTAATTTTGGCAAGCTCTATAATTTAGCCTGTAAGCATAAAAAAAAACATGCCTCCAAAGCACTACAGTTATGGTCCAGTAATTCCTTCCTGGACAGATGATGTTTTACCCTCTGTAACAGGATTCTGGAAAAATCCTGGAATCCCAGAAGGTTGAAGTGTGAGCCAGGTCACATCCTCTAACAAGACTTTGAAAGGGGACAGACAAATCTTCTGGTGAGAAGAAGAGTGGCACTTTCTTTTCTACCTATTTGCCTGAGACACAAGCGAACTAGAAAAGATGAAACAGATATTTGGGGCTGTGTTAGGATGCCAGCCTGTCAGGTATGATCTGCAGGAGCTGCTTCCCAAGCATCTGGGCTACCCCTGCACAGAAATCCAGTGTGTCTTGAGAAGCGTTCGGAGCACAGTTACAGTTAATCCCTAAGTAAATAGTACACAATAACAAAAAAGTCCACTTACTGCTTAAATATAATACCATGGGAAAATAACACGAGAACTGGGTAAACAGACACAGAGGAGAACTGTAAAACTCTGAAATACCCTGGTTGGTGCAGACAGATGCCTGGCGGCTGTGATATCTTGTGGGGATTAAAGACTAAAAATGGCTTGAGGCTTTTTCACATAAGCACAGTATGTTCAGAGGGAAGAATGCTTTCAAGTTTGGCTCCAAATATTGAAACTTAATTTAAAGAGTAGGATTTTTCAGTAATTTTGAGGAATCCATAAGCTACTGAAATGCTTTCTGTGACCTCTGATGGAAAAAAAAGACAAACTAACCATTCCCAAAACTATTCAATAATTAAATGTGTGTTTGAAGCAATTTCTTTCCCTGGCTGGATAAATACATGTTGAAATTGAAAGTTATATAACCCTGTAGAAAAAAGGCTATGGCACAGTCTAATCCCGAATTGTGTGCAGAATGGTTACAGCCCAGATCACTGTAATACAGCTATTTTAGCCTTAATGCTATACGAGTGCTCTTCGCTCATCTTGAAGAATTGCTGCCTACGAAGTGTAAAATACTAGAGCAATTTTTTTGTGTGTTTGCAGCTCCCACTAACAATTTTGTGTGGTATAATTGAAGGACAGGCTTGGCTGACCGGGATCACATTTTGGCTTTGCTTCATGTGCAGCGTGTTGTTACTGTGAGCTGTTTCACTGAAGGATATCTCTGAAAGCCTTGTTTAGAGAGAGATTTCTGGAAAAAAGAATTGCCAGAGGATTGTGAGAAGAAAGGAGAAGGGGGATGTGTAGAACAGGGATAGTTGCAGACTCTTCCACTCATCTAGGAAAACAGGAATTTAGGATTGGGTCTAAACTTTTTTAGCATGCAACTAATGTGTGGAGGAAAATGTTCTTCATACACTATTGCTGTTCTGGGGCTGTGGCACCAGGGGAACATGTATGATACAAAGACAAAAGAGAGAGCTCAAGAATAGGCAGCATTGATGAGCAGGGGAAGAACCAGTGTGGAAACCAGGTTTTTACTTTCATAAGGAATTTTGAGTTATTTCCATTTTGAAGCAGAATATCCCTCACTGGACTCGAAATATTTTGCTTTGATTTAAAAGAAGAATGTTTTTGTTCCTATTTCAACTTTCAAATTATTTGAAAATATTGCAAAAGAAGGGCATTCCAAATGAGAAATCAAAACATCTTACTCTGAAATTGTAGTCTTCTGAAAATACTGACTTAAAAATTCTTTTTCTTTTAAATTCTTTAACTGAAATGGTCCCATTTCTCCTACGTGTTTTATTTGTTTCTTTGTTTGTTTTTCCCCATGCTCTAGTGTTGAGTTTGTTTCTTTTGTTTGTTTGTTGGTATTTATGTATGTATGTTTTTTTAGAGAAACATTCAGATTGAGAAAGTTCACATGGAAACTGATGGCTGTACTCCCAGATTCTGTAAACTTCAAATGGTACATACCCATACACACAATTACCTGAATTATCATTTTCTTAAGCTAGTCCCAAAACCCCAATAAATGTTAGCTGAGGCTTCAGTGATATTACAAGATTGGTCCTGTTTCTGAATATGCTTGGGAGCTACAAGGCTGTTACAGGTAATCACTCACACTGAACAGTCACCATTATTTTTACAGCCAAGCTCAGAGTGCTTGTACCACTGACTCGGGACCAGTTTAGCTGCATTTCAAACCATTTCTTTTCAAGGCATTTGATATTTTTTTACCTCAGACCCTTCCCCAGTTTTACTGAATATTGTTCTCACAGTTACCCAGTTGCTTCAAACAGAATTAGGCATCTGCTGTCTTTATGTTTTCTGAAAACATGTCAATATTTTATCTCTACCCTATATAATTGTATATAACTGCATCCAGCCTTTGTTTAGCCATGCTGAGTGCTGTTTCCTAATCATTTAAACAGATGTCATTTCTGACAAATCTTCTCCTACAAAGTAATTAGCAAAATTATTAGATTAAAAAAAAAAGACGAAACGACAAAAGGAAAAGTCCAGTTTTGAAAATGAACCCATTTAAAAATGTGGTTATCAAAAAATGTAAAAACTATAGGAAAAACACCGGCTGCAGCCGTTCTCCACTTCATGATGACTGTTGTGCTGTTGCTGAAGGCTAATTCATTTCTTTTTCATCCTTACTGTGGTGATCCTTAGAAATATGAAGGATTAAAGATCTATGACTTTTCAGCATCTTTTGGCTATGAAATGATTCATTACTCTCAGACTTTCATTTTTTTTCTGTACATTTGATTGAGTAAAAATAGTCAGAGAAAATCATGAGACAAAGAGTGACCTTTGTGACCTAAGAGAAGATGAATATCCACTGATCTGTCTCTTGAATGCAATTCACATTTCTGTATTTTTCTGAGTACTATTGTGTTTGTTGTTTATTGTTTTTCTGGACCTTTTTTTGCTTTTTTAAATATAACTAAAGTGAGGTGAATTCTACCTCTTGCATTTACTGCCTTCATTTGTCTAGCCATGAAATAATTGTTGTTGACATGGGCAAGAGAGATAGGTCTGCAATCTGTCTTTTCTAGAGAGACTTCCGTCTACAAGTCAATTAAATGGGTACATGTCCACATCAACAACTGATTGCCTCCCTGATGCCAAAGCTTACTCCTTTTAAAGAAAGGGAACATGAGGTTAATACTCTATATGTTTTCTATATTACTAAAAAAATCAACCAGTGTTTTCCATTTACTACTACATTCCTCAAGAGTAGATACGGCACTTAACATCGATTGTTTGGATTTGAATTCATACGTAGAGCCTGAGATTTGGGTTGTTTCTTCTCCTTCTCAAACTTTTGACTCGAAAATTTTTCTTGACCATTACAAACATTTTAAATGCTTTTCTGAGATCTTGCTTGATGCCATTGCTTTTCTAAACCAAGAAGCTTGCCAGAACAGGAATTTTAGCAATACTAGCTAAAACATCTTGACAAGCTAAACGTTTTTCAAAATGCGAGTAGGTGGACTTAGTTGACTGACTGCCAGCTACAGTATCTGTATGCTGTCGAAGAAGATAAGCGTTGCAACACAGAGTGGATGAAGGCTGGTGCCAAGAATCTGCAGATTCTGGACCCAGCGTCATTCCTGCTGTTAAGCAGTGTGGTGTCTTGAGCGAGTCACATCCTTTTTGTCCACATCTGTTCCACTGTCCATGAATCAGGGTCAGTGTTGATCTGCTTCTTTCAAAGAAGTTAATTTTCCTCAAGTTTTGAGGATGTAAGCCCTGCACCTGTGCGTGTGCGTTTGGCACGCGTTAAATTGCTCACAGCCTCTTAGCAGGAATGGTCCTGAGCAATGCAATCTTTGAGGAAGTTTTTCTCAGTTTGAGGATGGAATAGTTTTGAACTGCAAAAAGTCTGGTATATTTGGTCAGATTTCAAAGTTTTACACTTTCATTATGTTTTTGTTTAGTCTCTTTCTGTCTCTCTTCCACACACACTCTGGTTGGCATTAACAACTCTGAAACACGGAACCTGAAACTTCCTTCTGGTGATGTAATGATTCCAGTTGCATCTCAGTTATACAACATACATGCCTAGAAATAGAAATTCTCAAATCTTTAGTTTTTGGGCAAACCTCAGAACATCATCAGTGAACAATTAGCATTTCTAGAATGCAGAACTTCAAATACTTATAACCATCTTACTTTTAAACTCTCTCTTTGTCAAAACACTATTACATACACTAACATGCAACTTAATTAATTTTTTTTTTTTAAATATAGTTTTGTTCACTGCTTCTGTGCAAAAGGAATGCAGCATTATTTGACACTGTTGTATTCTTGGCCACTACATATGCCGTAAAAGAGCTTGAAGATTCTTAAGAACAGATGCAATCAATTTCTTGGCTTTGCAACTTCTAGCATATGCTGGCTCTTTCTGGATGGCTAAGTAAACAACTTGATATACAGCTTGTCTTTTCTTTACTGCTTTGAACTGTCCATAGCTATATTTTTGATTTTTGGTGAACCATACACATTCTCTGAAGTCTGTGACAGGTTACTTCTCAAATTCTGTAAGTATTACCCAGGGTTTTCTCACTGTAATCCTTTCTTTCTTTCAGAAATATTTTCTTCTATATTTTCACTCTATTTTTGTACCCTCATATATTGTTTTTTAACGTTGGGGGCTGGATGCTACACTCTTCAATGCTTAGCTAGAAGGAAAAGCAGAAGGACTTCAAAATAGGCATATTAAAAACAGAGTAACCTTTTGAATCCTTTCTAGTACTCAAAGGGAAGCCCAAGATAAGGATAAATGGTAGCAGTCAATATGGTAGCTACGACTTATAGAATATTAGGTGCACAACCACTGCAAATCTTATTGTAGGTATCCCTTGAGAACAGAATGTTACACAAAGATTCACCAAAACAGGTTAGTCTGGGATGTTCAGCCTCAGGGAGAGATGAGAGAAAGGTGCCAATGGGGTGTTATGAATGAGATTTTTTTTTTTAAGTGTATATATAAAGTTTAGACATTCAGAAAAGAAAAATTCATTGTACCATGCCTAGTTCTTGAGTGTAACTATATTTGACAACTGATAAGATAGCATCAGTGTCAAAAGCTGTATATACTATAAGACCCAAGTCACAAATTTGCCTCCTAAAATGAGTAGTCATTTTGGAAAATGCTGGCCCAGCTATGAACGGAAATTTACATTGTTCTTTCTTACTCCAGTTATCTCCCTGCTGTAAGTGGAGGCCACTTTTAAATATTCCTCTTGTCTAGAAAGATCACCCGCTTAGCAAGCGACAAAGGTTGAGTGTTTTGAGAATCCGAACAGGCAGGATGAACCAGAGCTGCGTTTCCAGTTCACAGAAATCCTCCTCGGTGCCTGGTGATGGTTAACGTGCAATTCCTGAGAAAAGGTTTTCCTTTCTGGGTGCACAGCTAGTTATGCAAGTGGATACTTGGCATCCTCTGAAAAAGAAGTGTCTTCTTTATCTGAAATGGGCTGACGGATTCTTGTCCTTCATAGTTGTTTATTTCATTTTGTGATAGAGCCATGTATTTTTGCCTGATCACATTTGAGTTTGCAGATCACAACCAAGGAAATATTAACAACTATTCTCTCTTCAAAACATGCCATCAGTTTATGAACATTACAAAAACAAACAAAAAAAAACCCACCCCAAACCCTGACTATGTTTTAGAGGCTACTAAACAAAACATACCCACTACTGAAACCCAGCCTGAAAATAAAGAGCATGTATTTTTCTTGATGAGCCAGAAACCAGAGTAATCTGCCTGGTAGATATACACTTATCTAGTTCATTTCATGTTCATCTGAAGTTGATCCACTTAATTATTTCTTCCATTAAATAGTCCACTGCTGCTTTTTTTCTGGTTGGAAAAAGTGTCAGCGTTACAGGAGAGGTTTTATGCTCAGAGGGCATGGGATTAGAAGAATAATCATTTTGATATTGGAGATTTGTGTCTGGAGGTGGATTGCTTTTGAGCATGTAGAAAATTTTTATGCTGACAGGCATCTGTGTTATGAAATAATTTCAAATTCTGGGATGGCAGCAGATGTTATAGTCCAAAGATTCAAAACTCTTGGTGTTGGATAAAGAAAATCTGCCAGTGGTATTAGAAAACAGAAGAAAGCACGTGGCATAATAGTTCAATTTAATGGCATTGTTTGCAGTAAAGCTGACGTTCCAGGCATAATCTGCAGTTCTCACTTGAAATAGGGCATTTTACTGGGCAGAGAAGGATTTGATACATTCTTTTATATTACTGTGTCAAATTGGATTAGAACATAAGAAAATGGAGATTTAAAGGCCTTTGGGACTGCTGGTTATGCATTGTAATAAAACGCACAAGGAATTAAAATGAATTTACTCTTCAGAAGTATGAGAAACTTGTCATTTGTAGTTGTGTAGACCTTCTCTTTTTCTGTTATAGTACATTACCTTGGTTTATCCCTCTGGTGCTGCACTCCCTCTTGATCTACACTGAGTGAATTTCCTTGTGTAAATTAGCCCAGCATTTGAGTGTTTTGGAATTATCATTATTTGAAACAACAAGACATTCAAAGATAAAATGATTGAAACCACGCTACAGTTGATACAGTTTCTGTTTGCAACCATAAATTGCCCAGTGGTGCTCAACACTTATTTCAGAGATGGACTAAGTGTGCCTGCTGGCCTGGTTTGCAGTGCACCCACAGGAGTGTTCACTTCAGCAGCTTCTCAGTTTCTGCTGTCAGTCTGTGAGATATCTAAGCTACGCAGACAAGAAAATGTACTGAAACTTGGTTTCTTAAATGATACTTGGAGGGTTTCTCATAACTTTATGGACTAACTTCTAACCTTTAAAATTTTGGTGATGTTAATTAGTAAGCTGAGTCCTCCACACTTTCATTTATCTGATACTCTTATCTCAGAATTCACATTAGTCAGAATTGGATTGTGTCTCCTGTGTACTATGAATCCTTTGCTTTAAAAAGGTCTCTGTTAGCTGAAAACCTGGTGGCAAGTCTAGATGGCAGGTCATGTGTTCTGTTTTGATAAACAGGGTTACACTTCACACAGGAATTAATCTTAGTAGGAATTAATAACTGACTCATGTTTCAGTCCTGAATTTAATTTCAGAGATTACAGAAAATCTGAAGACAAACTATGTGCCACAACCCTTTTGAAATTTGGAAGGGAAAGTGATTAGAAAGAAAAAAAACCAGAACCAATCTTTTGCCTAAGTTAAAGCATAGAAAGAGGACTGGTACATATCGAAGTAACTCCCACGTGCATGTGCATTCAACTTCCAGTGGATTGTCAAACTGAAAAGTTGAGCTTGGGACACTTAATGCTGTACGAAGGCAGGCTGTTGCTTGGAATGACTGTGATCTGCTCTGGCAGATGCTTCCTTTTCTCTTGTGGCTGAAGAGCAGTCACTTTTCACAGGAAAGGCAGGTGCATCCTTCCCCAACAGCAAGTGTCCAAGCCCCCGCCTGTCCCTCGGGTGAGGGAGCTGCTAATGCTGTTGCCACACACGGATATGTAACACTGACTAACAACACTGAGAAATCACCGTAAGACAAGAACAATATCAGTTTTCAAAAAGAAATTTTAAACAAAAAATTAGATTTAATCCATTTGGTCTGACTTCAGGAAAGTAATGGTCTCAGAACATCCTTAACTTTTCAATGGCTTCTTACACTCAGCTAAGCTTATGCTTAAATGCTTTCTTGAACTGAGCGCTAACAAACTTACACTTTGATCTTAGTGCTAATGATGTTTGGTTTATTTGACTCTAAAATGTGCCCTCCATTTGACTACAGTTTGACATGGCAAATGAAATATTTACTGACTCTTGGCACTAGTAGCTTCACCTTTGTGGATTTCCGTAATGTACTGTTCTCATTAAAGGTTTATTCTCCATAGGATGCACATGATTAATTTCTAATAGCATTACAAGGAGGCTGGATCATGCTTTCAGGAGAAAACTTTCTTTTCCAAAAGTGATTTTTGTGGCTTTGTACCCAATCACTGATTGGATTCCTGCATAGAATCTGGTGCCAGAGACTGGAAAAACAGAAACAGACACTTATAAGTTTCCCATTTGCCTATGTAACACAGTGATGCCAAAGAAAGAGTTAAACCAATTCAGTGTGTTTCATTGTTTTCATGGAACAGCATTATTGGAATTCTGTTTGCCTGGATTATAGATGTAGTTTTATCTCACTGTATGACAATAAAGTCTTTTGAAGGACTGAAGATCACTACATAAGAAATCTGGACTGTGCAGTTCTGGCTGATTGGTACGCTGTAATTTATGTGGCAAATCATACAAAACATGGAAAGACAGGCAAAATAAGAATAGTAGTGTTTTCTTAACTAAATTTTAGATTAAATAAGATTAAGAGAAAAACATTCTCCAGCTATTCCACCCTATCAGCAGAGCAATGACTAAACCCACTATCTCCTCCATAAGACATTCTTTAATATATCCAAGGAATGAGAAATTAGGACTGAAAACGCACTGTCAGTTTCTGTGGATTAAGGTCAAAGCTTGAGAAAGAGAGAGAACAGAGTATTTTCCTTCATAAATTTACCAGACAATTTCAGTTATAATCAGATTAAAGAAACAAAATCAGAAACAAAAGAAGCTCAGAAAGAAAAATGATAATACTTACATTGGTGACATATTCAATATCCTTCCAAATATTACATTCCCTGGGAAAATCTGCCAAATCTAAAAAATTATCCACTATCACTTGGCCAATCAAGTCATGCCTGGAGAATCTGTCAAAGTCATACACAGAGAAATGGAGTTTCCTTGTGTTCAGATCATTGTATGGGACAGTAAATAAAAAAACTTCATCAAATACTGGATTTAGGGTCTTTCTGTGCACTTTAGTCTGATGTTTTGTTTTCCTATCAGGAAGCAGATATATCTTCACGTATGGATCTGAAGTTCCAGAGAAGTCTTTTGCTGGCAGGTTGATGGCCTTGTGTATCTTCACTATCAGCTGCTCTAAATCACAATCATATTTCAGAATAAAGTTCAGTTTTCCACATGCCTTGCTATTACTTCTTCGGCCATCATCTGTGTCCACTGATCTTTGCTTATAAAGCTCTGGCTTAATGCGGCCAATCCCCGTCAATTGCTCCTGTTTCTGAACCTGCTGGATGTTGAAGTCAGGGTTGGAGAGGTTGAGCTGTCTTCGGATTGAATTATGCCTTAAGTGAAAATGAAATAATTTAAATAGATTGTATTGAAGATGACACGAATCTGTGTGCACAAAAAGATCCTGTTCTCATTCGACATGTTTTTGTAATGTACGATGGGGTCAGATTTTTACTCACATAAAGCGATAATGCATGTTACCCAACAACCAAGAGCTCATCGTCAGTATTAGACTGCTAATATCACATAATTTTCTCTTCCTACATTTCAAGCTAGTGGTAGGTACCTGCCAAACCTGGCTGGAGAAAGTAACATATGATATGATCAGTTACTATTTTCAAGTGATTCCTTTGGATTAAAGCCTATGAAATGAGTTACATCATGTGATTGGCAGCAGGATCTGCCCTGTTACACCAGCTAAACTTGCTGATTTCTGGTTCTAAGACAAAGCTGGACTAAGGAAGATACTTCCAGACATCTCTGTGTTTTAACTACTTGGTGATCTCTCTGACTACTTCATTTACAAGTGAGATGTTCTGGGCTGAAATAGTTTGTTGACCACCGCAACAATTGTTTTCTTTTTTCTCTCATACTTGATGTAATAAGCTTTGTGGTACTTCAGCTGAAAAGCTCCTTTAGTTTCATTACTCCTGGGAGAGAAAGTTGCTCTTAGCTTTGCTCCAGTGAAATTTATTACCTGGAGTCAGTCGGTTACTGTGATTGAAATTTCCACTTCATGAGATGATAACAGAAATCAAATTTGCAAACTCTGTCAGGGTAGTGGGATGTGAAAGTTGGATTAGGTAAAATCCTAATCTTATATGAGTTGGACTCCACTTTTTTGTGTTATTCATATGCATCAGTCAGTGTATTGGAGTACCATGAGTGGTAGTTGAACATAAGAAAGGGCATGTGGAAAATGCTAGCACAGGATTAATCCAAAGCTATTCATGTTGAATGTAATCAGCAATAGTTCCTCTTCTATCATTGTGCATTCATTCCTTGTATATATGTGTTTATGCATGCTTAAAACAGCAACAGCCTCTTATATACTATCTTATTTTTTTTTCTCTTGTTGGATAATAAATACATAATTTTCTAGGTATACATTAGTCATTTCCATGATAAAATATTACCATGTCACAAAAAAAGAGATTTATATTGCTCAACCCTTAAGCTCCTCATAGCAGTGGGAGGTACAGAATATCCTGGGGAGAAATAAAAAGGAGGGCACTGGAGAGACAGCTTAACAAGGATTGTGTAATAGCAGGGGCGGGTGCCTGGGCTCTGGGCCACACAGGGAAGCCACAGCTGGCCACCCAGGTATGCCAGAAAGCAGCAGAGACAAAGGTGAGCAAAAGAAGGATGCAGTACAAAGAAGATCAGCCCCTCCCACTCACTGAAAGTCTTTTGGAGAAGACCTGGGCAAAAGTAAGGGGCAATGAAAGAGAGGAGTAAAGAGCAAATCCTGTATCAGTGTAGAGGTGGGACCTGGACTGGTCATGCCCTTGTGGACAGAGAGAAGAAAGACCTGCAGAGATTCACAGGGGTGAAGACACTGTCCATGCACTCAGGATGCTGAGGCAAGTTCTTTTACAGATTGAGAATGCTGCTGCTTCTTGTGAGATGACTCTGCTGCGGTGATACTGGGCATCTGTCATTTGATTAAGTACCACAATTGCTCCCCTGGTGTAGCAGAGAAAGCCTGTCTCTAACTCAGTACTTTTACAGTATCGAAGACACACATGAGAGCTCTTGGTGTTAGATGTCAGATATGAATCTTCTGTTGTTAATGAATCTCATGACCTGCTTAATTCACAGCAGTTTGAAAACAAAACAGCACCAGCCCTGTACTGTACTTCTGGGCTGCTGGTTCTTAGTTGGAATTCAAGGTTGTGTGTGGTAGGGTGCAAGCTTCAGTATCGATAATTAGGACTTTGACCTCCCCATAGATGCCTACAATATAAGCACGAACCATACTCATGCTAATCTAAGGAGGAAGGGCACCTGGAGCTTTTGCTGCATAATGTTAACGCTGTGCTGGGGAATCCTCAAATTCTCTCTGAGACATGTTTTGGACAACTGGCAATTATTGAACTGGCTGCTAGCTCCTGTCATCTTGTGCAGGTGTTCCTGCAGGCCAGAGTCTTGCCTAAACTTGCTCTCCCTGATGGCCAGAAAGGAGCCCAGCAAAGAGCAATGGGGTTAGCGCTGTATCTTCTCCAGCTGAAGTGCACCTGCTTTGACTCAGAAATGTACTGGCTTTTCACAAGCTGATCCTTTTTCTTACTGTGTAAAACATAAACCTTTTACAATACTACCTATGCCTGCACACGCTCCCACCCTCTCTTTTTCCTCTTCCCTCCTGTACTGTTCTCCAGTTCCCCTGAACACCTGACTGATTCTTTTTCAGTCACTTCTCTCCCCACAGTCATGACTGTGGCTAAAATATATGATTTTTAACTCCTGCCAAGTGTTTTTTAGCTTGCCCTACTTTTCTTCTTTGGCTGTTTTAAAAATATTTGAGGAGATATTACTGAGTGTTCAACATCAGTGCTGTGTGCAAATGAATATGCTTTACAAGCTAAATCTAGGCTGTTATGGTGCTTTAAGGGACACACAGTGCTTTGTCTTGTCCGGCTTCTGACGGAGAGGCACAAATGAGACAGGAGTTGAGAGAAGAGTGGAATAGTGTTGTGATCCTGTCTTTTCAACCTAAGACATTTGTGCATCTCAAAGAATAACCTTTGTGTAATTTTTTTAAAAAAGAACGTGGCGTGTGAATTATGCATTTTTAATAGATCAGTGTACTGGATAACCAAGCTGTGCTCTTTTGACTGTATCTCTATTCATTAGTATCAGAGAGAAATTGGAGTTACTGACCGAGCAGAAGAGGTTGGTTCAGTGATCTGACGATGCATTCGCACATTGTGTACGCAGTTCTCCTTCGTTCCCGCCTGAGCATCTAATGGAATATCAGGGGAGGTGTGGCTGATCTTCATGGAGGACTCCGGATAGGCCGCAGGCTCACCCAGATAATCCTCACTGTAGTCACGGTCATTGGTCTCTGTATCTGTGTAGTTCAGTGATTCTTGTTTGTTGTCTTTGTTCCCAAACGGCAGACCACGCTCTCGCCAAGGGATCCAACAAAGCTTCCAGGACACGAACAGAGACACACCAAACAGAGCAAGACCACAGGCTGTGACAACTAGGGATAGCAAGCTTATTGAGATATCTGCAAACAAGAAAAACACACGCATGTCACATCTTTGTGCTCTTCCAAGCTCTGCATCTCCAAGGTGTGCAACATAGAAAGCAAACACCTCTGGAGTGCAGATCTACAAAAATTAAATCTGGTCCCTGCAACAGTCATATAATAGAAACATACTAAATTTTCTAATCCTTCTTCCATGCTTCCCCCAAGAAAATAATTTAACTTTGTTTGGAATTCCGTATAAGGCTCATCTTGATATAACTCAGTTTATATTTTCCCTCCAAAAGCCAGGTGGGATGAAGGGTCATTCTAAATATGAAGAGCTGTTCACTTGTTCACTCAGCTTCCTACTGATGCAGGAGTAGTGCCTGCAGTACATTTTGTTTGTTCCTCATTTTCATTTTATGTAATGCAGTTTCCTTTATCTCCTTTAACAGATACACTATCTTCTCTTCCAGAGACTTTATTATAGTTACACAACCATGAACATATGCACACAAGCACATACATGGCATGAAATTTTTTTAGGTATTCAACCAAAGTATCTTGTTTCATTACTTTAATTCCCTTCCTTCTAATCATATCTTAGCAAATGTTTTTTTACTATCAATATATCTTGAAGTTCAGTGCTTAGTTTAGGTACCAAATCTCTTAAAACCTGACATTTTAATGTTTTTTTAAACTCCAAAGGCTCTTTTTTATGTGACCAAGCTGGTATAAAAGGAATGTGAAGATGAGTTTTCTGTTGTTTTCCCCCACATTCCTAGCATTATCCTACGCCATAATCATATCAACACAAGTTACAGCTGGGAGAGGCTTTTTCTCTGTTTCGCGTTGTTTTAAGTTGCACATTGGGAAAATGACTCAGTGGAACAGCTGGTTTTATGGTTACAGTGTTTCTGAAATGAGTTTCTCAGTGGATTACACAATACATCATGCCTTAAACACAATTAGTAAGAACTCTATTTTAGTGCCTGAAATTATAAACACAACCTGATCAAAGCGATTTTTCACATCGCGTGTTGGTTCAGCATGTCAGGCGGCATCTCTCTAGCCACCAGCTAGCCTAAATTTTCAAAGGATGGTATGAGGTTGAAATGTACCGCTCCTACTAGGACAATTATTTAAGAATGACAATTCAGATGAAACAGCCTCAGTCAATTTGAAAAAAAGAAAGAAAAGAATATTTTTCAAAAAAGTGGAAAAGTCAATACCTTCTGCCCCTGCTGTGAGTCTCATTCTCACTAGCCAGACAGATTAAATTTCTTCAGAGGGGGGAGTGACACTACAATCAGTTTCACGCAGGAACTGTCCAGGTTATTTTGTATGCTGAAAACCAATTTTAAACAATTTTCGCCAGCATGGCCCTTTTTGTCCTTCTCCTAGTCACATGAAGACAAAGCTCATTAACAGTGGGGACAGCACAGCAGCTGTCTGGAATTATAGCAAAGAATTTCAAAGCTGAAATTAATTAAAGAAATGCCTCCTGTGCATAAAAGGCAATGCAGGGGAAAGTAGAATGGTGGTTCTTAATATTTTTGGAATATTTGCTGGTAAACAAGTCTGGCAGAGGAGGCAAAGCACAACCTCTCCGTTTGATTAAAAAGCAGCGGAACTGGGATGCAGTAGTGAAAGAAGACCTTCAGAATAAAGCAATTTGTCTTGGATTCCCTGGAGGAGAGGGAGAAATACATCAGAGGTCTGCAACAAGGTCACTTTTTCAAAGAACTGATTCAAGTAAATGATCCAGCATTGAAAGACATGAGAAATTGGAAGTTGTCAGAACCAGCCAGAAGATTACAAGGTGAGAACTGGAGACTGCTCAATGCCAGGGATGTGTGAAGATGAGGAACAATTTGAAAGGTTGACCAACAGTCCCCTACCTTGAGGATGACTTTAGCAGAGGATGCAGTCATCTAGAGAACTGACGTCATGAGAAAAAATACATGAGAGCAAGATGAACTACTTTTCATTTGGAGAGTTTGAACAGCTTTACATATACACCTTTGCATTTAATAACACTGAGAACCCTTATCTCAGAGCTTACTTTCAAAGAAGCCTGGTAATAAACAGTTTGGGTAACTTGCCAAGTCACAGAATAAGAAGGGATTATTTTTCATCTTCTTGGTTTTACTTCCTTCTGACTCCTTAGGTACCATTTTTGTGTGAATTTTTTCTGTGGATGGAAAAGGGACAGTAATGTATCAGTCTTACTTCTGTGAAAAACAATGGGGCTAAAGAGCAGTGCCCTACACAATTCAATTAATTGCCAGGAATTTTCAGGTACTGCACACCTGGCTGGCAGTTTTCAGCAACTGGGCAGATCAGTGTGAGTAGCTGGGCTGAGTGCAGTCCTAAGGGAAGAGATTTTTGGCTACATCCTGGAGCTGTTTTTACATTAGCCATTTGTACTGCTACCTACTGTATTTTCTGTACAATTTTTACTCCATCTTTCCAGATGTCTCAGTTTTTCTAAGCCTGTTTATCTGTATCCCCGTGTGGCAGCAGTACTCATCTGATGCCAGTGATTTCCTATGCTTTGGAATGAGAGCAAGATAAGTCTTTACTTGTTTGTCCTTACAAAAAAACAGAACTGCAGCACAGAAAGTGTTCTTCAAAAATCCAGCTGCTTCTCAATTCACTCTGCTTTCACTGTGTGCAATGTGTTTTCCTGATGTAAGTCTAAACTGCAAATGTGAATCCAAGTGCAGACAGGCACTATAGGCAAGGCTGAGCAGTTTACAGGTGGGCATGGACGTTGGGGAGAGTGCAGAATGGTGCTGACTGTTTAAGAAGGAACAGCTTTTTTCAGTAGTGTTGCAACATGTAAATTCACTGTGCGCATTTTGCCACGTTTTGATGATTATCTGTGCTCATTTTTAGCATTTGGCCATTTCCATTAGTGGCTAACTAATATATGTACCCTTGTACCTACTCTGCATTGATAAGAAGCTCTTGATGCTTTGCAAAGGAGAATCTCAACACAAGAAAGGTCCCTGTGCCACAGGTACTTGCCTTTATCTCTTTCCTGGTACAACCATTGTGCCAGCCAAGTGTCCTGAGGTGTTGATATGAATCCAAGTCAAAATGTCATAACTACAGCTTCTTGATCATGGCTGTAGGGTGACCTGAGCTCCCAAATTCCAGCATGTCAGAATACCTGGACAGTATTATTATCATTATAATAATACTTGGACAGTGTTGATAATGGGCAATGTGTTCCGCACAAAATAAGTCCAAAATTTTTGTTAAAAACACATACTTTTAAAGATTCCATTCAAAGTTCTGACAGTACAAAATTGCAGGAGAGTGACTTGTTGGTTTTTTTTCTGGTGTAAATGGTTGTGCCTTACCCTCTAAAACTCTGATGTTTATAAAAATTACCAAATATTAAGACGTGAAATAAAGCAATAATAGTGCTGGTTTTGTCTGTTCAAATGTGAAAAAGTAACATTTTTTTTTCCTTCTTGTATTTATTAAATTACCATTTGGATTCCTAAATATTACACAAAATCAAATAGCTAAATTAGCCAACAGTGGAAGATATCAATAGCTAAAGCAGATACATGCATGTGTTCAAATATGCAATTGGAGTTACAGAGTCAAAAGTCACAAGCTAAACTATTTGGATCCAACTCCAAAAAATGCAAATAAGAGCAAACTTATGAAGAAAAAACAACAACCTGGAATTTCTGATCAACTGGACATAGGACATTTGGTCAAAGGAACTGCTAATCAATAATATAATTATTCATGTAATCGAGTTGTTGGTTGCCTGGATGTGATCAGTATTCTATTAAATTGAACTACTTTCCCAACAAACTGGCTGCAATCTGGTTTAACTGAAAGAGTTTTACCAGAAATCACAAAATCATAGAATCATCTCAGTTAGAAGAGACCCTCAGGATCATCCAGTCTAAGCATAACCTAACTCTGGCACTAAACCGTGTCCCTAAGAACCTCATCTATATGTCTTTTAAACCCCTCCAGGGACGGTGACTCCACCACTTCCCTGGGCAGACTGTTCCTATGCCCGACAACCCTTTTAATGAATAATTTTTTCCTAATATCCAATCTAAATCTCCCCTGGTGCAATTTGAGGGCATTTCTGCTTGTCCTATCACTTGTTACCTGGGAGAAGAGACCAACACCCTCCATGCTGCAACCTCCTTTCAGGTAGTTGTAGACAGTGACAAGGTCTCCCCTCAGCCTCCTTTTCTCCAGGCTAAACAGCCCCAGTTCCCTCAGCTGCTCCTCATCACACTTGTGCTCCAAACCCTTCACCAGCTCTGTTCCCTTCTCTGAACTCTCTCCAGCACCTCAATCAATGTCTTTCCTGTAGCGAGGGGCCCAAAACTGAACACAGGATTCGAGCTGCGGCCTCACAAGTGCTGAGTACAGGGGGATGATCACTGCCCTGGTCCTGCTGGCCACACTATTCCTGATACAAGCCAGGATGCTGTTGGCCTTTTTGGCCACGTGGGCACACTGCTGGCTCATGTTCAGCTGCTGTCAATCAACATCCCCAGATCTTTTTCCACTAGGCAGCTTTCCAGCCACTCTTCCCCCAACCTGTAGTGCTGATGGGTTGTTGTGACCCAAGGGCAGGACCCAGCACTTGGCCTTGTTGAACCTCATACAATTGGCCTCAGCTGATCAGTCCAGCCAGTCCAGATCCCTCTGTAGAACTTTCCTGCCCTCCAGCAGGTCAGCAGTCCACCCAACTTGGTGTCATCTGCAAACTCACTGAGGGTGCAATTGATCTCCTCGTCCAGATCATTGATAAGGATATTAAACAGACCTGGCCTCAATACTGAGCCCTGGGGAACACCACTGGTGATCAGCCACCAACTGGATGTTTCGCCCCACATCCACCAGAGGGTGGAGATTCTCCTTAGCCCTCCTTTTGTTGCTCATGTGTTTATAGAAGCATTTTTCGTTCCCTTTACAGCAGTAACCAGGCTCAGCTCTAGCTAGCTCTTCCTAACTGGAAGAGTTCTTATTGAAATAAACCAAGCTTTCTTCTCTATGCTTATTTATGTTTCTCTTTTTATTAAAATGAGTATTCAGATATTCCAGATATTCCAGCACTATTGTAATATACGCATTGATCTATTAAGTGAATTTTGGCTAGCAAGAAGTGAAATAAATCTTAGTAATTTAAGATCTTGCAATAAAGATATTTTTAGCGCAATACAAGTAATCTTTTCTGATTTAAATCCCAACAAATTTCAAAAAGCATTCAATTTCACATTGCAGTCAAACAGAAAATGGTAAAATTAACTTGTTCTGAATAATCATGTTACTAAACGTTAGGATATATTGGGACATAAAACTCAATCTTAGTGAATATTATTCAGACCAAATTCAATGGTAATTTCCAGCTGTTATTTGCAGAGGGAGAAATGTTCCTCCTTTCATTAAGTACTTGTTGCTTAGTGGAAGATTTTAAGGAACATGAAGTGGCTAGACATCTAACTTCGTGAAAAACAACGGAAATAGCAGTGCCTGTTGCTTAAATCCTAGATGTCGTTTTGAAAACCGAAATTGTCTTTCTTCCATGCAAATACATGTGCAGAGGGTTAGCCATCATTCAGCTCACTAATCATACTGTAAGAACAACTTTGTTTAAACACCTAGAAGTCTAAGACCCTAACTTTTCCAGAGAAGGAGTGTTGTTTGGGTGAAGTATCTGAAGTACTTTGTGAAGCAGTTTTCACCTGATATTCCAGTGTAGTTTCATTCGTGCTTCACAGGTTTTTCTTAATTAACATAGCTGGCACTGATTCAGGATGAAAGGCGTCTCTTTGCAAAGACTTACGAGACAAAGGAATAATTCTCAGTGAATATATTCTTCTCTGAAATATCCCTGAACAGAGTTAATTATCTTAAATACTGTGTTTAGAAACCTCCTGGGAAATTCTTTAAAGTAAGGCAGCTGGAAACCAAGAGAGTGAAACTCAGTTTATAGTAATATTATTACACATACATGCTCCAACTCTCATCTGTGTGACTCTGAAATTTATGAATGTGGACCAACAAAAGAGGCCTAAGTAAGATCAGGGGCAGGGTTTCATATAGTAATAACATCCTCCACGATCTAAAAATGTGTTTTTAACTGGCCTTTACTGGTATTTGAGGCTAATATTAGCTTTTAGTGACTTTTTTCCTATGTGTACTACATCTTACAGGGTATGTAAAGCTCTTGTTTTGGTTAAGACACTGTTCTAATCCTCTGAGTGACTTGCATATATTTTTATTCCTAAGTGGTGCTACAAATTCTAGTTTAAAAGTTTGTGCTTTCTCTTCATCCGCTTTACTTGGGTTATAAATTTTTGTAATTTTTTTTTTCCAGTTATTGCTTAAAATCAATGAAGTTTCATAAATGAACTAGACAAATGAAATGTAACCCTAGGATATCACCAAGGTAATTATCAGTTGGTTTAAGTGTACATAATTTCCATAGCAAAAATTCAACATGAAATCAGAATGACTAAATGGCCATAGAAAATACACCAAAAAGTGCATGAGCAATGGAGACTTGGTTGTTCAGAGTATTCTTCCAGCAGCGATTACTGTAATATAATTCAAAACTGGCTCAAGACTGACAAAATAGTTTATTGGTAAGATCGCAACATTAGAGCTTTAAGCAAAAAAACCTTAAAGCAAATTGTTCATGGATATTCATAAACAGGAAAAAAGGGACTCCAAACATAATGTATTATTCTTTTATTTTGTAGCAGCAGAAAGACTTTAGTTTTTCTTACTGACAAGAAAACTTATGTAAGCAGATTTTTTTTGTTTGTAACTCAGGTAAGCGAACTTGCTTTTGAGATAGTGTATTAATTGCAATCCAAATTGTATGTGAGCATGACACTCAAATGTTTGCTGAAGAAAACTGATCAGTCTCCATGATAAAGCCTAACTTCTGTAATCCAGTAAGTTAAACTTGTTCTTAAAAGAATTTCTTTTTGTCTGAACATCTCTTTCCTCTTAAAATATTTAATCTGCATTAATGCAAATTTCCTTGACAGCTTAGCTGACATACAATACTCTGCTATACTCCGTAAGTGACAAAAAATTTCTTTACTAATCAGACAGCTGACTGAATGAGCAATGATTCCTAAAGGCACTGTTGAGATGAGTCATGTTTGAGGGCTTGCGTTTTTCCCTCTGACATCTTGCAGTAGTATCTACTGACAAAGAATTAAGGTGTTCCAGTTGTGAAAACTAAAGCTTCTGTTTCATAAGAAACATGGATACAAACAAGGCACAGTCAAAAATAAAATTTTACATGACTCCATGTACACAACTGTACCAAGTTTTATCCAGGTTTCCATGCCTCAGTCTTGGTTCTTTTTGGTTCGTACCATATTCTCTTTGAATATGTGCTTTGCACAACTGATAAAATATGCAAAATTATTGTATATATTTGGTCTTGTAACATCCAATGAAAAAGATATAGTATAATCTGGGGAAAAAAAAAATAATAACATAACAGAAGATAGAACACCAGTTGTAGAGATACCATGCCAGATTGTCAAGTACACTACATGTAGCGTGACATGGAGATGGTTTAAGCCCTATTGCATCCTGTTAGGCAGAATCAGGATGCTACATTTGCAGGACCCAAAATGTAGCTGGAGGGAATGAATATGAAATTTTCTAAAAACCATTTGGCATTTGAGACATGGTTGTAGCTTGTTAGTTGAAAGGGGAAGTTGGTGATACGCTGAGTGAGAAAGACATTTTTGAGGAATACATTTATACTGTGAATTCTCATGACCATCAGGCCTGGTAGGTCCTTCATAGTGCAAAAACTGAGTAGCTGTGCTTTGTATGGAGTTACAGTTCTGTGACTGTGGTCAAGAGCTGTAATGCATATTTCAACCCACCCACTTTCTCTGCTGATTCTTGGGATAAGTTAAATAGCATCAGATTAATTATTTGATTGGAATAAACAATATGATACACTTAAGACTTGTAGGATCATTCACAAAGTTAACTGAGTTGCTAATTAATAACTTGAAAATGTATAGCCTGTGTTTTCTTAGGGGATGGAAAACAGTAGTTCACAGGGTTACTGAAGAATTTAACTTCTCATCTAGTGTAGAAAGTGACTAGTCACTTTTGGCAAATACTGTGCATATTCCTTCACTGGCAGAATGAAAGGTTTCATAGAAAAATGAATGATGAAGAATGAATAATGAACACACACGTGCTTTCTTGCAGAAAATTTTGGATAAATTGTGTGTTGAAAAGTATGAAACTTTTGAAATTTGTGAACATTTTTATGAATAAGTCATCAGAGCAAACATTGATCTTAAATGTGATTGCCCCATGAATAACAATGAAGAGAAATTGCCATTTATTTCTGCAATATATAGCCAATAGCAGGAAGTCCCCAGGTTATGGAAGAAGAGCAAACAGCTTATTTGAACCAAGCCAGTAAGCAGAAATTCCATTATAGTCCTTGAAAGCCCAGTAAGTTGCAATAAATACTAAAGAAGCATTTGAGAGCACTAAAAGAAATGACACAGAAGCATTTCGTTTCCCACTTGTATAAAACTGTACAGTAATATTGTACCACAGTGCTCAAAACAGTAGTTACGGAGGTATGTTATAAAAAATAATAAAGAAGTAGCAGCATTTTCTGCAAATTTTTAACAAATTCCTTTTAATTTTGATCCCCTTTGGGGCACAATCTTTCCAGGGGAAAAATAAGAAAAAATGTACTTACTCAAATGTTTCACTAAATGACATTATTTTGGTGGGAAAATTTGTGGAATTAAATGAATTCAAAGGATGATGGGAGATGTAAACAGACCACTAAAGGGTTTAAAGGTCTGCCTGACCTTTAGCAAAGTTTAAGTTTCGCATTCATATCTAAAGACATGCATATGTGACTATATATACATACACGCACATCTATAATATGATGAATACGATGTTACATGATGAAGAAACACTTTCGCCGAACTAGCCATAATGATTAATAGTTGTGTTCCTCATGTATTAAAGTTCTAGGACAAATCTGTTTAACATCTTTTTCTCTCAAATTTCCATTTTCTTTTCTATTGGAAGGACTGAATTTCATTCACCCATTGACTACTTGTCCCTTCAATATTCTTACGCCCAGTGGAAACCATTAGCCTTTCTATTTTTGAACCTTGCTTACTTCTCTCTCTCTCTTTTTATTTTTTTCCCCAGGAAATAAATATGTAAGAAATAAGAAGACAGTATTACTCTTCTGGGCAATTTATGCAGAATAAAAGTGCAAGCTTCTCTTTAAAGTCAAATTGCTTGGAATGGAAATGAGGTCAATTATTTCATTAACTTCCTTTTCAGAATCAACTACTCCGAGCCTGTATTATGGGAGTTTGGCACGTCTCAGTGGTTCAATATTTACCATCCTTGCTTTACATTGAAGGAAGTGCCAAAATTCATTTGCTTTTTGTACACTGGCAGATCATAAAAAGGTTGCAACAAGTGTTGAAACCTCACGAGGGACTTCAGGAAAGTTGCCTTCATAAACTGATATGGATAAAGAGGAAATTTATCACTTATCTTGACCTTCATGAACATAATGAGATGTTTGTATCTGTTTTTCAGTTTGATTGGTTTTGTTTGTTTGTTTGTTTGTTTGTTTTTCCCGAATGACTGCACTCTCATTCCTGCATAATATCTCGACTAGAAAGATAGTTTACAATATTCTCAGACTGCTCTGGCTATGACTTCATGTTAACTGTTTGTCCTGGACTTGTTACACATCATTCTTCCGGAAAAGTAAACCATCACAAATCACCATCCGCTTAAACTGATTCAATAGTCTGATTTTTCTTTTAGGAGGGAGCTGTCGGCACAAAGGGAAATAAAGGAAGGTTTGAATGCATTTATCCTTCTCAGATGAAGAGCCAGATGTGCTGTAATGCTCACATTGACTTTTTAAAAAAAAGTATTACAGAAAATGAACCATGGTGAATGTATTATGTGCCTGTTGTTCTTTGTGAATTTGGGGTTCTCATTTTATAAAATGAAGCTTTTTGGCCTGGTCCATATGTATTATGTGTGTGTGATAAGAAGTCTTACTGACAGAGATATTTACTACTAGGAAAGATAATTAATTAGTAATTTACAGTCAGATCAAGCTTACTATGAATTTACTGTTAGACAAAATATACAGAATATACTTCTTTCCCATGCACACTCTCTTCATTTCCAGATAGCAAAAGAAGCAAGTTTAAGGCTTCTACAGACTGTTACTAGTGGGTAATTCTGTAAATCCTGGCTGTCAACAATACTATCTAAAAGAAAATTGTAGAACAGATATGAAAACAACGAAACTAGGAGCAGAGAATAAAGAGAAATCTAAAGTGAAACAGCTTAAAAATGTAACAGCTAAAGAATAGAACTGAGGAACAGATTTGATAAATATTATCATTCAGAATGCTCTTCTGCTTTTTTGTTTCTAGGAAGCAATTATTTTAAAGCTGAAGTGTTTTTGGAAGCCTTTCTTATTTTGGCAAATCCAAATACATAAGAGAACTTCAACTTGCTTATTTTTGCATAGCATATAAAAAATAATATATTGGGTTAGAATTGTACATATCTGGATTTCTGCTTATCTGGGCATAACTGTACAGTTGTGCAAGACGTTCCTCAATATTAAAAGGAATCAGTAAAAAGAACTAGTAGCAACATCTCTTTGAAGTTTTCTTATGAACTACACGATTTCATGCTGCACTTAGTTGTGAATGTTAAATTGAAACTGGAAAGCTTGAGGGTTTCTTTCTTCTTGCATTTAACTAGTTTTATGGAGAGGAAAGCTGATATGCTGTAATTATGACCAACAAAGCTAATATTAAACACTGGGGAGTAGTGACAGACACCCACCCATCCCAGATTAATGGCCCCACCCTGATCAATATTTGTTCCCAAGAAGAAAGCAGTAGAGTCTAATCCTGTTATTCCAGCAAGTGTTTCCAAACCATGCACTGGTTACAGAAATTAATGCATTGAAGTTCTGTTATTGAGAAGGATGGTAATGATCTTGAAGCCAAACATTCTGACACTTGTCCGTATTCTTACTCCCTGTCATGCAGGAAACATCCAAAAATGTGGCTGAATAGCAAGCTAATTGATTGTAGGGATAAATCCAGGGCTTCACTCTCTACAGCTGCTGATAAAAGCATTTTATTAAGCTATGATAGATTTAAATAATTCAAGAAAATAATAAGTCAGAACAGTGCATTTTAGCATTCATTTACTATCTGATTAGTGGAGTAACTGTGGGATTGCTACTCTCCGAAATCTAGATGTCGGTCTGAGTTGCAGATGTGGTGTGAACTGTTGTCAGTGACTGCTGAAGATTCATATATTAACACATCATTAAATTCCCTGAGGAGAACTGGGCAGAGTTACACCTGGAGAAGCTTGGCCCTACCACATGGTTGAAGGGGCACGCTCAATAAATCAGTTACTGTGAAAGGTCAGGAGTTTCTGAGAACCTGTTGGATACTTAGGGAAAATAAACCTTTGGAAGGAGACGGGTGGGGGATGAGGGACAAAAATTGAAGCTTGATATAACCCTATGTGCTGTTAAATTCTAATTTGCCAATTCCTCGGTACCTTCCTGTCAACAGCACACATAGTTGTGTACTATAGAAACAATCAGATTATAGTAAAATATAAATGCCAAAGAACAGTATCAATAATAGAAATTCTGGCATTGATCAAGATTAAGAAGCTTCAGCTTTTATGGAAAACAGCCTATTTTTGCCCTTACACCCGTATGTAAAAACAGAGACATTTTCTAACAAACGCAATCCTTCAGAGAGGCCTGCTGAGTCAGAAGTTAATTTGTTTTTCATTCATCTTGACATAAGGGTCAGGATACTAATGCTTCAGCATTTCAGGGTTTGAAGGCTAATAGTAACTTAACTGAATACATTAGCTTTGCATCTCTCTGGAGGTGCCTCGTGGTGCATTTTGCACCTAAGAAAAGCAGCAGAAAGTGTTATTATTTTAGATGTTTATTTTAGATGTTTAAGAAACACTGAGAGCCTTTTCGTGTAGATAAGGAAACATCCTTTGTGAGCACCAGAGACTCTACGGTCAGTGGAAGGATCAGAAGCTCTTACATTTCATACAAGAAGTCATTTATAGCAATGACCCTATTTACCAGTACCAACCACTGTGAACAAGCATTTTACTGCAACACATCTAAAAATGTTTAGCAATTAAAAAATTAACAGTTAATATTTTAAAAGTGTCCCAAAGCTTTTAATCTACTTCTCTCAACTATAATGGACAGGAGCAGATCACACACTCTATTTCACAAGCTCTGCAGACTTGGGCAGATGGCTCCACACCTATTTACTTTGTTTTGTGTGTTCAAAGGTTTCTCCTTTGCTTTCTCTTCTCCTTCACTCCATCCCTCCCCTCCAATACACTCACATGTACATCCCAAGTCTAAGATATGTCAGTGTGGGTGGAAAGAGAAATTCTTAAGCATATATTAAATTCATAGGAAGCAACCACTGACATAAGCTTAATAAATGATGTTGCCTCTAGGGGTTTTGTGTTTTAAAAACCTCATGCTCTGATGAGTAAAATAGATATTGAGGGGAACTTGGTTCTGTAAGGATGGAGCCACAGTTTACTGTAGGGGCCGTGCTCTGTTTTGACCGAGTTGTGATGAGTTGTGTGAGAAAGTGTTGCCAAATGCAAGTGTACCTCCTCCATCACACACGTACTGAGTCACCAGCTCTGGAAGTAGCCGAAAGATGTGTAGACGTGGTGCTTAGGGACGTGGTTTAGTGGTAGACTTGGCAGTGTTAGGTTAATGGTTGGACTCGATGATCACAAGGGTCTTTTCCAACCAAAATAATTCTACTCTATGAAAAAGTCATCAGCTGATGGCTCATCACAGTGACCTCGGAATTACAAAAATAAATCCTGTGTGAACCTATGATACCTTGATTTTTACCAGCAGCTAAATACAGGCTCAGTGTCTGCCCAGGAGTGTAACTATGCAGGACTGATTAAGATAAGGGGTCATCTGACACCTTTCTTGTCAAAGTCTTCAGACTACCTCTCTGATGCATGATGTACTTATTCATCATTACTGTTCATCAACTAACACTACGCCTCACACTCTCTTGGATGATTACAAGAAGGTCCATTCAAATAAATATTTTCCTCCAGTAATTTCAGATATCATACAAATGGGAAAAGAAATGCAAATCCAGATTTTTAAGAGAAAGATGTAATATAAAGAATTTTGGGGAGAAATTTGCAGGTGATCTTTTCTCAGATTTCGTCTTTATTTAACAGTTTAGTGACCTCTACTATATATCTGAAACATAAATAATAGCTTTCTGTCCTTATTTAACTAATTAGTAATGTTGTCATTGTTGACAGGATGAGTAATATCAAGGTTTATTCATGAAAGCTGTTATTAACAGAAAACATTAAAATTTTGCATGTGTTCTTTCCAAGTGTCTGGTCATACACAGTTAAAACCATTGGGTGTAAACCTGGATCTGACAAATGTTAATAGAATATAAATAGTGCAACAAATGTGTTTAGAGACCCTAATGGATATTTAAAGAATTATTTGCGGTGTTTTTCTATCCACATTACCAAGAAGCTTGTAGAACAAAGCTGTTAAACAACGATTAAACTGTTTATCACTAAGTATCTTTTTCCTTCCTTCTATAAATGTCAAAGTTATTTAAATGTCTTTTTACAAATAGGCAACAGAAATCAAGATGCAGCACAGTTGCTCAAGGTGAAATTAGGTAAATCAGTTGAAAAGTTAAAAATGGAACCTGGATCTTCTCACTTCTAATTTTGAGTTTAGCAACTTTCCAGTTGCTCCTAGTGAAACAGCACACAACAGAGTAGAAGGGATGCAGCGAGTTTAATAAGCATTGCTTAGCAAACAAGCAAGATTTTGACCACTAAACAGATGGTATGGCTTCTTCAAATAATCGAGTCAGAAATGAGTTAATTAAATAACTGAGTTCTGAGAAAGCTGTCATCTCTCCAATTGCACCTGCTCTCTGTGAGATGGCAGGCATATTGCCAACACGTAAATACTGACACGAGGAACAGACAACTGAAAAGCCGTGTCACCACACTCTGCAGCACAAAGGGATGGCTGAGCATCAATTCGTAGCTTCTAAAACAAAATGATTTGGTTTTTTATCAGAGTAGCTTGAAATACCACAGAAAGCAATAATGATCAACATCTGTAATTAAAAAAAAATGAAACATAGGTTTTGATAAATGTAACAATGGTGGAAGATCTAAGCAGAAAATCAAATAGTGTTTATGTACGATTCCCACAGGAAATTTTGTAGTAGCCTTCCATACCTCATGTAATATATCCCATCTTCTTTCTGTACATACATGGACACGTAACTGCTGTCAAAGTTAATAGCCTCTTTAAACTTGAAATTCTGCAGATTTCAATCTTGCTATGCTTTCTGCCAAAGCAAACCCTGCTGTATTTCTTTTATAATCTTTTATTATCAAAACACCATTTTACATATTATATAAGAACTTTAATCTGATAATTAATTAAATGGAGAATAGCAAAATAATTAAATGAATTAAAAGTAAGCTCTAAATTAGTTTGAATGTGCTGGAAATGTGCATGATATTTAGGCTTGTCTTTCCACTTAGGGCAGGTAAGAAATAGTCTCTGTTTTCATCTTGCATTCTGACAAAAGATATTTCTTCTACTTTAAATGTACAATTATTGTCCTTATTTGTCATATCCAGAGTCTTAAGAGACATTTTGTGCTTGCAGCAAGTAGAATCTACACTCTCATTCTACTGGATTTGCATTTTCTTTAATTAAGTTAATTTAGCCAGATCTGTATCTTATCTCCTGAAATTATTTTCTCCAGAAAAATTAGAACAGCTAGTTTTATAATACGAGGAACTAAAGAGTATCCTCTGCTTTAACAAGGACAGCAAGGAAATTTATGATTAGCTGTTCCTTGAACAATCCACTATGAAATGAAAAGAGGAGGTGCTGTCAGTCTAAACTTGAAGAACAGAGCTCTGCTCCAACATCCAAACACTGGGTGATATCAGGAGACAATGTAGCAGATTCCTGTCCTTTATCTGCATGAAGGTCTTTGCTTTTTTGCTTAGACTGCTTCTTGGCAAAGCTCTTTCTTTTATTAAGGTTTCTAGACAGTCCATGTTAATTGTGGAGCTTTGGCTGTTTAAATAGAAAATATGGCCAGGCTAAACTGGCAGATGAATCCATGTGAAAAATTCAGTGCATCTTCCACACTGTAACCTAGAATATGTGGAGGAAATATACTCCTTTCAAGAACTGCTGTACAGTTCCATGTACAGAAAACAATGGCCCTGTCTTACAGGCAGCATAACAATTTGTTTCAGCATCTTTAGCCAGAGCCTGGTGATTTAGCATTGGAGAAAGGAGGGGGAAGGATTCTTTTTGCTGCAGCTTTGTCTTGTATCTGTACTTGGAGCCTGGCAGTACTCACTTGAGTGAGACACACCACTGGGGGTGTGTTTGAAGTTGTTTTCATCCTGGTGGAACCAAGGCTGATGCTGAACTCTGGGGTTCACAGTGTGGATGCAGGGTCCTCCTGTGGTTGGTGCTCTGGGCTTGCCTGATGCGTCCCTTGGACCAGCAACTGGCACAAGCTTCGCTGCTGGTAGCAGCACACAGGGACATTTGGTTCTACACCAGAATGGCGAGCAGCATATCAAAGTCCTCTTGTTGCGCCACACAAGTCAATAATGGAGATTTATCTGTTCCGTCTTTATGCACAAGTTATGCTCTCTGAAGTTAGTGAGATTTCAAGTACAGGAGGACTATGAGTTTGGAACATGAGCTATGTTGAAATCTTCATATTGTTCTACTCTGAAAACATATCCCTCACCACAAAGATCCCCTTATTTTGAATTGTATTTTTGTAAGCAATTAACTCCCCAATTTTGAGATTCAAACAAAATAGTAATGTATTGTGCGCTTTAGAATAAATGCAGTATAGCAATTACAGTTAATTGCATGAGAGATTATCAATGAGACCTAGGATGGAACAAAGGTGACAAGCAATTTACCAGCTTGCACTTCCAGTGCCAAAATCAATTAGGGCATTCCAAACCCTGTAAACATTAATAGTAATTGGTAAGCTATATGTCACTGTGTGTCTTTGACTGATGTCCAGCATGTACTGTCTTGTGTTTAGCCACAGGGAAGACCCACCAACAAATCTTTTAAGGGTTGGTCTACAGCACACATTTATGCTGTGACATAAATAACAGAACAAAATATCCTCATGTATATATCCTGCCACTGCTTCTGCCAGTGGCTCGAGTGTGTTTAGGCCAGCCTCTGGGTGTCATTGATAGCATAAACTCCGAATAATAATTAATTACTAGGCAATGCTAACTAAAACAGAATGAGGCTGAATACGAAGCTGTCTTCATAGTACTGAGGTTATTATTCATTTTGGCTCATTATTAGATGATGTTAGTACCAGGGGATTACAAATTCCCCCAGGGGTTATTCTGCAGTGAAATACGACCAGTTGTGCAGTATCTTACTTCTTCAAAAACATAATTTAAAATGTATTAGGTTCACTCAAGCAATAAATAAGAAAGAGAGGATAAACAACCTTACCAGAGAAAGAAATTATATGGTATATGGCATAGTATTAAGACTAGTTCAATCATAATCACTGATATACTCTCCACGTTATGCGCTAGTGTCTGCAGGTGGGTGTCCATAAACATATGGGATGTAGAGAAGGGACCATCAACTTTGCGACATTCTTCTTGCAGACTCATGGCTGCTCTTCCTCCAGCCTGTTCCAAGGGGAGAACAAATGCTCTTCTTACCTCCCTCTCAGAATTGCAATGAGAATGTAAAGAGGAAAATGTTGGCAGCAACCCCTTGTTCCCAGAAACTGTAATACCACAGCAGTGGGAGACTTAAGGAAAGAGTGTGGAAACACTGAGCCACAGTTTTCATGTCTTCTCTCCTCCCCCAAGAACTGCTCAGCTGGATTGCTCTCAGATCTGGGAAATTCCTTGGGTTTTACAGAACTCCAAGAATTCTGCTACTTCTAAGGGAAAAACAAACATATGTAACAGAGTAAACTGATGGTAAATTTCTAGCCACTGTTTTGCCATCTTCTGGTCTCTACTTTTTTTATTCTTTCCCAGAAAAAGAAAATATAACTAAAAATAGTAATGTGGGTTTCTTCTCAGCTCCCCAGAGGCAGATACAACCCACTTTCCTTGCAAACTGGAATGCACTGATGGGATTTGCTGATTTTTCAGCTACTTCAGCTGAATGATTATAGGATAACTGTTCTGATCACTTGGTACCTTTTTCTTTGTCATCCAACATCATTAGGTAGATAAGACACCCATCAATTTCCACTACATACCCTGATCCCACATGGCTTCCCAAAATAAATAAAGAACATGAGATAAAAAAAAAAAAAAAAAAAAAAAAATCACACTTCTGATAGTTTTATTATATTATGAAAAAGTATACCTAAAATTATATCACATTAACATTATTATAAATCTTCTCTCTAAAGTCAGGTGCTTGTATACATCCTTCTGTCAGGAACTGTCTGTGATCCTATTTCCTTTAAAATAATACTATTCCCATGCTTGGGTTGACATTTAACAACCTGTATTTGCCTCACTGATTTAGCCAAGATTATCTTTCACACCATAAATTTCAAGCTTTTGCTGACAGTGTGTAGCATTTGAGGGAAAAATTGATCACATTCTTATATTTTTAAGGAACAATTTGTTAATTTCTTGTTATAGCAAACAATTATTCAAGGAAGACAAAATGGAATAAATGAGATGAGACCATTCTAAATGGATTATTATAACTCTGGGATAAGTACTTCGAAGAGAAGCAGACATTTCTTATTTTATGCAAAAACCAGAAGGCTCAGATTTTCAAAAATACATGAAGGGACTATATATCAAATTCCCACTCAGTTCCAGTGTGGTATGAGTAGTTTCACTCATGTACATTCCTTTGAAAATTTTACTCTCCAAGTATTTTGAGTGAAAGAAGTACTATGGGAGTCATGAGGTCAGATTTAGTGGCTTTGGTTTAGCAGCTTTTGAAATCTGACTCACAGGGGGATTAAGTTTTGCCCCAAAATCAGAGAAGATCAGATCAATGTAGAAAAAGGAATATTTTTTTTAATGACTAAAATGTGAACATCAAGAAACCAAAATATTTAACTAGTAAGGATAAGATTATGTTAACTTAAACAAACAAACAAGCATCAAGCCTGACAAAAGGGAAGAAAAATGGAAAAGGACCATCCCAAAGCTGCACATTCCAAATGTCCAGGCTTGTGAAAGTTGGGCTGTTAGCAGGTTGCTGAGTAGTTACCTCACTGGTAAGCAATTTCTCTAGAGGACTTTCACATAAAGGGTGGGTGGTTTGTTTTATAAGTTTCTTAAACATAAGCAAAACATGCACCTTGAGGAATATGACTGAAATTAATTAATAAACATATATCCCTACTAATAAGTAAATTGAGTCAGTAAAAATACACTGTTTAATCCCAAGCATGTATATCTAGGGGGCAAACTGGAGAATGGGGGCATGTTAAAAAGGCCTCTCCCTCCAAGAAACATACTTTGTGTTGTGCTTTTCTGCTACAATAATGTAAACAGGATTATCTTTATGGTAGTCCTTTCTGTTTCAGTCTCAAACGGTATCAGGCGGAGATGTGCATTTGCAATCCAAGCCAGGCCATTACACTAAATGTTTGAAACTTTTACACTGAAAAAGTGACAGTAAATGGCAAAACGCTGGGATAGGCAAAAGATAACTAAAAGTTACCCTGTTAGTACTGTTGCAGTCAGATGCAGGCTGGAGTGTGGGGTGGGATTTAGGTCTGAAAACATAAATCCAAGCTTGCAAATAGATATCATGAATAAATTCCATAGCTAAACATTCAGATTAAGCTCAGCACAGAAACAGAGGTTTTGAAATCCTCCTTATGCTTTTATTTATTCCCATTTGAATGTGTATTCCATCAAATCTCTGCCTCTCAATTATGGCTTCCTCGCTGATAACAGAGGCACATTTCCATTTGCTAACGTACACAGGAGGAAAATATATTCTGTTTATTATTTATAAGAGTAAAGTGCTGAGAGGCTCCTACAAAGCACAGGCTCTTGTTGCCCATTCACTATGAAAATACAGAGAGCCATATTCAAGAAGACAACATTCCACCCAACTCCCTGGGCCTGACGCTTTCTCTTGGCTGTTTTTAG
Source organism: Columba livia (assembly GCF_036013475.1). NCBI lineage: Eukaryota > Metazoa > Chordata > Aves > Columbiformes > Columbidae > Columba > Columba livia. The sequence goes on from NC_088606.1 coordinate 59,994,648, forward strand.
GCAGTTTTCTGCTCAGTGCTTTACTGAGATCACACTTGAGACGTGCCCTGCTTTCTCCACTGATTACAGACAGGGGATTAGCTGCAATTTTAACTGCGTATCAGTACTGAAAAGGCAACTGAAAAGCCAGGGGAAAAGCAGCAGTGAGAGATTTCCCCAAGACGACACCCCAATGACTGGCACAGTTAAGAAAAGAGCCTTAGTTTTCACAGTTCCCAACTAGTAATCTATTCCAGTTGACTAAACCACACAGCTGTCTCTAAACAACATCCCTGAATCAAACAAGTTTGCATGAACATATTGTCGAGTAACATTTGATTCGCAGGATTTACGGGCAGACATGACCTGTGCTGTTCATAGTCCTCCTTACCTGGGCCAAGTCCTCCCTTCATCTTGAACCGAGCATGTCTGCATCATTCCCTTCTTTCAGTCGCTGGGTCATGAATTACTGTAAAAGCTCAGGTTTTTTACCTTCTTTTTTTTTTTTTTTTTCCCGAACGCTATCTAATAGGTAAAAGAATAAGCAACATTTGGGTTTTTAAACTCAACATTAATATTTATTTCAGGAGTACTTAAGGACATAGCACCTCTGAGCTGACACTGGGGACAGTACTGCTTAAAACATTGTAACACTTCTATATCTAACGTTTTTTATACTCCTGTCCTAAGAAAACTATTTTTATTTATTAGCAACATTTCTGGATTTAGTAATCCTGGCATGTGCTCTACTATTTACAATGAATCTAAGATCTCATGTGAATACCCACTTTGAGGTGATGTTTCTTTTAACATCAGTGATGTTAGGATTGCAATAACTACACTGGAATGGCTGCCAACCATGTTTCTTAGTGCTGGGACTGCTACAAAAAAGTAAGAATTGCTCCTCTTTCCCAGCTTTGGAAGTTTTATACTGTTGGAATCCAAGGAGTTGTGTTTCCCAGATGCAGCTGGCTGTTCATGCATTCTACTACACTCCTTTACTGATTGGTTTATCACATCTAGATTGCTCATTTATCTTTGAGATAGCATTTTAAGGCATTAATTTTACAGCTTTCTAATCTGTTTTGCTTACTGAGAAAATAAAAGGGATTATTACATGGTAAACATGCTAGTCTTGATGCAGCAGTGATGATTTGAGAAGGGAAAATAGCAGAGGATGGAGGGACTGCACAACTTCTTTGTTCCTCCATCATACATCATAGTAAATACTGTTAAAAGGGTTGGCGAGAAGGAACAGAGAAGAGAGAGAGAAAAGCAAAGGGAAGAGAGAGGGCCAAGCTGCTTTCTGTACACTGTTAAATTTCCCCTTGGCAAAAACATCTCACAAAGTCAGCAAGACCATCCTGAGAGGAAATCCAGCGTGGGAGACAATTAGGGATGCTGCTCAAGAGAAAAGGGCCTGGTGAAACAAAAGGCAGGACTGATTTGGGGTTTTTGAATTCCCTAATTCCCCTCTTCTCCTCGCTGGCTCTCATGATTTTGAATGAAACATTAATACTGCTTCAGATGCTTCTTCCCTCCAAGGCCAATCAGCTGCTCGGCAGGGCGTGAAGCGGTTGTTCATTTGAACAGCTAACGAGGGAGGGGAAGGACAGAGCTAATTCTAAGGCTTTTCCAGCACTGCTGAAGCTCACATTTGCTTTGACACATGGGGAATGACCTGAAGAGCCTTTCTCCACTTTGGAATAAGACAAGCGGTGCTGTATTAATTCTCTGTAAACAAGTCTGACTTGTCAGAAGAGATAATTTTTCACGATACAACCATAAACAGTTTTAAGATTGGAGTAGACACCTCGTCCAGCTTAGTACCATGGCAACAACTACCACTGGAGATCTTCCTCATAGGAGGGGTACAGAAAAAAGGAGGTAAAACAGCCAAACCACTGAAAATGTCAAATCCCAAGCCTTCCATTATAACAAAATTTCTATTCCTTCTTCTCTCAGTACACAAAGCCTTTAGGATGAGAACTGAATCCTGACACTCAATTTTAGATGTTCCTGAAGGTGAAAACTTGCTCCCCCCGCTATTTCAGAAGGAAAAAAAGTTGAGGTGGCTGAAGCTGTTGCTGGTTCTGTTGCTATTAAGGTCTGTCCTGCTTTCCAGTTCCCAAGAAAAATGGAAAAGAAGCAAGAAAAATGCATCAAAGGAAGAAAGATCAGTTTTTGTTCACAGTGCTGAGTCTCTACCACACAAGGACAGATACAGTAATTCCTGTTAAATTGCTCTGGCAAATCTATACCTGTGCACTGCTATTTTGGGTGCTGCTTTTAGCTATTTTATCATCACCGGTTCAAAGCAGCGGAATGTAAGAAATCATCTTGACTAGTCAAATCACTCTTGATAACATAACGACAACAGAATAAGGGACACATAGAGAATGAATAAGGTAGGCAGGAACAAGACATTAACTTGAGAATGAGAGCAGATACAAAAATGTTACACCTTCTGCATTGAACGGAAGCTGGCAGGAACAGTGATGCTGCTGCATAGGAAGGAGCTGAGGTGACAGGTTTTCCTTATTAGATGAAGCCAGGATGGCCGAGCTTTCTCTTTCCTCCTTAGCCACAGCTTTACTGTCACTGTCAAATTATGCTTTCTTACGCAGGCTTACCAAACAATGAACCCCCCAAAATAAAAAAAAAGAACAATGAGCATCGGATGGGACCCCAAAACATTTAGACAGATCTGCTTTTATCTATTTCTACAGTGAACTCTCCAAAGGCTTTTAAATTCAGAAAAACCAGCAAATTTTACTATAATAAAAATAGAAATACAACTTCTAACAAAAGAGATATAACAAGATATATTTGCAGCTTTTCCTGTCTACTATGTCCCTATAGGCAGGTCCTCAAAATCCCAGCCTTTGATTCAGTTAACTCTAATTTCTGAGTGGCAGCAAATCTGCTCGGTGCTCTTTGGTCCCTTGGGAACACGAGTGATGTTTCTCTCTTCAGAGGCTTGGCTGCCTCTTCTGCTCCTCATGTCCATGTCCCGAGCAGCACAAGCAAGAGGCTTCCAGCTCATGCCTGCTGCACCAGGAGCTTTCACCTCTCTTTCTTTGTGGAACAGTGACACATTTACAACAAAAAAATCAAATGCAAAAAAAAATAGGTCAACCCCTCATCTTTCTGTTTACCTGCTAGGCCTTATTTCTGGTCTCTATTCACAGTCTGATACTCATTTTCTTCATTAAACATGATGATTTATCTCACAGTCCTTGACTTGGATGGAGAGAATTTTTGGTTTGACTCATTGGTTGTTATTAATACTTGTCAATTAACAACAACAAGAAATAAAGAGGAAAAGCTTAAGTTAGACTTTTATTACCATGGATGCCTTAGTGACATCTGCAGAAATAGGAGCCTTTCCTGATGGTATGATCTACTGCAGAAGAGAGGACAGTAATAGAATTAAACAAAATTGGAGCTATTAGTTTAGATTTGTGTCTTACATTACTCCAACCGAATTGGTAAGGCTTCAAATAAAAAATAGTACTGATCAGATGATTTTCTGTTGAGAGCTTTCTGTATTTTTTAAGCAATACCAGATCTGTTTCCTCTTGTATTTGGTTGCTAATGGACCTAAAAGCTCTTTTCAGCAGGTAAGAATTGCCATAATGCCACTGCTACATATCCTACATCAGCCCTACTACTGGGAATAGAATAGCACTCAGCGAGAACCAACTCAATACCTGCTTTATTTCCCTGTAGCCAGACTCAGGAAACATTCCCTTTGTGCTGTGCAGAGAGACCTGAGCATAATGAATACTGGAGATCACCCTGTTTATGGCAGGCTTCCCCAAAAAGAAGAATAACTAGGCATTAATTTTATCCATTAAACTTCCCTAGGGGAAAAAAAAATTAAAGAAACTTCACTTTTAAATGGGTAAAACATCTGCTACAAATGGAGGCAGAAGATTATAAGACTGTTGGTCTCATTGATCATTTTCTAATTAGCATTGTACATTCCTTTCTGTGTACTAGAGTGGGATAACTCTTACTGAATTACAAGTTGTAATTATGTATACAATTTAATGTGAGACACACCTTCTGTAGTATCTTAATGTATATTAGTGAAACCATTAACTTTAGAGGCAGGAATGTCTTGCAAATTATGAAATAAGTAGAAAGTTTTAAAAGAGAACTCTACACAGAATTTTATGTAACTCTGGTCAGATGCCCAGTGAGATAATCTGTGTGTAAGATGGGTCAAACATTATATATTGATTGATTGATTAAACAGCAATACAATTACATTCTCAAATTACACTAAATGTAGGAGAAAACCATGCTGTTGAGGTCAAAGAACTAAAACAGAGGTGAATTAAAAATACTGGAAATATGGGCAGAAATAAAATGAGATGCTGCTCGAGAAATGGAACACCAAGATGAAAAAACATGTGGAACACAAGTATAAACACACATAATCTGGAAAACAGATGGAGAAACTGGGAACAAAGTAACCTGGGTAGGAATGATGAATGCTGGTTTACAAAAAGAGATTTCAAAAGAGAAATATTTAGTGTTTCACCAGTAGTTGTATATACACCAAAGGGGTCCACCACACAGGGAAAGGCAATATTTGGGGAGTTTTACAGACAGTAAAACAGAATTAAGAAGTTTTGAACAAACTTCCGGATGGAAACATACTTCCAAGGGAAGTCAGGAAGGCTTTCTTTTTATGTGCGTGTAAAACTAAACTGGGGAGGAAAAGAGTGAGAAAGTACTGGGAGGAATGATCCTATTTCAATTCCTGACTCTTCTTATTTTACATGCCCTTTGAAAGTTTTAATTCCAAAGTAAAAAATGCCTGACTTCTTATTTTTTTTTGTTTAGTATGGTGGATTTACATCAATAATCTAAAAGCTTTTTCAGACAGATTGTATTGAGTCTTCCAACGTTTATCTTTGATAGACACACATCAACTGTAATTGGCTCAAGACATACAGGCACATGTGCCGGTTTTGACTGCATCCACTGTATTTCTGAATTCCAACTGGCCATAGGAAGCATACAAGATAAAATCCTGTAGCGTACTTGTCTACCAAAAGAAGTCAAACTGATTTTACTTGGCTAATGAATGCCTAAATCCAAAAAAACCCACAGCTGAACATATTGAGCAACTTAAAACACACGATTCGGAGTCATTACAATAGCTAATGTAATATGTGCAAACCACCAGCTGTTATACATAACATTTTCTTTATGTGACAGATTTTTTTTTGTATATTCCAAATAAATAGATCAAGTACTCACTAGTTAACAGTACTACAGAACATGCAAAAAAATTTGTAAGATGATGAACTTTAGGAATTAATGATTTTATAAGTTGCAACCGACAGCATTTTTAGGAAAAATCTTTCCATCTCTAATTAATTATTCCAAATTCTTATCCCTTGAACTAAAATTTTGTTAGCAATATGAAAATGACATAAAGCTTCAGACCAAAATAATCTCCCTTTATCTCTTTGGTCTAAATAAAGCCACAAAAGGGCTTAAATTAATGACAAAATATAGCAAAAGATGGACAATACAATTTTCTTAAGGACAGCTTTGCACTAAACCAAAAGTGGTCATTATTTTCAGTGGGCGGAAGAACTAAAACCTAGAAATGTATTTTCAACATAAATATGAATACATAATTTACAATTTATGGTCAAACTCTACTTTTTCCACACCAAAGATGCTATAGTGCTCCACAGCCTCAAGACTGAATTTAACCAGATCTGCTGTTATGACAGCAATAATTTTCGAATTACATTTCTAGGTCTCTGAATTGTCAGTGTAATTAAACTCTCACAAATTAGTTTGTAAAGGAAATTTCCAGAAAGCTCTCTGAGCAGGACATCTGGCCAATCATTTGTACTTGGGTCACAAAATGGATCGATCACACAAAAATGTAACAGCTGAGAATTCTACCAGTACTAAAAATGAGCTTTATTGTAAACAGGTTCACATTTTTTTGAGGAATTAATGACCCATAAATCCATTACAGTAACACCTCTACTTGTAAAGTGATCAGAGCTTTGTGTCTCCAAATGTAAATGGTTGTCTGCAGAAAGCTTAGGGATATTTCTTAGGAAACTGTAATTAGTAAATTATTTTCCCTAACCCCCCTATCTAGGAGGAATGTGCAAATCCCACTGAAATAAGAGTTATGACGAATGCCGTGATAAAGTTTTAGTACAGTCATATGTACAAGGGCTAAATTTAGCCTACTGTTTTTCATCAGCAAAAATGGCATTTAAGATGAGAATTCAGGTGCAAAACAGACGGTATGCTATTTAGCCATCCTAATTTTTAAAAGGTTGATGTTTTTGTCATTACTCTTGAGGTTATTTTCAATTATACATATTTTTGTTACTCACAATTCAAGATAACCATTTCTTTAACATTCACTGCACGTTTGGAAGAGACTTGCATAAACTGTGGGATGACTGTAGAGATAACTGACTTCTGATTCAATTGGTATGTTATTCTCACTTTTAGGATTAAGTCAGCAATCCGCTTGCAATGACTTTGGTAAATAAATTGTTTTTTCTATATATGCAATGAATATAGTATACAAGTAAACATACTGGGTGTTTCATTAAATACAAAGGGTTGTAGTTGGCATTAGTCTAACACAAGCATAATGTTGTGTATGCTATAATTTCAGTGCATAAGTGCATCCTATAAACAACAGACATTTGGAATAATTCCCATATAAGTGAGAAGTGAAACCAAAATGGAAGTGGAAGCCTCAGCGAGCTCTTGCTTTCCACACCTATATTGGATATGGATGTGGAGGCCAAGAGGGTTGGAAGCCACCTTCCTCCTGTCTTTTTGTTGTGCAGTTAAACTTTCTTTCCTCCCCACAATGTCCAAGAGCAGCCACAGGACAGCACTGGCCTGAGTTGTGGTCAAAGGGACCACAGAAAACCTATGCATGTTTATCTTCTCAACCCAGAGGAAAGTACTGTTGTTAATACACTGAAGTTGCTTTGCACCACTGAAAACCGTAGAGTAACTTTGGTAGTGCCAGGATCTGTCCTTTCATGCTGGAACAGTATTTAATATGATTATGCTCCAACCTGATCAAAGCTCAAGATCAGTTCTATCCTAAGAATGATCTTTGTTGTCTTCCTTTTGCCTGGTTCTGAAGGATAGATTATAACTTAAACATCTATACATCTTTAGGCTACCTGTAAAAAGAACAAAAATTCATTCTAGGAAAAAGTTATTTGCAGTTACATTAAAGTAAAATCTTTAATTTACTTTAATTACACCTTCAAGCCATTATTAAGCACACAGGTGGTCCCTTTTCTTTCTACATAAATTGTTCTTTTCTACATTTTGTTTCAAGGTTTAGCGTTACCTGTTTAAAATAGATTTCCCAACAAAACCCAATACTAAACTCTTTCAGTATGACAGGAAAATCTCTGAGACACTATTTGTTTAGAGGGAAACCATCAGAGCATCTTAGAACACAAGCAACAGCAAATAATTATTTTTATCTTCTGCTTGCTTGTTCCTGGCTTTTCAAAAGAGAAAAAGAATACATATTTATAATCTAAAATACATTACATCATTGTATATTTTTTAAACTATTGAAATAGCACTTTAGCTCTTGAAACCCAAAGGAACTTGGGCCTCATACTTCATTCATTTGCCATCATGTCAGTGAATACGGTTCACACTTGTCCTCTATCTTACAAAGAGTTTTGCACTAGTATGACATATGGAATACTATCATTCCAGCAGCATTTGACATTCATTTTACAGGAGGAAAATAAAATTAAAAATACAGAAAGCAATGGCTCATAATGACTAAAATAAAAACCATACTGAGAGTTATTTCACCCACTCAAATCCTTTCTGTGTCTTTACAACTGGTAAATGCTCTTTGTGTTTACCTAGATACATCTAGATGTACTTAGCATCTTGATGAAACTGCAGCTTGAGATGTTCCTGTAAGTTTGGGGGAGGAAGGGCGGGATAAATCAGTCAATCATTTGAGTTACAAGAATTTAAAACTATCCTCTTAGGAAATTCAACTACTTTCTGCAGACAGGTTTTGGTTTTAAACTCAGTTGTGGATGAAAGGGAAGCTTTCTGGGATGCTATTTAACTGCAAGTATTAGCTTCCTAGGGAGTGACCAGTCCATTGGAATGACAGTCTCCAAAAAAACCCTTGACTCCCACATTCCACAGGTTGGCTGGGAGGCCACATTTATGCCAGTTCGGCCTTTTTGTTTCTTTGTACTTCTCTTTCCTGAAGTTGTAATTATATATTAAAAAATAAAAATAAGATTCTTAAATACTACTGCAACACCATAACTGCACCTTCATGTTTCCATACCCCCATTTTTTTAGCTTCTTGATTGTCAACTATCTTTACCTCCATCTAGTGCTAAAATCTGACTTTCTATCACTGTATAATATTGATCTCTTACGACCTGTAGCATACTTTATGCCTAACAGCCACCACTATACCCACACTATTCACCACGTATTGTGTTTTATCATATATTAGCCAATTTTAAAGCACATAATTAAGAATATCTTAAGACTTTACTGGTTTATCCTCAAGATGTGCAATCCAACAGAACAGAACAGGAGAGCAAACTTTACTTTTTATTTATTTTCATTTTTTTCTGCTAAGACGTTAACAAAAATCATTATGAATTAGACCTTTTTTATATCCCTTATCTTCATAAGCATCTTTTTTATCCAGTCCTCAGGTTCCTCACAGCTTCCTCTGACCTTTTTAAAACTTTTATTCCAAGTTTTCAAGAGTTGCATACTTTTTAACTAAAGAAAGAAAAATCTATAGCACGTGCTAGGGAGATGAAGTTTTGTGTAAGGCAGTCTCGGCGTGCAACTCTTTTATACTTTTCTCTATATAACTTAATTTACTGATATTCAGCAAACGTCAGCAGATATACAACTATGCATTAAGCACTTTGTTACTATATCTAGCAGTCACTGGAAGGTATGCAGGCAGCACAAGTTGCTGCAAAGTTGGCAAAACACTACAACAAAAGGCAGTGCAGAATTTCGTAGGGTCTACGAAGAGCAATGATAGCCTATCACACTGGGAAGCACTTTTCTTAAAAAACGAATCACTACAGAACAGCAAAAATCACCAGAAGAACCAGAATCACCTACACCCAAGAACTACAACAACTAGTGGCAAAAGCTTTTAAGGCTGATTTCTGAAATGCAACTCCAAAGCAGTCAAATCAGCTACACCAGAAGCGTAATTCACAGTCACGTACCAGGCAGACTGAGAACGCAGCACTAGCTCCATCCAGCAAAAGACTTTCTGTTCTATGCCATACTCTAAACTGCGCTAAATCAAAACCATGTAACTCTTCCTCTTGATTCCTGCCCCCTCTCCAACCCCCCCCCACTAAAAAAAGTGTCCATCTTTGTAAAAGTTCAAAGTCACAGGTACAAAAGCATACACACCCTTTATGCCAGGCTTGATTCATGCCACACCAAGTTTTTCAGTTAAAAAGTTGCAAGGTAAATCTATCATATAAATAGTAATTTTGGTTTTGCCTTCATTGCTCTTTTATTGGTCAGTCTCTCAATTAAGATTTTCTGTATTTGTGGTTTTGTTTGTTTGTTTGTTTTCCATGTTAGTATCATTCTAGTCAAGCAACTTCCATTCTTCATCCACTGTATTTGCTTACCTGGTGTCATGGGGTGATATTACATGACCCTGTTTTCAAATGCTCATATGACTAACATGGTTTTCACTGGAGTATCTCTAAGAGGTCCATATGATTCTCCCTTATGAATGTATTATATAGTTAGTGTGCTCAGACTTAGCAATTTACCCTCATAAAACCCTTCTGTGATCTAGAAATATTATCAACATTTTACAAATAGGGAATGGAGGGATGGAACCGAAAAAGATCCAGCTTATTAAGGTATTTAAATGCTTAAGGATGCCTACTGGGATTTTCAAGGGTGCCCTGACATATAACTCTTATTGAACTAATTGAATATTTTTCACTAAATGGCTAATTTGCATTTTTAGTTTTCTGAAAACCTTTAAAATCTGACTCACTTCTGTCACCCTTTAAATCCAGCAGACCAGTGCGTTAAACCAAGAACTCATTAGCCCTTAAACTTACACTCTAAGCGCTGTGCAGTACTTCCCACAACAGGGCAAATTACATGAAAAATAAAGATGCTGTGCATACCACAAGCATCCATTCCCTCCTGTCCCCCCCCCTCCTGCCCTCCCGGGCTGAGTCACACACCAAACACTCAGACAGTGGGGAGCCACCTGCATCAGATATCAGGCAAGTGCATCTCCAGGGATCTGGCTGCTCAGTGCTGAGACTGAGGGGTGCCTGAGCTTGAGCTTGTAGACAAACCCTGGTATCTCGCTCAGCAACCCCTCAGCTCACTTCCACTCACAACTAAGGTTTGATTTCCCCTCCCCTACCTACCACTCACATAACAGAGCCAACGTACATGAATGGCTCAAACCAAATTTGCTGTAAAATCATCTCTATCCACCATGTAGTTGGCTTTAGGCAAGCAGCCACTTTATTGCAGAAAAACTTCTATTAGCATGGGGAAATGCCTGAATTCCTGTAAAACAGCTGATCATGTATGTTTTCTAGCTGCACTTCTCTCAACTCTTAACAAAGTTGTACGTGTTTTCAGATAGCTCTTTTGCCTGGCCCAACAGGAAGATGTTCAGTTCATCTAATGCACATCACCTTCATAAAGGAAAAAAAAAAAAAGGCTTATAACAAGTATAGCTTCGTCTTTTGCCTCATTTTAACAAGAAGATGCTTTCAGCACAGGTTTTCTTCACACCCCTATGTTTAGATCACTAGCGGCAGGCAAGTGAATGGATCAGCTGTCAGGGCTTTTCAATGTCATTGTTAAGTCAATGAAACTCACTATGTAAATGAAGCTGGATTGGGTCAATGTACTGCCCTGTGACTGTGAATCGTATTACTTCTTTTGGGGAGTCATGTACACTGTCTTCTTACAGCCCATGCCATCACATTGAAGGACCAGCTAAACAAACCTCATGGGCAGCCAGTTCACTGGGAAAATATGTGTTTTAATCAAAGAAATACAGAACAAGGTAAATTAATAAATTCCTGGCACTGCTACCCTAGAGAAGTCATTTCCAAGTCAGGGCTTATGGATAGTGTGTTGCCTCCTAGACCCTCGGAGACTGGCTGCAGCTGCAAAAAATAAATAATGGTAAAATTGAGGCCAATAGGAAGATGCTGCCTGCAGCATAATTGCTCACCGTTGTTGCACATTGGCTGGCGAAGGTCGTGGACTGCTGCTCTGTGTACTTGAGCAGGTTTGCAACAACACTGGAAGGCTGTTGTATAATAATGGTTTAAGCAAAACACGTAGAAATAAAAACAGATTTTTTGGTTTTAATATTTAGGTAGAGCAGATAAATTTTTACTGAGCATACCATGTTTTAAAAATATTCCCAAAAAGATGCCAGGTACTCTTTTAGCCTGAGGCTGAAGGGAAAAAAGCAGGTAGCTTCTGAAAGATATCTGAAAAACTGTTATTCAAGTAGCTGAAGTTAAAGTCCCATATGCATTTCAAGTGATTTAGTATTTAAAAGTGAGCACTAATTTAAGTAGACATTCTTGGAATCATCACATGATATACAAATATGTGATTGATCCCTTGGTAAATGAAAATTACAGAAAATCACAGGTGTCTGTCACAAAAATTACTGCTTATATGAACAAAGCAATTAAATCTGCCTATATGAACAAAACAATTACATCTGCCTAATGTTAAAGAATCCTTATCAAACATTGCATGAATCACTTCAATTTGAATATTTTTAAGGGAGCAAGAAGCCAGAATGGCTGCAAATAGCTTTGGATACAAGCAAACTCAATGTCGGAAAATTCCATATTCATGTACTTTGATAACAGATCTCTTTTCCCCCAATTTATTTTCTTTTTACTTGTTTCCCCCAGGCCTTTTAACATATTCAAGCATTTGTCAGTAAGTTGCACTGAGTGTTACTACAGACTCACAAAATTACAGAAAAATATTTAAGAATAGAGTGTCATTAAACTGTTCTATGCTACATTAACTCATTTATTTCAGAGAATATTAAAGAAATGAAGACTGTGCTGTGATGATCACCTGATCTAACAGCAAGCCTTTCCAGTACTGCAAACATTTATCAACTTCTCTTTTAACTCTGTAAATTTCTCCTCATACTGAGCAAACTCTACTTGATGGTGTAAAAATAAGTGAACTAACTCCTACTTCAAATTGCAATTTGCCTTTCCCTCATGGCCAGAGATGTGCAGAACATCAATCTTTCAACATTTTTGAGCAGCTGGAGCTCAGCTTCCTTATTAAAAAGCTTCCTTAAGGTAAAGTTTTTAAGCCAGAGTGTTATGCCAAGATATGAAAAGGCAACCAGAATCCAGACACACACAAAACCACTCAGTGTACATCTTGTCAGAACTACAAACCCCCACATCTGCTATAGACAGGCAAGCAATGTCTTCTCAGCTTGTGAAATACAGAACTGGAAAGTTTGGTTACATTGTTTTGCTTTTAAACTGAGCTACACTACCCCCCCCACACACACACTTCTCGTCTTACAATTAAACCCAGAGTGATGGGGCGGGCCACAGGAGCCCCAAAGGAGCCCCCTTCGCCTTGTGACTCTGCAGCAAGCAGGGGGAGGCAGCTCTGGGCAGGGAGGCTCCGACCCGCACCAGGGCCGGGCTGAGGCGAGCGGCGGGGACACGCTGCCCACCCCAGGGACAAAGTTGCCGCCACCGTGCCCGCACCCGAGCAGTTCTCCCCGGCCCCGGCTGGGAGAGCTGCCGAGCGAGGGTTCGCATCTCCGCCAGCAGCTGAGCGCTGGACGCCGGTAACGGAGACCCGGCAGCACCGCCCGAAAGCACCGGGCGCAACGGCGGGCAGCCGAGCCCGGACGAGCGTCCTCCCCTGGCCAGAGCGGGGCAAATCCTCCCCGCCCGGGCTCCTGGGATCCCCCACCACCACCATAAGCACTTCTTCCCTCCCCGGCCGCTCGCACCTCGAGGCAGTCCCCGCCGTGCCGACAGGCCTCGCCCCGCGGCACCCGGCCTCCGGGGGATGCTCGGGGATGTTCACCCTCCTCTCGTAGCCAGGGGACGGGGGAGGCCGCCGCTGCCCGCACCCAGCCCGCACCGCTTGACGGCGGCGGCCGTACCTGAGTCGCTGAGGCGGGGCCGGGCTCTGTCCCGCAGGTAGTAGATGAAATCCCGGCAGTTCTCGTTCTCCACCGCCCCGACGGAGCACAGCTCGGCCAGCAGCTGCAGCGCTTTCTGGCAAATCTCGTCCTCCCTGTCGCCGGGCATCGCCCCCCAGCATCCTCGGGAGCGGAGCGGAGCCCTGCGCTCAGGCGCCGCGCCGCTGCCTGCCCGCCTGCAGCCGCCCGCGCCGCCGGGCCGCCGCCCGCATCCTCCGCCAGCGCCGCCCGCCCCGCCGGGCCGAGCCGGGCCGGGCCGGGCCGCCCGCCGCTGCCCCCCCGCCCGCTGCCTGCTTCGTCCCGCCGCCTCCTGCGCGCCGCGCCGCTACCGAGGGCGGAGGATAGGGGTCCCACCAGTTGAATGCGAGGGTGGGGAGGGCCGGCGCCGCGACCGCCCAGCCGTGCTGGCGCAGCTCTCCCCCGCGGCGGTAGCGGGCGGGGGGCCCGGCCGTGCCTCCGCCCCCGGCGGCAGGGCTGCCCCGGACCCCGTCCTGCACCCCCGAGCCGAGATCCTCGGCCGTGTCCGAAAGCAAGCGCGCAGGGAAACTTCAGAAGCGGCGCAGGGTCTGGTGAAGGACGGTCCTGAACGCAGGTGCTGATGGGCAGCTCCTCGTCCTCCTCTTCTCCGTCACCGGCCAGGCCCTAACCTCTGCTTTGCTGATCCGCGTTTAATGCCAACAAGCAGTTTGTTAAATACCGTGTGCTTTTTGTGTCTCATTGCCTACTCCTATTTAGAAATTATTCCATTCACTCAGCTCATTGTCTTGAAATTACTCGGTGTAAATAAGGCGTGCCCTCACTGTTGGGAACCTAGTGGAGGGGCAAATGTTAGAAATTTATTTTGGACAGAATGACATTCTTCAGCGAGTTCATATATTGGCCTGGGTGACGGATTAGAAAGAGTTACAGCACTGTTGGGAAAACTCAGGCACTTGAGAACCGGCCATAGCTTGAGGGAAAGGCAGGAGAACCTTGTCTGGAGGAGGTGGAGGCTGAGGAGTCGTCTGCCATTGAGCATGTTTATCCTGACAAGTAGGAGGTTTGTAAGGTTCTGCTTTGCTTTCTGGATTTGTAGGCAGGGAGAATGGTGGGTGTCATGAGGGGAAAAGCTGATAACTGGATGTGCCATTTCACTTGATTTTCTTCTCCCTCTCTCTCTTTTATAATAGTTTAAGCAAATATCAGAGGCCGTGATGAGCTTGAAAGTTCAGACTGTTGTGGATGTTCAGCCTACTGTGTAAAGACTGGTGATAACAGTTCTTTAAATAGCGTAGACAGCAACATCTTCTAGTAGAAGCTTTTTTCTTTCTTAGGGAAAAAAGTGTATTGTTGAAGTAAGTTAAAATGTATTCTGCGAATGGAGTGGATGATAACAACAAAAGTTGTTTACTAGTGTAACTTGACGTCTTCTAGTGCTGTGGCAGCATTTCTGATGTCTCAAAGGCATGACTTCTTTTGCCTCACTTTTAATAGCATAATCATGTCTGTAAAACATGGCTGTATAAACAAGTGTAATTCCATCAGTAAACAGGCAACTCTTTCTTGCTGGCATGTTCTTATTAGGAATTAATAACAGATAATAAAACTATGTATCTGTTACAGTCATTGAGGTCATATTTTTGACACCCAGGGATTTTTATGACATAAGCATATGTTTTCACATCTAAGCGTGGGGAAACTTCCCACTAGTCTCAATAAATGCTGTACAAATATTTATCTTGGTACTGGAAATACCAACGTGATTGCCTTGTTTCTCTAAGTATGTGGGGATAGAGGGGAGAGACAATTCTGAAGAGGCACTGTCAATCACAGCTCTTTCTCTGAAACTAAGGACCGGGCTTTAGCAGTACTGTGTCTATTCCTACTTTAGTGAAGAAGGGGTAAAATTTAAAGAACTTGGTAGAACCACAGGTACCAGAATCCCCTTTTGGGAAAAAGAGCTGTGAGATGTCTAGTGGATTATTCGTACGTATGTAAGCCCTCTGGGAGTATAAAGTTTTTAATTTCTAACACAAAATCAAGTCCTGGCCAATGCTGGTGCTATGTAATAAAGAGGAGGAAAGACAGAGGAACCGTGAAAGATCACCAACAGAGACATCAGTGAAATACACTCCAAGTAGTCCAGTGATTATATGTGACCGGATTTTGAATTACTGTACAATTTCTGCACTGTGACTCGTTTAGGCAGATTATTTGGCTATATTTTGGTAATTTGGCCCTGACCTAGCTGGCTGTACTATTGTATAGTTTGTACTCCATCCAGAATGGTCAAATGTATCAACTGCAAAGTGATATTAATGCATTTACTGGAGTGTGGTTTTTATCCTGTGGGATCACAAGCCCATCACTAGCCTAGGGTTCTGGCTTGCCACGGAGTGAACTCTGGACAGCCCGGTGATGAAGTGGTAATTTCTTTATCTTTTTTCTCTAACTAAAATATTTTGCTTCATCTTTTAAATAACAGCAATTTGAGGGCGCTAAGATGTTTGCAATGCAGATGGTAAGGGTTGGAAATTTTTCAGTCTGCTGGAGGAAAGACCATGAAATTATATGGACATCACTGCCAGTAAACAAAGGTGTCTATTCTGAAAAGTTCTGAGCAATTACTAAATGCACTGCATAAGCAAATGCCCATGTCTCTTTCTGATAGCAGCAGTAAATATAACCTGCTGTGTGTAAAGGCAAATGCAACTCTTCCTTCCTGTGGTTGTTTGTGAAAACTGGATTATATCTGCCATTTTGTTTTCATTGATTGCACGTTTCTATTTCTGCAGGCACCCTTAGTTGTGATGAGTTTACTCATGCCAGCTGCAGATTTTGCCCCTTCAGGAGACTGTGTGATGTCTAAGATCCCTGGTGAATGTTGTACTAATTAACCTTGGTCCTAGAAGGGCATTGTATAATGCAGTGGGACACTCCTGTTAACCTTATCTTGAGAGTTACAACTTGTTCTAACCAGAAGTCTGTTTTTTAATGTTTAGCTCAGAGCTGCCCTCATAGAGTACAGTGTACTCAGACATTAGAAAAAAAATCCCCAAAAAATCTGACACATGGAGTCAGAATAAGTTTAACTGTTTGACCTACAATAGTTCTGTCATCATCAGTTGACATGTTCTTCTTTCTTTTGTTGAAATAAAGCTTTTCCCCAGTGTTCTGGCAGTAACACAAGGGTTGCTTGGCAATGAAATAATCTTCAAAGCTGAAGTGTTCATGAAATGAATACCTTTCTGGGAGAAAGTAAGGCAGCTTGCATTGGAATTTTTATTATGGCTGTGCTGCAACCAGAACGTATCAAGTATTTTTATCAAGTATTTATAATCGTTTGAATGACATTTAGCCTCAAATGGGTGGATATAACTCAGCATGTTAATACTTCTATTTATTTATTTATTTATTTATTTATTTGCTTATTTATAACAAATTAGAAAAAAGAGGCCATGTGCATCTCAGGAAATCAAGGAATCGTGTAGAGCAGTACATTTACTAAATGCAACATGACAAAAAAGGTGGTTTTTTTTCACAGAATCACAGAATGTCAGGGACTGGAAGGGACCTCGAAAGCTCATCCAGTCCAATCCGCCTGCTGGAGCAGGAACACCCAGATGAGGTTACACAGGAAGGTGTCCAGGCGGGTTTGAATGTCTCCGGAGAAGGAGACTCCACAACCTCCCTGGGCAGCCTGTTCCAGTGTTCTGTTTCTGTTCATGTTACTTTGTTGTTGTTTGTTTGTTTGCTTGTTTTTCAAAAGGCAAAGTGGGTGAGATTTGCAATTAAAGAGTAGAAAGGGAAGGCAGAGATCAAGGAGGCATTGCTGTGGTTAAAGGATGCCATTGTGCTTAAAGGCTGACACTTGAAGTCCAGGCTGGAGGCGGGAAATGCCCCTGTAGGAGCAGAGATTGATACACCTATTAAATCTTTCTGTTACTGGCTGTGCCAGACCATTTGCCTCCGTCTCATATTGTAGATACTCTCTGCCTTCTGTTCTGAACAGATATATCTTTTTACACTACTGAAAACTAGAAAATTCTTAGGTGAGCATGTAAGAAATAGGAACATAGGTAACTACTACAGAGTTTTTGTAAGATGGTGCTTTTCTGGGCAGTTTCATTCTTGAGTTGCATTAATTATTCTTTACAGAAGGATTTAAAAATGCTTTTAAGGGAAGGATAGTTAGAAAATTGGGCTTTTTACTCACATTGACTGCTAGAGGTCATATGGAAACAAGTTAGTGTTACCTAAAGGAGAGGTGATATCATCCTTTTGAGAACGTCTTATAAAACTTCAATAGCTCCTCTGGGGTGCAGCTAATAATATGTAGATGTTGAAAGATTTTGAGATCAGTATTAA
Source organism: Columba livia (assembly GCF_036013475.1). NCBI lineage: Eukaryota > Metazoa > Chordata > Aves > Columbiformes > Columbidae > Columba > Columba livia. The sequence continues at coordinate 60,012,250 of NC_088606.1, forward strand.
ATACGGTGATGAAGGAACATGGTATTTATAAACTCTTATAGCCTATTATGTGAAATCCCATGTCATTTATTGACATCTGTTCAGAGTTATAAAACATAATGCATAAAAACAGTGTTAAACACTTGATAGTACAAAGCTTTGTTTTCTCCTCTGCAGGAGGCCTGTAAGTTGTTTCTACATCAGAATTATTAAAAGGTCATTATGGAGTTTTCTGGATGATGGTAAGTAGGTTGCATTCTTGCAGCACGTTCTGAAAGAAAAGCAAAATGTCTATCCTGTACTGAGCAGAAGAAGTATTTTAAAATCTCTTGGATATCATCAAGTGTCACTAGAAGTCGTGCTGTATTAGAGGATTAAGATTATACATCTGACAGTCAATGCCCTGCTACAACTGGGGCTCAGCTACATTTTACAAAGTGAGTTGAGGGGCTGTAGATAATGAATGGGTTGTTTGAGTGAAGGTTATGATAAAAAGCCAGACAGCTACTTTAAGTCTACTGTAGCTCATCAGTGGCATTTTTGTTTGGTTGGTTTGATTTGTTTTTTTTCCCACATTGGACAAAGATTTACTGCTCAGGGAAGAGGCGAAACTCAAAGCATAAGATAGTGCCCAGAAGACTGTAAACATTGTAACACGAATACAAGCTATTTCAGGTGATAGATTACTTTAATGACCTCTTTATAGCAGATAACCATTTTTTTCTTGATCTTCATTCCCTTCTAATTGTTAATAGAGAGGACTCTGGCTGCTGTAGCTTCTCATCTGCTATTTTCATCTATCCTAAGAAAGCTTCTCCAAAACTAGAGAAAGAGGGAGGAAAACACATCTTGTCTTCTGATTTTACTTCAATTCTAATTTGATAATCTCTTCCTTGACAGCTCTTGCAAACACTACTTGGAAAAAAACCCAACATTTACTGAATAATTCAGTCTTGAGAGTGAATTGAGCTTGAGGAGAGTTGTTGAATTCCCAGGTCTGTGGTCTGTGGTTTTTGTTATTGACTGCTCACATGGATTTAAAGCCCTGTCTCTGCAGTCAGTGGTTTTTATCTCCTTTTTGGAGGCTGCAGTTTTGTCTAGCTTTCCGTCTCTCAATGCCAGCTCTCTGATTTTGCGAATAAATGTATGAAAAATTGTTGAAGGACCTTCCTGCTACCAAGGGGAGGTTCAGCTAGTGTGCTACTCTGAGCTGCTTTCTAGCTGCAGTTCTGCATATATTTATGCAGCTATAAATCAGAATTTGACCCTGGACCTGTGTATTGAAGGGAGTCCAATGAAAGCTGATGGAGTCAGCACACTGAGTATGAAGCCATCTTTTCTGATTTCTAAGGTCTGGTGCTTCCTTTCTTCTTCTGTGGGGTATTATTTATGACACTTTCCCTTAGTGTTTGCCTGGTAGTGGATGCTGCTTTTATTACTGAAGTTTTAGTCTTACAAATACACATGAAGGTGTGGTGTAAAAGAAGGAAATTGATATCCCAGACACAAACAATCTAACGAACACTTTAATTTTTACCTTGGAAATTAAGAATAGCCCAATAATCAAATCATGACCTCTGAGGTCTTTGTTTTACTGCTGAAGTGTGGTCTCTGAACTGCACTATAACTGTAGCTAGGTTGGAGGCATAATACCATCTTGGTCTCTATTAGAGCTAAGAGTTGTTCTCAGATAAAGAGCAAAAGTGTTGATCTTTGCATTACTTGACGGGCTTCTATTTTAAAAAAGAAAATATGCTGAAAAGAGTGTTACTACCTTAACCTGGATGACCACCACACTGTTCTTTTCTGAGGCACTGTTTCTAGTATCCTCCCCTCATGCTAAGACATTCAAATTCTTAAGGAAGATAAAAACTTTATATCAAAAAAGAATCCCCTGAAAATGAAGTGTCTTACTTATTCCAGGTATACCCACAAAGTCCCTTATTTATATTAACATGCTGATGGAAGCCAGATGATAACAAGTTAGGAGATGGTCCTGTAATTTATGCATCTAAGTCAACAAGTAACAAAAATATTTATATCATTTGAGTATTTGCAAATTCATTACAAATAGAGCCCATTTTGTGCAAGGTGGAATGATAATTTGATAAATGTCACTGAAAGTAGCTTGTCCAGGAAAAAAATAATGATAGGAGTCTAGCTAATATTCAGAACTGTATATAAAACGTGAACCAGGCTTAGCAAACTTTAAAGCCACTGAATAAAGTAAATGTTATTATCTCTAAAGCATTTTTTTCTAATTCAAGAAGCAGAATCATCTGGGACAAAAATGAGTCTCAAAATTGGTATCATACTGTCTAGTAAGACCTTTATATAATTAACTCTTATTGCTGGTCTCACTCAGTGGTACAGTTCATGCAAGTAAATATATAAGAGCTCAGTCATAATGTGGACTGCAGGAAAGCTCTGCTAATGTATTTCCACTCAGCTACTTACAGTTGCATGTTACTATTTCCTAACCAAAAGAAGGAATACAAATGTTTTCTGGTTTTATGGCTTATAGCTTGATGAATTTATAAGAGAATGCTAAGAAAGTAGCTTTCAGTGAGGAGGATGTAGTCCCTTACCTTTGAACCTTAAAAGGTTGCAGAAGCTTCAACTAAACAACAACAAAAAACAGTCAAAAGAAAACATTTTATTTTTAATTTCTGGTAATTTAATGCTCTGTAAATTATAGCTATCACTAGTATTATATATCACTAGTATTTCTGTATACAAGGCCTTATTTGAAAGGTAGTTAAATTTAGAAAACATTTTTAATTAAGTGAGAGATCAGATGGGATCTCCTTTCAAGAAAAAGAAATCTGCAAGTCCCCTTGTGAATTGATGAAAACTTTCATTTCTTTCAGATCTACCTTTAGTTCTAGTTGTGTGCTCTGTAAGTTATAATCAGGTAAGCTGGAGTCCATCCAGAAGGCAGTAGTTGTTAAAAACAGTTGATTAATTACATTAAGAATATGCTTTCTGCTAGGTATTCTTGAAGCCGGAAGTATAGAAACTGTAACTGAAATAATGAAATTAATGAATTAACATGAGTGTGTTTTTGAGGATACACTTGGACAGGAAGTTCAACTTTTGTATTAGAGGAATCAGAAAAGTCCAGGTGGCCTCATTTGGCATGTTGTCTTTGGTAAATAAAGTACATGGGTAGAGAGGGCAAGTGTTCATATCCGTTGAAAAGCGGTGTTTTCTTGCTAGAAGTTGTTCCTATTGCTTTATTTGAAACAGTAAAATTTCATGTTTTCTTTTGGAGTTTCATTGTTTCATTGGAGTTCTTCATTTTTCTAGCATGCATTTGCTGCTTTCTTTCTATATGTTCTGGACATACCCAAAAGAGGACAATCTGTAAGAAGTTACCAATTTTTGTTCTGGCAGTAAATACTTATACCTCTTATTTTTATATGTTAACTAAATTCTGGAGAATATGTGAACACAGTAGTAATGTTGTTACAAGTGTCGTGTCCCAATAGGCTCATTGGATCTTTGGGATCAAGCCCTGACGTTGCAGGTAAAGGATAATTGACTGGTTTCTTGAACAGGTTACTCAATCTTCTTCTTTTATGATAAAAGAGCAATATAAAGCAGAACAGTGACATGGCTTTTGACTACAATATAGGCAGTGTTTAATGCAAGCTAACTTCTAATCTTCTTGAGAGCTACTGTTGGCTGTTCTAAGTGTAATGGTGTTGGCCATGGCTCTTACAACATTGAACATTGGTTTGTGTGTGTTTCAGAAACGGAGGAGCTCTGCACTAGAGTAAGAAGGGAGTGAGATGGTGCAGGGCTCTGCCTGGATTTCAGTAAGAAATGCCTGACAACAAATGGCTTAGTAAGATAACCACTTTAATAAGACAGAATAAGAAGGATATAGATAGTCCTACATCCCTTTGTGCCACAGTGGATGGAGCCTGGATGGATTTTCCTGTGGTGTGTTGCATGGAGCATAGCAGCTCCTGTCCATGGAGATAAGCTCTCCCTTTAGTTCATCTAAGCTATTACAGAATTTCCTTACAAAAAACCTGTTAATTGTGAAAGGGATCACTGACTCATAAATGTGCGATGGTCTCTTGGTGGGGATGGGGAACATACTGATACTCTCCCTGTGTGTGTAAATTAAGCAAGATCCTAAATTGTGACCATCTCTAGTAGGGGACAGTATTTTGTTAAACTTTTTCTTTCTTCTAAGTATTCAATTAACACTTTCAAAATGTATGTGGCCCATGAGCTGATGGTGTGTATGGAAGTGTAGAGACTTAAAAACCTCTTCACTTTTGATGTGACATTATGCTGGTTTTTAGGAAAGGTTTTGTTTTATACATCCAGTTTTCTTCGTTTTGGTGGTTTCCTTGACTTGATTCTTTTTTTGTAAAATCTCTGGAGCATGTGTCACATCCATTGCTGTTCTGGGCTCAAGGCAGAGTTTGGGCGTGTAATCCCTTTTCCCACAAGCATGAAGTCAAATCAGAATTGAAGCACATGCATGTACATTGATTTGAGCACCAGAATACTTCTGGTTTTAATTAAATGGGACAATCCATGTCCCTGCTTCCCAAGTATAGATGCTTCCCAAGTATAGATGCTTCCCAAGTATTGCTCTGAATCAGGGCTGCCTGTAGTAATGCTCCTGGACTGCTCATTTGAGTAAAAATCGTAGGATCCTTTTCTCAAATCTCTGGCTAAAGGTGAAAAACTTTATCCCAAAACTACCCAGCTTTTATGAAAGCTAACGTGGTCAAAGCCCTGTTACTAAGCAAGCAAATGACAGAAATAACTTTGTTGAATTTCCTCTTCTCTTTCGCTTAATTGACTTGAAGAAGGAGATTAAGGAATCCCAGCGGAACATGATGTTTTGGCCGCAGTGTAACTTGTGGTATCTCAATGCAATGGCTGCTGGATGCCAGTTCCTGTGCAACCACAGGACCCAACGCTTGGCGTAAATCTGCATAAAATGGCAAGAGTTTTATTGGTAGCCTGGACATCTTTCTTCCCAGCAGAGTAACAAACAACTTCTTTTTCTATTGCAGTTGAAACTTTGGGTGAATAAATGAGCTGTGCTGCTGTGTGAGATACTTGTGAGGGAAAAACACGTAAGCTGTTTATTTGGCTCAGGCATAACTTAATGACTGAGGCCCCATGTGTAAATGAGTTTCTTCAAGACTTACTGGAAACACAATGATAAACACTTTGATCAGAGGAGCAGTGGTTTTTAAAATATATTTCTTTGTGATGCTAAGGCAATAGACTCTGCAGGATGCATTTTTGGTTGTAATACTTACAACCTATACCTTAGAACAGCTTTTCTTCCACCCTCTGATCACCTCCCCAAACAGTTAAGAGCTATTTTTCCCTCTCTGAGGATATTCTGATGAAGCTGATGCCATGTAGTAGGTCCTGGCCACCTGTTTTACTTGCTCATGTGAATGCTTTCTTGAGTCATATTCCCAAAATACATTGTTGCCTAAATCTAGGGAAAACTGGCAATTGGTAGCAGCTGAACTTTCATATTATGCCAGAGTTTATGTTAAAAATAAACTCTTACAAATGATCAATGTCTGGAAAACATATGGGTTGTTCATGAAGAAACAAAGGGTGCTAAGCACCTAGTTTGCTGTGTGAGAAGGGTTTTCTCTTGCTATTAATTACTCCAGGAAGAAAAATCCACAGGAAATTGAGATTCATTGTTCAGTACTTTTCTTGTTAAGTATGGAAGCCTTCACAAAAATGTTCTCCATCCTATGTCAGCTACTGTTAGCTTTAAAAGCCATGTTCATCCTTCTTTAGGCACTGGATTTTCAGTTCTTTTTGACAGAGTACTATCTTTTAAGCCAGAAGGGTTAAGGTTGCTTTAGCAACCTTAGGGTATCTGTAGGTGGGATGTTAAGCCATTCTGTGAGCCAGAACCTGTGGGCAAAAATATTTTCTGCAAAGAATTGACTCCCAGTCTTACCTCTTTGGAATGTGATCTAAGTGGGATGCTGTCCTGTTATTTTGTCTGCTATGTCTTCTGATTTTAATCTCCTGCAAGAGCGTCTGTCTTTGGGAGAGGATTCTAAACAGTATTTCAGGTGGATGGTGGGGCCCACCTTTCAGTCTGGAGGAAACAGGGGGAAAATGTAAAATACTGTGCTGGTCCCAGCATCCCCTGGGCTGTCCCTGCAGTGGTACTTGGAGGTGGCTGACTCTAGCAAGCTCCTCAGTCAGCAACTGAGATATTTTCTTGAGGGATGTGCCTGTCCCCATGGATTAATTGTGAAAGCAGATGACCCCTTTCCACCATATTAGAAAGTGGAAGGTGAAGAATTCATTATCATGTTCTCATGCTGTTTGGAATAACTAACTAGAGCAGGACTTAGAAAACAAACTGAGGATCATAGGAAAAAACAAACAGAGCATCTGGACAGTGTGAGGCTATTGCAAAAAGAGGCAAATGTGATGATTCTACAGTTTATGATCAGGAATATTACATGGAAGAAAAGGGACTTAATTTTCTTGAAACTGCTGAAGCTTCATCTAATGCAAGTTTTGGATACTGCAATTTCAGATATAAACAAGCTGAAGAGTTTCCAGAAAAGAGAAACAATAAAAAGTCTTAGAAAACCATGTTTTGTAAGCATGACCTGTGAGCAAATGCTAAAAGAAATGGTAGTTTTTAGAAGCTTTTCTAAAGCAAGAGAATGATCTTTTGACTGTGGAAAGGTTTGTTATGTTTTCTGGCCTCTTTAGGTAGACAATGAGTATGATTACATAGAAAAGTGGGACAAAATATGATCAACTCAACAAATGCTAAAGAAAACACAGCTTTCTATGCAATAAAAGACTATCTAACTGGATAAGGAAGAAATTCAAGTGAGCAATGCATTTTTACCTTTAATGCAAATCATGCAAAAGCATTTTGTATTGATGTCTTAGAAGTGGTTTAGTGTAGCATTTATTTTTTATTCAAAATGTTTTATTTTCTTGAGTAAGTAAGCATACCTTTGCTGTTGCTGTTGAACATTTATTAAGATTAGACAAAACATAAAAGCCTTGTCTTAATTGTTTCAAAAGTAGCCCATCTCAGACCATTTAACATGTAGTGCAATTCCCTTGTGAAGACTATGGTGACTCTCTTTAAACTAACAGCCTTCACTCTTAAAATTGGGTGAAAGCAAAATAATCTGTATGGGTGCCTGTATTTGATATTTGGTGCAATAGGAACATTTCAGTAGGTTGCAGCGGTTGTTTTTGCGATTTGTTTCTCTGAGTGTGTCTGGGGATTGTAGTTAGAGATGGATCTCATCTAGTCCTCTGGACCGTAGGTTTCCATTTGTAAATGCAGTTCAAAGCTGACCAGTGAACCACTCAGGGTTTCAAACTCCCTCTGGGGTTAGAGAGCATTTAGTGGGTAGCTGGAGCATATTTCACTTCCCTCAGAAACAAATTTATTTCATTCACATCAGCTCTGAACTGTTCTAGTGTAGAGTAAAGACAGATAATTCAGGGATTCACTTCAGTTCTGAGCTGCTGCACTGAACCAAGGATTAGGAGATGAAACCTTTATAGTTCCGCCTTCTGAATCTTACAGTGGACATTCTTATCACACTTTCTCTTTTGTTTTTACTTAAAAAATACAAAATTATCAAGCCAGACAGATATGCCTACTTTACAGCATATACTATATCACAGTACAATGTGAGAAAACTAAGTAATGTGTGATATGATTTTTCTTAGTGGTAGTTCTCCTCACTGAACTGTCAAAGGTGACTTAAATTTCTTTACTTAACAAAGAGGTTATTGGTACTAACTTTGCTTTTTCTTGGCAGACATTAGAAATAGGGGAATTTAATTGTATTATTGATAGCAACTAGACATTTTTAAGATATTAATCAAAAGGATCTTTGAACTTTTCTTCTGTTGAACAACTTAATACTCATAAAACAAGGAGAAATTCTGATAAAATGTGAGCACCATGTTTTTTCCAACTGCATGTCTGTCTGTCAAAGAAGTTCTTTAACATTTGATCAAAGTATCTAAAATGATACGGTAAAGACCTCAATAATTAACAGGTCAAGTTCTGCGTTCAGTTATGTCTCACAGTGTAAGATGTATTGGTGTGAATGTTAAAATCTTTCGACTCGATTTGCTGCTTCTCGCTATGGGAACTAACATTGCTTAATAAATGTTAATTAACTTACTGTAGCCTTAAATAATTGGAGTGTAACTTCTTAAGCTGAGAGTTTCTAACCTTGAAGTTGTATTTATAGTTTGTATCTGAATCCAAACTTTCCTTCTGTTCATCATGACATAAACAGATTTGGATAGAAATGTCTTTCAAATTTTTTGAAAGTTTGAGGAATTTCATAACTTCTGTTCTGTTGTGGGCAGAAAGCATGGGTTTTTAGAGGGTTTTGGGTTTTTTTTTTTGGTTTTGCTAGTAAAAAAATGGGACTGTCTTCATTTAGGTAAAGACTTTGGCAGTTGGAATACATCCTGCGAAGAGAGCACCCTGAATCAAATGCCTGATACCTCCTCCTACATGAGTTTCCTCACAGCTGGTTTGCTATGTCCAGCTGGGAGGAAGGAAGACCTGCCTTTTAAATCTCTTTCTTTCCCACTCTCTCAGAAAGTTTATTTTTCTTATTAACATTCCTAAACCAAACAAACAGATGGGCATTTCCTTACAGAAACTTGTTCAGTTAAAGCTTTCCTGGCTATTTGGGTTTCAGTCTCTCAAAGGCTTTGGCTGAGTAAGGGGTAAGCGAGGCTTCTCTATTCTAGTCCCAGCTTCTGGATTTGGGTTGACTAGCAAGATTCTTCTTCCTCCCCTGAGAATGAAGATGACTTCCTATTTCTCTTCATTGTTTGTTGTTTTTTTTTTTTTTTTTTCTCTTGTGCAGCTCATAAAATCTTTACTTAAAGACATAAGAGGTTGATTATTTGCTTTCCCTAGGAGTCTGAGCTCTTCAATCCTGAATGCCTTGTTGCCATTAGGTCAGCAGGGCTGACACAAGCTTGCTTACTTCAGATTGGCTTCACCCAGTGCATCCAGCTATTTTTCCCACAAACCATGTGGAGAAGGAGAAATGATCCATAACCAGCTACAGTCTTTGTTTTTTCCCTGCTGTTATGTTTCTGTTCATACACGGGCTTTTCAATTCCATGAAGCCAGCTTTACATGAAAGCTGAAATGTAATTGCATCCTCCTGAGTAAAATGGACAATTTCTGTGCCAACTGCATTTTTAAAGAAAAAGATTACAGCATTCATTCTGCTGCCTGCTTTCTTTGCCGATGAATCCCTTTGCTAATGTAAAAGGATTAAATATTCTAAAACACCAGCCAAACCAATTCTTTATAATTCCGTAAGTACACAGAATAACACCTTCATTATTTTTGTCAAGGGAAAAAGTAAAACAACAGGTAGGCCTCTTCCAATACACCTTGTGTTACTTTAGCAAATACTAGTGAGGATTCAGTTCAGTGTATGTCCTGCTTAGCATTCCTCTCAGCTTTCCGTGTTAACTTAAAGTTTAATTTCCATGTGGAATTTGTGGCTTTTTGAGATACCTTGTAGATCTAAGGCAACATAATAAATATTGTGCAGGTTGCAGTTTTTTTGTTTCTTTGTTTGTTTTAAACTAAAGACCTTAAGTGTGATAATATTTGTTTATGTCATGGAAAAAGAATTTTAATAAGGATGCATGGTTGCACACGAAGCAATTTCAGGTATCTTTTTCCTCCCTTTTTTATACTATCTAGCATTCTTTGTATCATTCATAATACCTTTGCATAGCCTCAGGAAATGGGTGACTTTTACAGAGTTGAATTTAATACAGCATTTTGTCTTTCATTGATCCACTTTTAAGATTTCCAGGCTTACTCATGTGTTTTATACTTGCCTATGGACTGTCATAAAATAGTTTACTTATGTTGTGAGCATAAAAATGCTAATATGTCTCACTTTCTTTGAATAGTGTACGAAATTCTCTTTTCCCAGCCAGATGATGTTGCAGGCTTCCCTGAATCAGTACTTCATAGCAAAATTATGCAATATAGTTCTTCTTCCCAAAAGTGTGCTTCTCCATTTCAGGTATGCACAATCCCTCCCTTAGCATCGGAATTTATTCTTTGAATACCATATCTGATATCCCCCAGCGTGGTCCAAACCAGCTTAATGAATAGAGGTTTGGAAAAACGGTATTCCAGCTGTTTTAAAAAGGTTGTATTTGCAAAAATGGGAGAAGTGCCTAAAGTCAGGACAACCTGAACTCAAGTGCCTGGGCTATCTGGGGTGAAACAGTTCTACTTAGGACACAGCTAAGATAACTGGAAGTATAGTTAAACTGTGAGACTTGTAGTCTCCTTCAGAAGGTGCTGAAGGGCTAATTCCCATTAACATCCAGCTCAGCAGATTCAGCAGTTGTTCTGTATCATGGGATGAAGGGAGTGACAAGCTGCTTCTCCTTCAGTTACTGTCACAGCTCCATCCATCCTACCTGCTGGTTGCTGCAGGAGAGACTCAGTGGTGCCACATCATTGACTTTTTGAGGACTGTGTGTGGAAAACTATGATGGCTGTAATCAAAATGTGGGCATGAGACCTAATACTGAAGGAAGTATGTTCATCTCAACTAAGGAAGCCTTGGAGACACAGCAATAATCAGACAAGCCCTAAGGAAGTGTTAGAGCCTATGTCTATAAAATAAGATCATGTTTTGAAAGATGCTGAGCATCAACTCTGAATAAAATCAGTAAGAACAGAGAGTGTGCGGGGCAAGAAAAGGCAATGCAGAGGAAAAACTTAAAGTCTAAGAGCATTAGAAGTATGAAAGAAACTGTTACAAAATTAAAAACAGTGAGACATATATAACTACACTCCAGTAGACTGGAATATAAACCAATGTGAACACTGGTACTTAGATGCTTGGGGAAGGAGAAGGTGGGTAGATCATCAGAAGAACTGTAAATGCCAAGAGTAAAGACTGAAACATCATAATCCTGTAATATCTTCATTTGGGGTCAGATAAAAGAGTGGAACTTTAGAATGGGAGTTGTAATCTGTCTATCTGCTTCCGTATGTGGAAATCTAGTGGATTCTGAAAGACTTATTAATGTGCACTTTTAAAGGAGATTCTTTAACTCCTATTTTTTGCCACTAATAATAACAGAAATTTTCTTACTGCGGTATAAGTTTCTAGAAATGTTGCGATTTTTTTTTTCTCAGTAGGAAGCAAAAAAAGAAAAGGTCCATAATGCATTTCCAGAGAACAGCTGGGTCTTTATAATATGTTTTCTTACTGTTAACTTCACTGAATCATGAGGGATATAACCATTAACCCGATTTTAGCCAAATTGAAGCTAATTTACACTTCAGTCACTGCACAAACAAATGCATTAATCAGTCATCTTAATGATTTCGCAGAATCCTGAGTTTTCAGGCATTTCTCATGTATTGTGTAACCATCTGCAGATCTTAATACCAGCTATCTTTTGGCAGTGTTGTCTACCTAGGTGGAAAAATGCTTCAGAGCTGTTGCAAGAGAAGATGCAGTTGAGTTTTCTCCCTTCTAAGGCAAAACCTGCCCTTCTCACTTCTTAGCACAAATCTGTAACTATTTCAACCTCACAAAGTCTGCCTTTCAAGAGATGCTTTCAAATTATAGAGCGGTAGTACTTGAAATCTGAAGCCAAGGTTTTTTCTACCATCTACACTACTTAAGGTGTATTAAGATGATTGTTAAATGGTAAAAGCAAGAGCACTTCATTGAAGGTTATTGATGATTTCTTGCTTTTTGAAGCACTGTTTTTTTTTCTTATGATGTTTGTGTACAGCATTACTTGAGTCTAAAGTTTCAGTCTTCCATGGCAGATGTTTCTGCCAGGCCTTTAGACTTTTCCTAGTCTACCTGATCTTTGAGAAGGCAGAGCCTATGCTGTTGGGCAAATGCTAACTGCACTGGCCCTATGCCTTGCTTAGCACTTGAGAAGTGTCTACTCTCATTTTGCAAGATTTAATCCTACTCTAAATCCAATCTTATCCTTAGTGTAAACTGGTATCTATGTTAAAAAGTGTGGTAGCTCAATACCCTCTGCTTCCTCCAGCCCTCATTTTGTCCCTGTGAGCTTTTCAAGAGCCACCATTAATTTTGCATTTCCAACTATCCATTCTCAGCTTTACACCAGCCTAACCTCTCCTCTGGATTGTTGCCAGCTACTTTAGCAGGAGTAGTAACTCCTTTACAGCTTCTTCCATATGTCTTCTTTTTAAATTGTTCACAATTCATGACTAGTTTCACCTCTAGAATTTCTCTTTTCCTGAGCAGTCCCAGCCCTGTATATGAGTCTCATACCTACTTTAGGAGGAGCGACATTCTTCCTGTTTCTTCAAGCTCTTGTTTTAGCTGTGTGAGCATGTCAAGATCTATCACTCAGCTGCATATGCTCTCCTTTTTCAAGCTCCGTCTTTAGCCTAAATCCCATCTTCAGCAATGCAGTGGGACTTGACGTACCTTGCAGCCAGCGGCAGCATGTTTACATCTCTGTCCCTCCGTCCTCATGTCACCCTGAAGGCTCTCAACCCACAGCATTCATCTCACTCCTGCTTCTTTACTTTCCTGAAAGCTAACTCTAAATGTAGCCATAGGACTAATTAGTACTTGCCTTAACTGGAGTGACAGCTCATTTAGCCCTGCTTCCCCTAAGTCTCATTTGGGGAGCATCTGCAGATCTGAAGGTAGCACTGAATCTGACATGAGTGCTATGGACAGGAGAGGAAGATACAGTCCGGTTTGCAAGATTTGGGAGAAGGTGAAATGTGTGCAGGATTTTTGAAGATCTACAGGGCTAAAATGAGGCAGGTAAAAGTCCTGAGTCTGGTAAAGCTTCTAGCCTTAGTAATACATTCTTATGAACCTTTTACCTGTAGTCTTGCTTGCCTCCAGTGATCTAGTGCCCACTTCAGCTTCCTAGACTCTCCTTTCTTGAGCAGTCACTAATTACAATCTAAGCCACAACCATTGAGTTGTTATTTCTCTTTGCATGCGAGAAACTCTTTTAAAGATCTAGTGCTAAAGAATTTTCCCCCCTCATCCCTGAATATATCCCTGGCCATATGACTCATACTTCCCATTTAAATTATAAATCATTAACTTGTGCTTTTACCATAAATGTATAAGATGGAAGAAAGCTATCTCAGGTTGGAACTGGAATTAGAGTTACATTTTGGAATATTGTTCTCTGGAAGATGTCCAGCTGCAGCAATGGGTCTAGATTGAACATACTCCAAATTCGTATACAAAACATAGCTTTTTTCTCATTCATCTTTGCTAGCATCAATCGTCATCTTAGGTCTTCAACCCTTGCTTTCCTCATCCCTGTTCATAGTTTGGCCTGAGCTTTATTCCAAGTAATAAACATAGCCCAGTGATATCAACCTGATTCTCTACATAGCCAGCCAAGTAATTTTTGCTCATAATAGAGGATTAATCCAATAATAATTCTAAGTTCACAGCCCCTCCTGTGCTGATCTGTAACCTTAGTACTAATTAGTCCAGCTGCTTCTGTCTTCTTCCTAACCTTGAGGCAGCTGTGTGTGGAGTACTGAATTTAGTAGTTTATTATGTTTTCTGGAACTCAAACCTTCTCTTTGACTGTTTAGCCTAGCGGTATATAACTGTTCCTTTTTACACAGTGTTTACTTTGGTAAATAAATACATTGAGTGTATAACTTAGCATTACAAATCATAACTAAAATTTTAATTGAAAAGCGTGCAGAAATGTATTTACTTAAACAACTCAGTATACGTATACATAGTTATGCTTAGAGATTACTATCTCTCTTACAGAAAGTTATCGCATATACTGATAGGACTAATATAAATCTATTTTTTTGTGCTTAGCCCATCTCTATGCAATTACATTACATTTTCAGAGCATAAGGAAAAAGGCTCAAACCCTCCACCCCCTCCTTCCCTTAGGGCTGGATTTTTCCAAGAAACTCCTCTCTAGGAGGAGCACAGGGAGTACTTTGTGTGCTATGGTCTCTTGAAAAATATGTCAACCTGCTATGATCTCTACATGGCAGCTGATCTCTTAAAGAATCTGGCTTTCATCCAAGTGAACCAGCATATGTGTATGTAGTGCTGCCTTCCTCAGTAGACACATGAGCTTATTAATAAAGCTGTACACATACCATGATTTTTCATACAGATTAAATTCAGTCTAAGCACATTTTCACTCATGCATTCAAAAGTATTTCTCAAGAAGGGATGTTTCTAGACAGCTGTTCAAGTATGTTTCTTCAACTATTTGAATGGTAGAATTTTTAAAATATTTAACCCTTTTGATGATGAGTTGTAATTATAAAATATATTCCCTCTTGCAAAAAACTAAGTTTACTAATTTTGCAAAGGACTTGCTGTGATTTAAGTGCAGTATCCTGGCTGTGAATGGTAGAATTTAGCTGGGAACGCTAATGTCCACGGAATAGATTGGGAGCAGAAAACCCAGATCAGAACTGAACTATAAACACAGTTTGTTAATAAAACTTCTCTAATGCGACATCAGTCTTCAGATCTTGAATTTTCAGACCTAACAAGATCACACTAGGCTAACTGTATACACGTGGGTTTTGTCAACTTTCAAAAGTTGACGAAAGAGTTAACTCTTTTCTAAAGGGGATAAGGAGAAGCGTAAAAGACTGGCAATACCTCAGTTTCTTGGAGCACTACAGATGTTCTGAGTGCTACGGCTGTGCCAGCATCCTGCTGCCTTTGAACATCACCAGCTTGGTGGCTGAAGATGATGTAGTTTCAGTGATGTTAAGCTAAGGAGTTGCACTCAGAAGCTGTGAATAATCCCTGGAAGACTGCCTGCTGCAGGGATCCTGTGCTGTCCTGGGATAAATTAGAGAGAAGTTAGCAGACTCCATAATACAGTTTACTGCAGGTAATGAAGGTCCTTTACTTCCCTGGGATTGAGATTGACATCCAACTGCAAATATATGTTGCCTGTTTATTAGTAAATCATAAAGGGCACGGACCTAAAGAGCTTTGATTATAGTCAAGAAGAAATGCTCACTCTTAGCCAAATTATACTGCAGCTTTTTGATTTATAGCTTTATGGCATACTTGTGGTTTTGAATCTGTTACCATGCTTTTAGTTTGAAGAATTTTGGACACAGACAGATCCTTTGTTGCCTACCAGTAGGAAAGAGAAGAGCCTTTTGTAAAAGCAGCAATTCTAGTGAGAATTCCATGGCTAAGGTTTGTACTAGTCTGACCTTTCTTTAAACTGTATGCAGCAGTCTTTTTTTTACTTTTTAGGAGATGAAAAGGATTGATAACTTTGCTTAGCCTTGCTCCATGCTATGTGATTTACCTTAATAAAATACCATTTTGCCTTGGGCTTTCTGCTGGCTTTGCTGTAAGACTTGTACCCCAAAATGTATGTGTCAGTATGTGTCACATCTCTTCTTATCTAGTGTGGTCTATCTGCCTATTTTTGTAACCTTCTGTATCATCAAATGCTTATCAGCACAGGAGTTCTGGGAAATGCTCTGTCACAGAGATATCAGTGCAACAATCCTGTTTTTCCTCTTGTTTCTGTAGTGATGCTGCACACCTGTGTCACATTGTACTTTACAGCTGTTAGTGCTAATGATCTCATAATTAGGTGGAGCTGTGCTTCCAAGGAGAATTAAGAGTGAGCATAGGACTGTGAACACTCAGCATTTGCTTTCTGATTTACTTAATTTTCCTTTCTACCTGAGTAGTGAGAGAGCTCACAGTAGTATGGAGATCCTCTATGAATGAGCTATATAAATTCACAGAGAGCCTTGAGATAGGGAAGCGAAAGTGGTAACTTCAGCATCTTTTCTCTAAAAATATGCTTTTATGTGTAGTGGCTCTGTTTGTCTGTCCTATATGAAGTGAAAGACAATCCTTGATGCAAACAATTGGAAAGGAGAGAATTACAAATCAAATAAGCATAAGGCATGCCTGACTGTCAAGAGGTAGAACAGTGTAAAACGGTATGTATACGTCAACAACAGCGTGTATAAATGTAGAATTCTGTAGTGGAAGGAAGTCTGATAGCAGCTGGCTGTCTAAAACATCATGGATATTGGGAAATCTGTGATCCAAGTAGGTGATGAGTAGAAGAACCTGAGTGACAAATCTGCTGCTGAGTTCCTAGTGGATCAAAGCCGTTCTCGATGGTAGAAGCACTGTAAGCATTCACTAGCTGACTTCAATGTGGGTTTTTTTTCTGTTACTTTCTCTTGTCTATGTTTTGTCAATGGCCAGATCAAGGGGAATAGAATAACTGGATATCTTTTTTTGATATATTTATCATTGTGTGTACTGGGGCTTTGTGTGGTGTGCTTTTAAAAATAATTTATTTAAATAAACACACTTTTCTTGATTCTGTTTTCCCTCATTACCAATTGTGCTTAATGTCTGATCTCTTAGTCTTCTTTGAAGACTAAGCAAAACAGATACCGAACATGTTTGGGGTTTTTGTATTTCTCATGTGCTTTATGGGGAAAGTCTTGGACTTGCATTTTTCTGGGTCTTGTTTTTTATGTGTCCTATTGCTGTTTGTGTCTTTTCAGTAATCTGGTTTGGACTGCAACCCCCAACTCTAGCATTACATGCTGACTTCTTTCTCCTGTGTTTGTTAGCTTAGCACTTGATTTAATGCATCTGTGAGTTTGACCTACAGCTCTCTTGTTGTTGTTCAGTTTCTCTCACTTCTTATTTTCCTCAGAATCATGGGCTCTGTCTCTCATGATCACATTCAAAACACCTTCACACATTTATATTCTCAAATGTTTCATTAGTCAGGTCCAAAGTAACTGTCTCTTCCAACTTTTTTTTTTTTTCTGTCTCTTATTTCTCACACATTTTCTGATTTTTCTGCTTAGCCTATGCTCAGATATAGGCTGAGGATGCAGGGATTTACCACCAACAGTTGTGAATCTCTTCAAGCCGCTTTCCAAGTCCTATCACACAAGTACTACAGGGCTCTAAAGCTAATCTTGGAAACACCACAAAGAACCTGTTTATCCACTACACAGTTACAAAGTAGAACAGGTATCTAGGGCTTTCATATATTTGATGATTTCTTGGTTTCCTTTAATTACTGTCAGCTGAGATAGATTAAGGCAGGCTGAAATCAGTCCTAACTTACCTCAGGCTTGCCATTTTCATGCTGTTTTCTCACAGCAGCACACCAGAGTCCTGGAGCCTCAACATCTCTATCTCTATACCATTGTATAATTCTGTCTGAAATGAATACGTGGAAGAAAGTCATTAGAAATGAAGGTAAGGGACATAGGGAAGTCAAAATGTGTGCAGATGACTGGGAATGGATGGTAAACTTTAACTGGAGAAATGTGAAGCAGTTTCTCCAAGAAAAAGCTAATTCAGTTTCTAGCTAGTCTGTTGTAAACTTGGGAGTGATACTTGATAGGGAAGTGGGCGAAGACAAAGAATCTCTTTAACTGTATGCTTTACCAAAACAAATCTGCTTTTTGTAGATTAGGAGGGCATTGAAAATGTGATTATATGTACTGTGAGCTGCAGTATGTTTCCTGAGCTTGGCTGAGGAAGAAAGTAGAATCCTCCTGAGATTCTGGAAGACTAAAATAGACAATTGCTGATACAACATGAATGCTTGCTTCAAATAATTGCTGGTGGACTGTGAAGAGATGAATTTCAGATCACAGGAAGTTTTACCCCATGTGTACTAAAGTTAGATTACTGCCCAAATTGTTTGTTAGTTTTAGCATCCTATCTGTGCTTCCATACTGGAGGAGCCTTTCTTGCCAGTATTTTCCCTTCTCTAAACTAAAGATTGGCAATACCTGTTACCATGAATGCTCTGTTAAAAGGAAGCTTGTGAACTGACACCAGTAGTGAATCTGTATTAGTAAACTACCCAAGTTGTTGTGCTTCAGACTAACTTGAGTTTTGAGGAGCTGATTGTCTCTGTAGCATTGAGCTACTTTCTTGTGGTTTTTGTGGCTTTACTTGCTATGACTTTGATACACTTGTTAGGAGAAGCATGGAGAAGTCACTTGTCTCCTTGGAAACCAGAAGATAAAATTACTCTAGTTGTATCTGTTGCCTGTATTTTGGTATAAATAATTTCTTGTTTCCCAAAGGATAGTTACCTAGACACTAAGGCATTAACTATTTTGTAATGATTTTCTGTCTTCTGCTAAGGCAAGGGGGTCTTGCAGTGGAAGAACAATAACAGCACACTTAATTGACCAGCTCAGATACACTATTTGCCTCAAGCATCTTGCATTCTAATTAGAAATCAAAGCATTACAAGGTATTCCTTTTGCCTCATACTCCTGACAGTTTGTGGAGTTTCTCTGCCTTTCATCCAGCCTGCTCTTCACTTCAAGGTTGTTTTTATGCAAATATTTTAAAGAAACGCCTTGTAGAATATGTTCTTTCTGTAAAACTTAGACTAGTAATGGTAAAGAGCTCATTTATAATATATGTTACTGAGGTTGTTGTTATTCCCATGGAGATACTAATGCTGCACTTCAAGCAGAATGAATATGGGAAGGTGCTAAGATTGCGAGAACTGTAGGTCAGAAACGTTTTAGCAGATGTAAAGGAAGAGCTATGTTCTCTTTAAAAAGTAGATATGGTGTGACAGGTGATTTTTGCTA
This sequence comes from Columba livia, assembly GCF_036013475.1. Classification (NCBI taxonomy): domain Eukaryota; kingdom Metazoa; phylum Chordata; class Aves; order Columbiformes; family Columbidae; genus Columba; species Columba livia. The sequence continues at coordinate 60,030,914 of NC_088606.1, forward strand.
ATAGCGTAGTGGTAACAAGCAGCAACTAGACAGATGTGGTCTTGGGAATCTATTTTTTTTTTTGTCTCTAAGCATCTTTATTTACTAGAATATTTATTGTACATTGCAGCATTTAACACAAGGAAAAATAGCCACCTGCAGTGATCCTACTTGAGCTTGGTCTGTATCACAACTATTGACCTTATGCTGTGTTTTTAGGCATTAGAAAGATGATCGTGTAAGAGGAACATTTTCCAGTATAATATGTACAGATAGATACAGTTGAAAATTCTAAGATAAAGAAATTCTTCTTGTAATGTCAAAAAATTAATTATTTCATCCTTTGGTCTATCTTTGATTCCTCTCCAGATGCCACCTATGCCATGTGACATAAATAACAGCAAACACCCGAGCTTCTTAACTTCTAATGTCCTTTACGTCATCCTTTGCTTATAGCATGAAACTGCAAGGTTTTGTCCAGTGCTAGGCTTTTAAGAGAACTAGAAAAAGTCCATTTACAAGACTAAACAGAGCATTGTTTTGGTATGGGTTTTGACTTGTGAAAATTTCAGGTGAACAAAAATGTAGTGTCAATTAAAGTTGATCAGGGGAATCAGATGCCAAGACAGTCTGAAAGTCCTGTAGTTGAACAAACTGGCACCAAAGGTGTGTATCTCTGCGGAGGAGGATGTATTTTGCTTTTTATTTTTCAAACAAATTGCTAAAGGTTTTCTATAGAAATAGCTGGTTTCATTGCCAGGAGTGCAGTGCACCATTCTAGAACAGCAGCTATGTTTATGCTGTCCTATGTACTGCTAGAGCTGACTTTATTGCGCACATTGCATTTTGTCGTGGGCCCAGGCTGTCCAACTGGCAGATCATTTCTCTAGTACTATGAACGGTTCTGTAATTAGTATAGCACGGCAATCCACGCTGTCTCGTGTGGAAAACGCAGTCTCCGAGGCTGCTATATTCTTTTAAATTTACAAGCTATTAAAAAAATCAGGAAGAATTACCCTTCTGGTAAAATGTATGTTTGTTTTCCACTCCTTGTTGTGTGTCCAGGTTTTTATTGGGCTCTCGAGGCTGTTTGCAATGATGGAGTCAGAGCACACGGTTTCCAGCAGTGTTCTGACTCTCTTTCCTGATTTTTCCTGGTCAATAGACTTTATCCTATCACCATGCCAACCAATTGCAGTTCGTCATCAAAGATCTTGTGACTGTGTCCACTGAATGCTGATTTCGGAAGTTCAGATTTTGCAGTGTTGGGTTCTCCTTTGAGGAGGTTGCTGTAGAACTAGAAATGGTTTGACTGAAAACTGTTTCAGTGGCATTAGAATAGTTTGCCTTTTTTTTTTTTTCCCCCTCCTGTGACTTTCCAGCTCAAAACCTGATTTTTGGTTACTTTCATGTTCATATCATCTGATAAATGCTGTGTGGAGCCAGGCTTGCAGTGCTAGGTGAATACTCCTGAAGGGAAGCTTATTATTAATCTGAAATAGAAATATGAAGTAAACCACTTTGTGTCAACTACTTGCTAAGGGTTTCTAGTTGCTCAAATTAAGTTACCCATGGAGAAATGGGCATCAGTTGCTATTAGCATGGAACGTTTTGCAGTGTTTTTCTGTGATAACAAGGAATAACAAATTGTGGAGCATTAAATATAGAAAAATATATGCCTGTCTAAAACTTTAATATTTCTTAATTTTTATTCTTTTAGCCTCCTATTACTGGTGTTTTGGTGGTTTTGGTGTGTTTTTGTGGTTGTGTGTTTGGTTTTTGGTTTTGTTTGGGTTTTTCTGTTTGTTTTGTTTTTGGTTTGTTTTTTGTTGTTGTTGTTGGCTTTTGTTTTGAGAGAGCTCTGACATTAAAACATACCCGTTTGCAGTGTTCTTTGTTTTATTGGGTTTTGTCCTAGACATGGTAAATATTTGTCTGGGGATCTTGATTTTCTTTTTTTAAATTAAAACAAGGCTGCCGGAAACACAACCACAGGGGAACCTTAGAAATAAGGTAGCAGCCCTTGTAGTAGTGTCAGTGTTTAGCTTAATGTCTTTAGCTAAAAGAAGAAATCCCTAAAGGTTTGAGGGAGTCTGGAGGTACTGAGTGTCTTAAAGTAATTTAACAGTTGTAGTATGACAGAGAACCTTCTGAAGAAAATAAAATGATCCTGCAATTACGAATGATTGCAGATGATCTCTACGAACATTGCTCATTGTCTAAATTGCATTTCCCATTAATAGTAAGTTTTCTGACTCTATATTACAATCTTGTATAATAACACTTGCCAAAGCAAAAAACAGTTTATTAGGAAAAGCAGTTAATCTCTGTTCAAAGGCTGACATGGCTCCATGTTGGTAATATAAATTGTGAACTTAATATTATATTGTGACGCAGATAGCTAGAAGTAAGTCAAAAATGCAAAACACAAGTCACCATTTCAGATAATTACGTTCTATTAAATGTAAGGTTGGTATGGCTGCTTTGGTATAAAGAAAATCTCAAATACATCACTGTGTAAATCTCAGTTTGAAACATGTGGATTTGACTTTCAGTGAATTAATTACATGTATAGTAGTATATTAGATGAGCAAAACTGAAATAGTGAACAGAATTATCCAGATCAGAGTTCTTTCATTGCTGGATAGCTAATCATTGTCTATATTTCTGATGAAGCTTTGATAAGCATCTTCCACTGGCTAATTTGTTTAATGTAGTAAAATAAAGTCCAGTTATGTATGAGTAAACTTGCATAAAAAGTAACAGGCGGACCTTAGTTTATTATTCCATACCTTATTAGTACCAGCTGTGAGCTATTTTTCTTTTTATTCTGTAAGCTAGTCTGTATTTAACTACTGTAAGTAGTTTTTAGGAAAACTCAACTCCACCAAAACTTTGAAATACAGCACAACACTCTTAAAAAGCAAATGAAACTATCTAGAAGCAGAAAAACAGGACATATGTTTGAAAGTTGAAGTTGTTTTTCAAAAGACACCTGAATTCCTACCTGAAAAGATTTTCTCATGTCTTTGGATGAAAACTCACAAAATTTGAGAAGCTTAATTTTGTTAACTAGGTCAACAGTACATGGACAATGTTAGGAGCAAGTGTCTGGAGATGGTTACTTCTGCGTCCTTGTAGCCAACACAGTGTTACATAGACCCTTAACTTGGTGAATGATGCTGGGGATTAACCTCTGTGGGTTTTTGCCTGTCTCATATACTGGCCTTTTAATTTGATTGAGTGACTCACCGGGCAAATATGTCCATATTACCTGCAGACATGACAAAACTGAAGTCTCTCAGGGCTTATTTTATTCCCAGAAGTGATAGAATGGAAACCTTTAATTTGGATAGATAGCGTCAGTGGCAATGATATTGGACACCAGAAGAACTGGTGTGTAATGGGGACTGTTTATATCTTCTAGCGGTTATGAAACAATTGGTATTTGTAAAATTATGGATCATATTTTGGCACTCATCTCTGCGGGAATGTCATGGAGATACTTGTGAAAGGAACAAATCCAAAGGCAGCCAATTGCACAGCTGAAGAAAAAGATTATAGAAGCTGATGAAGACAATGCAATAATATGCAGAAGTCTGCATGTAAATAGTGCAAATAATAGTCCAAATAAAACTGAAGTTGCTGTAGATTAAGTCTTATGTGCAGCATTTACAGGGCCCAGGGTAGAGTCTTATCTTTTTAAGCCTATCTGGAAAGGAAGATTGAAAAAAAACAACTCCCCCCCTGCCAGGTATTTTGTGAAAACTAGGAGTTTCATTGCAAGCTACTATAAGGGCATTTACATGCCTGTATCAGTTAGATTTTTCTCTTTGGAAATTGGAGAAGACTGTAGGAAGTGGAGATGAGATGATTTTTCTTATTTCTTTAAAAAGCACACAGCATTGACTTGTTATTGCCCTTTCTGAATCAGATGTATAACTCCATGTAATTTAATTCAGCTTCCACGGAAATCAATTGTGAATTGTCTCACCCTTTACCAGTTACTACTAAAGCATTTTAATGGTTTAGGATTGATCTAACGAGCCCTCCCTGGAATAACTAATATCAAAGTGGTTTAGTAAAGACTAATTTAATTTTTCTGACTAACACTGTCAGGTTTTTTAGACCTATTAGGAATAATAAAGTCAAATGGGTGTACTAAGAGGAGCTGAGCCTGTGTAACAAAGCCTTGCTGGCTATGGGTGGTCCGATGTTCATTTCCAGATAAAACCCTACTATACCTTTACACACGTAAGATTTTTACCTACTTTCAGTTTGTGTCTATGATACTGGTATGAGTATTTAGCAGCAGAAAGAAAGCAGAATAACAGAATTAAAAATTTTACATAATAGAAATGTATTCATAGTTTGAATTTCAGTGGAAGATAAAATTTGTGCAATGTAACTTTATTTTCATTAAGGTAATTATCTGAAGTTAGCATTTTAATAGATGTTTACTTTGTGGAGGGTTTCCACAGCTACATATTTTAATGAATGTGTTTTTCTTTGGTATGCATGTTTATACTAGTAACTAACTAAATCTTGGCTTAAAATGTTTTTATCCCGCCCAGAGGGAACTGGGAAAAGGAGCTGGAAAACAAAAGCAAATGTTTTGTTCTAATAACAATGCCTAGTTTTCTTGAGAGTTTATAAAAACCCTGGAACTTTTAAGTTATTTACTGCATAATACTGTGAATTATTTACGTGAGTTTGGGTTATATGAAGCTACTTATCAGCAATGTGTAATTTTCAATATGATTTTTTTTTTTTTAAATTGGGGTGGTTAGGATCTTTTATTGGAGTAACTGAATGCTGGGGTTTTGAGAGCTTTTGTAAATACCATCTCAAAAAAGCTTTTCCAGAAGATAGCAAGTGAACTCGCTTTCTAAAATACTTGAGGTGAATACAGTTGAAGTCAATTAAAAATGTAAAATGTGATGCAAAACACCCTGTGTTCCCTGGGTAATAGATATAAATGTATAGGAAGGGCAGATTGGGAAGCCCTTGTTCTGTGGAAAAGCTTTTACTCTGTCTAAAACTGTGACTTCGATAAACTGTTCGTTGGTTAAAGGGCTCCTGAGCATATGGGTATCTGGTCCTAAGGTATATGTATGAGGTTTTAATAGTGTCTGAAAGAGATACATTTAGTATTATTTCAGCTGTTTCCTGTTATTTAGTTTGCATCACTAGATGCTGAGTTGTCTTTTAAATTCAAAGCTGATGAGTTCTGAAACTTTTTTTAAAAAAGCAAAACATTTTAATAATATATTTTTAGGTCTCTGGGAAGGCAGAGCTCTATTGGGGTGCTCTTCAAAGAAAGCAACTAATTTCCTAATTCTTGCAGTTTACTTGTTGTAGCTGCTATAGTTATAGAAGATAATTTGCCAGCTGTTACATATCCTATTGACATGTCCTGGTTATACAAAAACTGAAACAGACACAGTTAAGCATACTCAGTGTAGTGCACTAAGACTAAAGAAGGATGAAGTTTTGCCATTTTTTAGAAACGCTGACCTAGCATGTTAGTTTAGAGAGAAAAGTCAGGATGCTGTGTTTGCTGTGTTAGGATCTGATGGTGTTTGCTATAATCTGTTTTGGGGCAATAACAAAAGTGCTGGTTATACTTGTACCTTTGCAGGGAAGAGGTACAACAGATATGTTCAGGAGGATGTTGGGAAACAGCCAGTGTGTGACCTATCATTTAGCTGCTGCTTTTCCCTTGCTATGTGGGAAGAAACGTAACAATTGCTATTATTTTTGCCCTGTAACTCGGGTCTCCTGGACTAAGTATGCTTGTGACTTCCTATAATTTATCATGACTAGTCAGAAATCATTAGGTAAGAAATGTTATTTGGATTTTACTTAGACCGAATCTGAGTAGTGCATTCCTGAAATATGACAGAAGTAATCCAGTAGCCCTCTTAGATGCATATAAACCAGCATCTGTTAAATATGAATAGTGATCAAATATTAGAGCCTTTGCTGATGGGTCAGGGGAAAGATCTTAAAGACTTGGATAATTTCCTGTAATTTTTTATGATGAATAAAAAAAGGGCCTTCATTTCTTTAAAATATGCTGTATATCAAAATGAAACCTTCCGATGTCTTCAGTTGGACGCAATATGCAGTGAAGTGGTAGTAAGACCTGAGAGTCATCAGATTAAAGTGCTGTTCTCCATTATAAGGAAATTAGTCATCTCTTTCTTTTTCTTGAAGGCAATTTCTGAGCCAAACAGAAATGGCTGCTCTCAGACATTTGGAAAGCAGGATTTAAGAAATGGCATATGATAGCTAGGTTGGCTTCAAAGTACAGGAAGTCCTTGGAAAAAGTTCTTCTTACCTGATTCCCTTTGGAATTGTTGGCAGCAGTTGTGTGGGATACAAGTTAGAAAACTGTACTAGGAGATAAGTAGTTGGATGCTAGATTTTTGCTGAGCTTTGTTTCTTTCTATTGCTATCAGTTCTATCCTTTGCAATCAGTACTGCAACATATTGAATCACAGAATGAGAAGAAGGGTGAGAGTCCAGTTGTTTCTGAATGTGTCAGTTTTTTTGAATAAGGCAGTGCTGTGCTGGACACTACTATTTTGTATTTTAAAAACATAGATAATTTGAGTGCGTGTGAGCAAGAAATTGCATGGACATTGACATTTTTGAAAGGCAGAACTTTTTGGCCCTAGCTACAACCTTCCTGCCTCTATACAAAGGAATTTATTAAGGACCGAGTGGAGCCTTTTGACTTCATTGTGATTTTAAATGCTTTTCCCTTCCAAGAGGTCTGGGAGGAGATTTTTTTTCTCCAGGACACAAACTCTTCTTTCCTCTTTGTCCTCTGGAGCTCCTGTGTTCAAAGTGTCTTTGCTGTGATACGCAAGGGGTAACTTCCAAAGTGCTGTGAAGTTTATCCTATATGCTTAGCCATGTTTTCCCCCATTCCTTACCACCTTCTTATCAAATGTAGTCATGTAGCTCCTGCTCTTCACATGCGTACTCATAGTCAAGCGAGTGGGAACAGTCAATACATTATATTTCTCAAAATCCTCATCTTAAGAGAAGCAGTTAAGATTTTCACATATGGGTCTGTATATGATTAAGGGAAGCTTGTTTGGAAACTGAATTTTTCTTCTGATAGCTAGTTTGACTTGATACCTCCAGTGCTGTTTATCTTCTGCATGAGGTTCTGCTAGAATTAAACTATATAGACATGCAGTGTTAATGTGGAAGATAAGCAAACCTATCAGAGTTCAAGGTGTGTCTGGATAATGCTCTTAGTCATATGGTTTAGTTTTAGGTAGCCCTGTGAGGAGTAGGGATTTGGACTTGATGATCCTTCTAGGTCCCTTCCCTCTTGAGATATTCTGTGATTCTATGATAACTTCTGGGTTGTGTTTTGTGGTTTTTTTTGTGTGTGTTGGGTTTGTGTGTGTGTGTGATGGGGTTTGTTTTTTGTTTTGTTTGTTTTTCCTCCTGTTTGGCAAAGCTGCTTTTCCTGGGGCTTTGATATAAAGTTCCTGGGGAGTACTCTTACAACAAAGTATTGGAGCTTTTGAGGTTGTTTCGATTTTTCCTTTAAAATAATTAAATTGTGGGATTTACTGTTTCAGGATGCGATAGAGGTCAAAACTAGGAGTTCAGAAAGGAATTTGATAGACTTGTGGAGAGAAAAAAAAAATAGAGCCAGAATGTCCAGTAGCCTGATCATTTGAAGTTCAAGAGGCTTCTAAACAGCACATTTCCAGAAGTAGGATACACAAAAAGACCTACCTTGTTTCTTGTACTTTTTTCCACAAAAATATGCTTTGTCTGTTTTATAGAGAGTAGCTGATGAAAACAGCTTTACCACTGTGCTGAGGCATTTATCTGTTCCCGTGTCCAGTCTAAGCTGGGCTGGCAGGGTAGGTCTGAATGTCCTCTTTCCAGCAGTAAATTTGAGACCTGAATCTACTGGATTTGGATGTGGAAAGTATGACCAGGAAAGGATGGAGCGGGGAGGAAATAATGGTCATCAGCATCCTTTGTGCCATGCCTTCCAAGGCATTCATCTGGCAGGCTCCAGACATTTTGCATCCTGCCATCTGCCACAACTGGTAAACTTAGAACAGTTTGTCCATTTATGTGTCTTATTTTGAAACATACTGATGTGTTTACAAGATAATTTGCATAAAATGACATCCGTGTACAAAACTTGGTAGCTCTGAGCCAGATGCTTTTCAAAATTGTTGACACAATACTTGCTGAATAATTTTGGCAAGCAAAATTATTGTATGACCTGCTTGTAAATAGCTCACGACAGTACTTTCCATTGAAAATTTGAACTATTTGGGTTAGAAAGTAGTAGAATCATGTATTGTTCCTCCTTGAGAGTACAATGCTTAACTCTGAGATAGTGTTGTTTGATTGCTACCATTTTAAGACTGTTGCTTGCAAATATGCACAGCATTTCTGTATCAGTTTATCATTCTGCACCTCTTGCTTTCAAAAATACAGTAATACTAATGTGAATAATTCATCTTATGAACACTGAAATAGCTATGGAAACACTTCTTGCAATGTGTACTGCCTTTGTATCTTTATTATCACCCTAAATATGAATACCTATATGATTTTTGAGCAAATATAATTCAAGTATGTAGTGGAGTCTTGTTAGGAAAAATCCTGCTGCTTTTTTTTCTCCTAGTCTACATTGTTAGCGTGTTTCTCTTCTTACCCCACGCTTCTGAAACTGCTCTTTCTTCCTATGCTGCATGTACAAGAAAGATTTAGGAAATCTTTGCCTTGTGACTGACTTGCATAGGAATCTTCAGCACCTCTCTTTTAAAGTTCAGAGGTGACTACCTGCTGGACCATCAAAAGCCATCAAAATGTGCTTCCAGGTGAGCAATACTATGTCATCTGGCTAGGAATTATTTTGTAATCCATATTTTCTGTACATCTTTCCTTGGCTTGTGTATGCATCCTACTTCTAGCACTGTAACTGGTGAAAACACTGAGCCCATGTGTCTCTATAGTGTCAGTTTGTGGGGGAAAAAGAAGTTGTTATGGTCAGCAAATACTAAGTGGTGTTGAAAAAACACCCTGTGTTCTAGTCTTAAGATAGTAAAACATCCTCTGAGGCATGTGTGAATTCCCACTTAGGCTGGACAACTGTTGTGAAAACAATAATGGTATTTCAAACCACTTTGAATCAGTGATGCTAGAAAGAACATCAAAGCTGCTAGCAACATTAACACAGGCAGGAATTTCAAGAGATAAGAGAATAATGCACAGAGCATCTTGTTCCAATCTTTGATTCTGGTTCTCTCAAAACTCATAAAGGCATCTGTTAAATCTGGATAAATGAATGCTTTGGAAATGCTCTTTTCCTTGATTTCAAGGAACTATCATTCTAAATTTCCCGGACACATGTTCTCTTTGTCCTAATGGCAGAGTTTCAGAGAATAATTGACTGAATCTGTTACTAAAGACAATGCCCATGGGGGAAAATGCTGCTCAATCTTTTGTCTGTTGCAATTTATCAACTTCCTTTCACATATTTTTATTAATATGAATTGCTAACATTGGATACAACCTGTAGCTATGTTTCAAATAAAGCATTTTTGAAGGTTTAGCAACAATTTGTCTGTTTCTGATGTAATTTCCAGATGAGTATTATTCTGAAGTTGGGGCATCTTGCATTGCTTCAAGTCATAGAAGGTGAGTCAGGGTCATGCTAAGTGTGCACTGTGGTCAGGTAAACTCAACATCTTTGGGACTCTACTCAGTTGAGCCAGACAAGGTTCCATGGCTGGACCAAATAGTTTGGAAGAAATCACAACCTGTGTTTTGTTTTGGTTGTGTGTTTTTGTTTTGTTGTTGGTTTTTTTTGTTGTTGTTTTTTGGGGGGATGTTGGTGTGTGTGTATTTGTTTGATCTTGTTGTTGGTTTTATTTGTTTTTTTGTTTTTAGCCCTTCTCTTCCATTTACCAAATTCACTGAGGTCCCTGCTTTGAAAGCAGTTTGTCTTATTAGAATGAATTAATAATACAGTTGATTGTTGCTATGTTTAAAGAAGTCTGATGTATAGTAACAGAAGGATCATCTAATTCTAAGCCTGGCTAGCTTAAAAATAGATGTGGATGACTGATTCTGTTGCAGCAATATAACGTCAAAACATATTAGCTGAAGAAAGGACAAATAACCTAAAATGTTGACTGCATCTTGTAAAACTGTCTTGGTGAAACTCTGATGGCTTTTTCACTACAAGCTTAGTTTAGCTTAATGTTCTGTGCTCTAAAAGGCAGTGATGTTTGAGATGACAGACTTATTTAATAGCAGCTATTGTTGTGCTAGTTCTGCCAGGGAAGAGTCAAACATGGCAAAAATGTTCACCAGCAGTCTTGCAAAAGAAGTCTGCAAACTACCCTGTTTTCCCAAAAATAAGACCTACCCTGAAAATAAGCCCTAGCATGATTTTTTCAGGATTTTTGAGGATGCTCAAAATATAAGCCCTCCTCCAAAAATAAAGCCCTAGTTACGGTTCATAAAAAAGTCAATTTAAATAGTGTCCAGGAAGCTATACATGTAAAGAAGTAAGCATCTTTTGGAGCAAAAATTGTATAAGACCCTGTCTTATTTTGGGGGGAAACAGGGTATATGTATAGTCAATATCCCAAGTCTCACAGAAGGATTATCTACAATAAAACTAATAACGCTAGATTGCTAACAGCTATTTCTGGAAGATAGGCTTTGGCATTTAGAAGGCAGTCTGTTGTATTTTGATAGGTGGCTTAAAAAGGCAACCAAAATTAATCAGAAGAAAACTGAAATACCATACCAAAGTTTCATAAAGCAAAATGAGGATATAAAGGAGAGTTTTGAAATATCCTAATACTTCCAAACCCTCATTTAAGCAGTTGCTAGCTGCTTTGAACATTGGAGTTAGCAAAGGAGACATAACCGTTAAGCTAAGAACAAAGCTGTGTTATTTCAATTCATGTTTCTATAAATAGCACCCACACTACAGTATACTAAAAGGGTTAGTACCTAAATGACTCATAAAATATTAGTAAATTTACCTGGAGTTGTACTCTTACAAGACTGCTATATAGTATTAATTATGTAGATACAATAGTAATGGTTTATAAGGCAATATATGTTTGCTAATTAGCTATTAAAACCCCCCAACAGTTTTTGGCAAAATGCTGTCTAATAATAAGCCAGAACTTTTAGAAAATAAATATAATGCGGTGTGGTGGGTTTTTTGTTTTTGTGTGGTGGTGTTGGTTGGTTAGTTTTTTTAAACTCAAGACTTTTTCTACTAAATGCATTATATTTGTAGAGGCTCAAAGGAGAGTTAAAAGGCTGTGGAAAACTACTCAGTTGATGAGAAGTAAAGGAAAATGTTTTGGAAAATGGGCTGTGTTTGGTGGAGAGACTGGAAATAAGTTTGTTTTAAAATTTCCTGCATATAGCATCTGTTTAAGCACGAAAATTTTTCTTTGCGATAATTTCTTTAGCTACCTTGGCTCCTGATTTTAATAGCCAGCAATGTTATGTTATCAGAGCTTGGGACTGTTACATTAATAGCCTGTGACAGTCTGTGTATATAAAAGATGGAGCGCATTGTTAACTGGAAATGTTGCTTAGCAGTTTCTCTCAAAGGACAGATTTTTCTTCAAGTTATTGTACAGTTGTTAGAAAGTTAACTGAAAGTTAAGAACTAACAAGGAGAATAAATTTTCTACCTGCACTCTAGCATCTTTCATGCTTTTTTCATTATTTATACTCCATGAATATTCCAATGCAAGTAAAGCCTACTTACGGGCATGCGGGTGGGAAAGATAGGTATTAGAATAAAAGATTTTATATGCTGTCTCATGATTATAATTATTTAAAGGGCAATGTTTTTGCGTAGAAGAGTTTTTAATAAAGACTTTAAGCCAAATAATGTGCAAAAATTAACATAGAGGTAATAAATCGTGTCTTTTTTTTTTTTTTTTGTAAAAAAAAAAATACAAAGAAGCTTGAAAATAACCAGGATGTCTGGCCAAATGTTTTTTAACAGTACTGTTGACAAAGTGTCCATCGAAAGTGGTTATTTACTGTGAGAATCCTTTGCAAAAACAAATATTTTAAAAACCCACAAACCAACAAAAAAACAGATCATGTTTTTGCTGCATATACTACAAGTTCACCATAGCTGTCTTGGCATTTAACTCAGGACAGACACAGTTTATCTTATAAGCCTCTTCTGTCTTTCTGGGTCAGAGCCCATTGCCTGATGCGCAGCCACACGGTTCCTGTGGTGTGCGACACGTGGGAAATGTCCCTGTGAGAGCTGAACCTTTGCTGCCATAAGATATTGCTGGGGCATTTCAAATTAGTGGTATTCTAGATTTTTAGAACTCCCCAATTATATGTATTCTGTATGAGTAAAATATAAGTTGTTTTCTATATCCCTTTTTGTAAGGGTTGTAAGGGCTAGAACTGCTGTGACTAATGTTGTATAAAATAAACCCAGTATTGGCTTTAAAAATGTCATCACTTTAAACCCACGTTGGAGACTTGCCTTGTGCACATCATTGCTTTCAGTCCTGCAAGAGATACAGCTGGACTGACAATATCAGTGTCTGGTGCTCAGGTCTTGACTGGCAAATCTTTATTTGCAATTGTTTTGTTTTACCCATGTGGTACAAGTTGCAACACAGAGGTTTAAAATCAAGAACAATTCAAGTTGCTGTTGCAAGTGTTGTGTGTGGTGCTTTTCTCCTTCTCTCTCTGTAGTGGGAAAACCCATTGCAGTATTCCTGAAATCTCCACTTAGTTTTGCATCTCCACGGGATCTTTGTTCTCTGATCCTCCTGCCCTTGTGGACCAAGGTACCTTTGGGGGCAGTTGGTTAGTGCTTCTATGAGAGAAGGAAGCCGCTGGCTCGGACAAAAATGAGGCATGTGCATTAAGCTCATCATTGTAAGAAGCAAAAAACTGCATTAAATTCCAGTAATATTTGCAAGTGCAACAGTTGGCTTTTTGTCACTTGCCAAGTTCTTCAGCCCTTAGTAGGCATCCCTGCACTTGTGCCAACACCATTCAACACACTATTTTCTTGTTATATGACGTGCAAAGAAAAATAAGAAAATGTGTGAAAGTTAGCCTTGCTTAAAGTAAGTGACTGCATCCGATGAACTCCAGAGGTCCCTTTCAACATTTAAATTATTCTGTGATTTTTACTGTGCATTGGATACATTAACTGGAAGAAACACTGTCTGTAATAATCTGTGTCCACAGATTTTTCCATAGCATTTCAGGGATGACTTATATACTTTCTGAGAGGCATCTCTATCAGCAAGCAAAATTTACTTACCAAGGCCTTCTACCCACTGATGCAAAACACTTCTTTGAGAATTCCACAGCTAGTTCAAAATAAAATCAAACCAGTTCTGCCACAGATCTTTTCCTCGGATCATTAGCTTTCTTGACCACAGAATCCTACACAGAACTCTGCAGCTCTGTCCAGGTAATGCAAATGTATTAGAGATGTCCAGATGAAGCTACTTGTGTATGGTCATCCATCCAAAAGCCAGACAGCTTTGAAAAAGGGCTTTAAAAATAATGATTATGTCCTTTGTTTAGGGATGGGAGTAGGCATGCAGCTTTTTGCATTAGTCTGTACCACACAGTTTTAATTTCTCTGTTAGTTGAGTCCAGGAGAGCTGTCATCGGCAGTTGCATCATGCAGGATTGTTTATACAATGCTACCAGGACTCTGAAAGCAGTGTGCCTTGCTGTAATAATGAGAAATAACCAAAAGAGACAATAAAGAACAGGTAGTCATCTGCTGAGCCGTCGTTTGGCAGTTGGAAAGCATACTAAAATTCAAAAAATATTTGAGAGAGACTGTAAAAACAGATAATGCTATAAAATAGTTTGGTTAGATGACGTGAAAGTAATACCACATGTTTGAGTTCTCTTAGAGCTCCCCAAGGCAGCAAGCACTCTGTTCTGTATTCATGATAATACAGACTGTACTTTTATGTAAGTTTGTTTGTGTGTTGTTGTTCTTGGTTTTGTGTATATATATATATATATATATATAAGTTATGTTTCTTTGGGAGATTGATATACACAAAAAGAAAAAATATTCTAAGCCACATTGTGGTTTTGTACTAGATAAGCAGTTCCGTGCTATAGGCAAGAAAGAATACAAGTAAAATAAATTACGTTTTAATCATTAGTTCTTTCCTGTCACTTCTGCCAGGCTGCACTGAGAGTTGAGGAAAATTCTTCAGGTATAAACTTTGCAAAGCAGCCCTTTTCTTGGAGAGATCGATCTAATTGCTATCTGAGATTGTAACTGAAAGGAATTAGCACTGGTGAAACGTTAATTGCACATAACCTCACCATGTGGCGGTTTGGGACATGCAGTTTTTCATAAAGGTTATCTGGATACGTGATCGAATTAGGAAAAGGTGTTTCATTTCTGAACATTTTGGAAAAAGACTTGTGAATTAACTTTAGCATTGTTATAATGCATTTGTGGTTGTGAAATCCCTGTGCCTTATATTACAAAAAACAATGACAAATTGTAGACTCAACATTTTTTTTCTGACTGTAAATGAAAAATATATATATTTTTTTTCAGCATCTAAATTTGTTAAACTTAATCTATAGGAAACAAACTTTCAAGGAAAATTACATTTATTTTATAATCACGAATTTTTTGTTTACTTTTCCTTATTTCCATATTATGAGAGGCATTATAAAGAAGAACAGAGCATATAAAAATCAACTGGACGTGCACCCCTTTCCAGATGTATAAAACTAGGTATCTTCTTGTCTGATACTCAGTCAAACTCACTTTTTCCTTTTGGCAAGCATCTCTTTTTTCAGGGATATGTTTTTGGAAAACCTGCTTGTTTTCCAGTGGGCAGAGCCCACCACAAGTGTCATTTCCCAGACCAGCATTGAGCCCTCATCCCATGACAGGAGAACAAAGCAGGTTTGTCTGGGATTGCTGAATGTGCCTCTTCCTCAGCAGAACTGTTGCTGGTAGTTTAGAGGTGGAAATGTTCAACAATGTACTTATTATCTTGCCGCTTCACCCACATCAACAGATGGAGCTTGGTCTGTGGGAACCCTGTGTTTGCACAGTAGCTTGTATTTCTTCGTGGAGCAACCGGTTGCTGAATTAGCTGTTGAGTGCAGGCGTGAGGGCTCCTGGGTCCTTCCCACACCTGCCATGGTTCCTCTTGCTCAAGCAAAAGGGCACTTGCTTTGTTCTTGGCTAAATAACCCTGGTTCCTTCTCTGCCTCAGGTCCCTCTCTGGCTGCACTGCTTGCCATAAATCCCAGAAAACATCTAGTTAGCAGTTTGGTTGGGTGTAATTAGAGTTCTTCATGAAGGGACTCTTCATTTGGTCAGGTGTCTTCATTTGCGTGGTTGTGCAGCTTAAATTTAGGCTTACGTATGTTCCCTCTCTTCCAATGTCTTTATACTGAAAATTTTGGCACCAGTTTACACTAACATTATGAATGTTGACTCATGAATCTGAGATTTCTCTTGTAAACTGAAGAACCTAGTCTGTGAATGGTCTGGACTTTGATAAGATAGTTAATAAATAGTTAACAAGTGGGTTGAGCTTCCCTCTTGTGGCTACGCTATGTAACTAAACACATGCTGTAAAACATCTGAGCTTAATTCTGAGAATTTTTTTTGTAGTGAAAAGCTTCTCTGTGACCTCCCTTGAGTTCACATTGCTTGGGATTTTCTGGCTTTGAAGGTCCCAGTTGTTCTGTTACAGATATGTCGTATAAGTTGTAGTTGCTGTTTGGTGACAGTTCATGCATACTTTACATGAAAAGAAAAAAAAACTAAGGTCAACTAAGAAGATTAAGGGTCACAATGAGCAACGAGCAGTAATAACTACTACTTCTTCTGACACTTGGAAAAAAATCTCACTTACCTTGCTGAGGCATTTGGTCATAGCTATTTTCTGCTAACTCTCTTCACTCAAGGAAGCGATTTGGTATTAATGAATAAACTGTTGATCATATCCATATTGATTAATAGTGTCTACCCTTAATTTTTCCAGTTTCATATGAGCTGTAGTAGAAAGACTTTGTGTGTGTGTTGACAGTGGAATGATCGACACCCTAAGCAGTTCATAACCAGAAACTACTTCTCAAATCCTGTATTCATGGAAATTAGGTGGTATTACAAAAGATAATGCAATGGTTTTAATTTGAAGATTATAATTACTCTTTTTCTCTTTTGGTATTGTGTTGTTAACCTCGCACGACCATGTGTAATTTCTTCCTCTTGTCACTTTGTCGTGGTCTAGAGTAGATTCAGCCTTTGCAGTGGCAACAGATGCTATTCCTCCAGCTGGAAGGGGATCTTTGTTAATTTTGAGGAGATAGTACAATGATTAGAAAGCTTTAGATGGAGCTTTTGCAGTCCTTTCTGCTATGTTGTATCTGATTGCTTGCTCAGGACCAGGCTGAATACATTTGGAGCATGTAATAATGTATACAGAAAATAGAATATTTTGAGAGAATTGAAAAATCTGACTGACAGGGGTAGCAATGAACCCCGACTGGAGGTTAAAAGTCTCTTGAAAATGTGATACTTAATGAAGTTTGAATGTAAACAGAAAAAAAAGTGTGTCATTTTCCCTTTTATTAATCATTAAGCTTCAAGAAAAAAAATATACATTAATCACAGCTTTCTTGATTTAGTTGCAATACAGTTGATAAAGTAGAAGTCCACATTAGAAGTGATGCTTAGCTGAAAGCATGCTAGGACTCTTTGCACAGTGGAGAAATTGTGTCAAGATGCCACAAGATAATTTGTCTTAACTTTCACCTAAGTTTATTAGGTATTAAAGGATTGTAATTGCCCACCTAGAAGAAGTTTTTATAGAAAAGTAGCTACAGTATGTAGAAAAAAACATTAAGGAGTTAATACTGTGGAGATGTTTCTCTCTACATTATTCTGTCTCATTCTCTAACCCAACACATTACTGTATAATTTCAGTTTAATAAATAGGAAATCAACATATGATCTTAATCAATATTAGTAAGCAGATGTAATTTACTGGTTAGTATACAAGGCTTGACCCCTTGGGCATATTGTGGATGATTATTCATGGTTCACAAATTATCTTACAGCATGAACTATTTTTATCTTTTTGAAAGCACATTCAAGAAAAAGCATTTATCTCAATTCACAGAAGATTCAAAAACGCACTGCAGCCTGAAAGGAGAGACAAAATCAGAGTCACAGTGTGGATCCTGGGGACAGAAGTTACAGCAACAAGTCCATCTTGGTAGGATGTTGATCCCATATCCTAGAATACTCCTCATTATTTTAGCTTGGAATTGTAGGTTTTCATTTTCTGGAACACTTGCTTCTAAAATGTTTCTTTAGCATATATTATTAAATTCATGCATTTTATCACTTAATAAAGAATGTTTTTATGACTAATAGCATAATGTCAGGAGTAATTGTTTAACATTGTCAACTTCATTATGTTAACATGGTATGTATGGTTTTTCTTATTCCATTGCAGTATAACCTGAAAGGTCTGTGCTTGTCTTTGAGGGATGAAGAAACTAAGAATAATGTTTATAGGATAGAAGAAGTATCAGTGACTGTTTATCTTAAGTGGATTAGAGAAAGCAGTTTTCATGGTGCTTTAAGGCTGTTTAATATGGTGAAGGAGAGGTGCATGTGTGTGTGAGCATCATTAAAATTCCTGTTCCTTCTATTGCTTTTGGGGTCGACTTAATGTGTTTCTCACTGGGGAACTGTGGCTTTGAATCTCTCTGAGGAATTGTCTTTTTTTTTTTGCTTCTGATGTATCAGAGTGCAAGATGTAAAACCAAGGGCAAGCTTATACTGGTAAGGTCCTCTGTTACATCCTTTGGCTTTGGTGGGAGGTAAACAGGTTCCTTGGTGAGCTGTGGCTTTGGGGCACACTGAGAGAGCCATGTTCTCTCTCAGCACATGGCAGCTGCTAGTGGCAGAGTAAACATTTTTTTTTTACGTTTTTAGTATTTTTAGGTTACTTGGTTTTATAAAGGGTAACGATGGTATCTATTTTTTTGCAAGAGTTCACAATGCCCAAGCTGGGTCTGCTTTTCTCTTTTTGAAGTAGAAAATAGCCAAATGGCACTTTGGATCCTGTAATACATGTTATTTTGGTATCTCTAGTTTAGTATGGGGGCCTTTCTAAAAGGTTACTGTTGCATATAGATTATACAATGAATGGCCAGATAATAAAATGAAAGGATTTAATTCTTAGCTGTTATGTATCATGAAGCTAAAGGGGGGAAAGCTAACTGACAAATGTAGTAGTGTACAAACCTGAAGCTGGGATATTTAAAACCATGAGAT